>NC_066315.1:126787373-127087373 GCF_022539315.1 Serinus canaria
TCACCTGAAGTAGTTCATAGTGTAAACTGCAAAGTTAATCTGGACTGCACATATGTATATAAAGTAAATAGGAGATCAAGACAGGTAGAACTCCCATGCCTGTGAAAGTCCCTAAATCTAGGCAAAAAAAAAAAAAAGGCAAACAGAAAACTCACTTCAGCTATCTTCAGTTTCAGACTACTGTTCATTAGCAAGGGTTATAAGAAATTATGTATTTTTTAATATATAGACATAATATTTTTAAAGCATCTCTCTAATTGCTTTCCAGTTAGCAGATTACTTGTCAACTCATCATATTTCTATTTTTTTTCAGAAAAAAAAAAAAAAGAAATATGCATAAGGGCCATCTCCAGCTCCCTGCACTCATCACTTACTACAGTAGTTAAGACATTACAGCACACCTGTCCTGGATTCAGCTGGGAATATTAATTTTCTTCTTAATAGCTGTTACAGTGCTCTCTTTTGGATTCAGTAACTGTTGGTAACAAGCTAAGGTTTTAGTTGTTGCTAAGTACTGTTTACTCTAAGTCAAGGACTTTTCAGTTTCCCATGCTCGGACTACAAAGAGGTGCACAAGAAGCTGAGAGAGAGCACTGCCAAGACAGCTGAGCTGAGCTGACCAGACCAAAGGGATATTCCATACCACAGAACATCATGTTTGGTGCATAAACTGGGGGAAGCTGGCTTGGAGATGCTGATCACTGCTGGGGCACTGGCTGGGTCAGCAGGTGGTGAGCAATTGTATTAAGCACCACATATTTCTCTTGAGTTTTATTCCTCTCTCTCTTTTCACTATTATTATTATTGTTATTATTATCACTAGCAGTATTCTTTTTCTGTTTCAATCATTAAATTCTTTTTATCTCAACCTGTCGCTAACAGACACGAAAGAACCAGACGCACACCGCTGCTCCAAGGTGAAGAACAAAAGAGAAAGTTTATTTCCTGACCCTAACATTTATAGTTTTCTAAAAGTGACAGTGGATTGGAGGGTGACAGTGCCACCTCTCCAATGCCACTGGACAAACTACCAGTCTATCAAGTCTCTCCTCCTCCATAAAGGAATGCAAAACAATGGGTTATCTCCAGACAGTGTGCGATAAAGTTCTCCACAAGGAAGTAAACATCAGAAGGTTTAGAAAATCCTAGAAAATCAGGGCGACATCAACCCACAAGTTTTACCTTTCTCCCAGTTCTCCTCCCCAGCAGGGCAGGGTGGTGTTTGTAGGGAGCAAGCAGCTGCATGGTACTTCAGCTACTGGCTGGGGTTAAGCCACAAAAGCACCTCACTGATTCATAAACCTGAAGTGAAGACTTGAAGGCACAAGCCATTATAGAGCCTACCACAAAAGCCAGTCCTTCTCTCTCTGCTGGTACAAGGCGACATGGAGTGGAATCCCCTAAGTTTCCTTTTTCCTTGCACAACATGCACTTGACTATTCTCTGATCTTTATGTATCTTACAATCCTTTGTTTCACAAATGTGCCACCTCTCTTGTGACTGTTTTCTTTAACTGTACTCCTTATCTAGTCATTTCCTACAACTCACAGACCTGAAAGAGATTCAATCACTGCTGGATGATGAAGCCAAAGCTAGCTTACTTGTGTACTGCATTCAAAATTCAAGTGTGGCAGCACCTTGTCCATTTAGAAAACTACAGCGAGTTCAACAGCAGAAGAGCATTTGTGCATCCTTCCACTTCAAAAATGGGATCAACTGGCACTCTCACATATAAACCAGAACCTCCAGTTCTCCAACAACCTACAGAAATGCCAATGGCAAGTGCTATAACAAACAGCTTTCCAGGGCTCATACAGCAATGACAACTGCTCCCTTGGCCACTGCAGAACACAGCCACCACTGCAAGCCTAAACAGAACCTGGAAAACCAATTTCCTCATCCAGCATTGCCCACTCTCACATCATGAAACAATAAGACATGGACTTGATCTATCCACGAGCCGAAAGACTATTAAAAGTTTTTTTTAAACACAAAAATAACCAAATACAGACCATACATTCATATTAATGAGTAAAGAAGTTTAACTTCCTCAATGATGCCAGAGAGTGAGGCAATACACTCTAAAAACTGCTTACAACAAACAGCTTTAGGGATAGCATGGTGAGGCAAGAAGGAGAATCTGATGCTTTACTTACAAGGAATGTATTTCCACAGTGCCCACACACCACTCTAGTTCCATCTGAGGGACCTGGCAAGGCAGGTTGAGCTGGCTGCTCCTCTGGAATCAGCATCACTGGACCAAGAGTAATGATGCGCCTACTGTGTTAAGAACATTAAATACACATGTAATTAAGCTAGCAAAAGAGAAGCTGTGTTCAAGCAATTAACTTAGTCACTACCAAATATTTTTACACATTTAAACTATAATCTACTTGTTAAACAGCTGATGCACCCAGTTTTGGTCACTCTCCAAAGTGTTTTCAGTTTTAAAAACATTCTCTCTCCCTGTAAGATCAGCGATACAAGCCTAAACCCTAAACCCAACCCCCAGACTTGCAAGCATATGATAGACGTGCTCCTCAGAAAAATGAAAACTTAATACTCAGGCTGAGCAAGTCTGAGAATTGAAATGTAATTACCTATGTGAAACATGTAGAAAGAGTAAGGATCTTCCATAACCTAGTTCTCCTTACCACACTACTGACAACCATGTCAATGTAAGAATATCCATATTTGCACAGTAAAAGTTCCATTCACATTGAACAAACTAAAAAGGAAAACCACCCTAGGTTGACTAAATGAAATCAATTTACTTTAAAATATTTACTTTTATGTTCAATGTGTTTCCAGTTTAGTTACACAATACTGTCAAAATGACAGTACCCAAATTAACCAACTCAGAATGAGGATGAGACTTATAAGAAAAAAGTGAAGGGGAAAATTAGAGCAGTATTTAATTTGCATTGCATCTCTTCCATCTACAACCAAAATTGTATTCCGAATGGCTTTCCTTCAATCTGGACCCTTCCACTTAGGTCACACTCCAAACTCTCTCCTTCCAAGTACACTACACCAATTTTGCTCAGTTTCTAGCAAGACAAATACATAGGCTATCTTAGGAAAACTGCTTACATGTATGCTTTCGAGATTATTTTAATAAAATTAAGGAATTTCTAATTTAGTTTAGTTACCAATCATGTGATATATATTATAACTGAACTATCCCATGAACATTTTTGCACTCTGAGAAAATGTTTGGAATGTTCTGAAGTCCTACCCAACCAAGCATTAGTAAAAATGAGTTAATTCCCACAAGTCTCAAACTATGTTTCAAAACCAGAACAGCCAATATAACTAGGGCACTTGGTGGGGTACAACTCCCCTCCACACATCTGCAGACTCAGCCTTCCTCTCCCCTTCTCCTGCTAGAGCTGCACCACTTCCAATCAAACTCCTCCTACCTCAGTGGAATCTTTAACACCTTAAGCCCAATGGTAAGAGCAATCACTATGGCAATCACAATTGCTTCTTTTATAACAAGTGTGTACATTAAAGTTGAGAGCTGAAAGGACAATGAAAACTCAGCATAACTAAGGAAATTGAAGTCAAGCTGCTACTCCATCTCCCATCTCACTCCAAATTCCTACTCTGAGCTTAGCAAAGTGAGTATTCTGTGTGGTTACAACAGCTGAGTCTGGAAGAAATTATGAATGTTAAGTCCCAGAAATGAGAAATGGATTTTCTTCTATTGTTCTTTACATTACTTTTGACTTACAAAGTAGTAACATAATGGGACACACACGTCTGAGACTTAAAGAAAAGGAAGAAATTTTTTTTCTTTAATATTAAAAAATATATTCAAAATGGACACTAGCACTACCTGTGCCTGCAGCAATTCAGTAATGCTCTGTAAGTGTCCATGTAAAGAGACCAAGGCTTTGAACC
Source organism: Serinus canaria (assembly GCF_022539315.1). Taxonomy (NCBI): domain Eukaryota; kingdom Metazoa; phylum Chordata; class Aves; order Passeriformes; family Fringillidae; genus Serinus; species Serinus canaria. Next base: position 126,791,280 of record NC_066315.1, read on the forward strand.
TCTTTTAGTTTTAAATACTCAACACAGAGACAACAGTTGCTTTAAAGAAACCCATCTCAAGGCACTGGAAGTGTTTTATTCTTACCAGTTTGGTCTTGGACAGCCTATTTTCCGAGATGTATCCTTACAGATAAGGAGACAGTTACATTGACATCTAACATACTTCTTCCCTGAAGGAGGGTTTTTGATTGGCTAAAAAAAAAAAAAAGAAAACAAAAACCACAGCCACCAGAGAACACACATCAGAAGTCACAGTCACAGCAATTCACTTTTTTCCACATAACAGGAAGACAAAGCAGAACAACTGAACAACTTCAGTGAAAAGTTCTTGTTAACAGAAACAGACTTCCTCTTACAGAGGAAACTTCACAGTCAACACAAAATTGAAATTTTTTCTTTCTTATGAAGTGAAAATTTCCTTATCAGAAGAAACAAATTCTGCAAACTCATGGAAAAACATTCATACTTCAGCAATGACAATTCAAGGCTTCAGTTCAGTTTTTTTTTATATGTGAGTTTAAATAGTGATGCATTTAAAAAAAAGATTTAAAAAAAAAAAAACCACCTCAAACCAGTCAAAACATCAAACAACCCTTCTTGCCTGGTACAATGGCTTTATTCAACAGTGAAAGGATCACAGTCTGTTTCTTGGTCACTAAGAGACTATGAAGAAATCACCGAACTGTAATCTTATTTTAAACTGCACTGAAATTATCTTTCTCCAACCTGGGAATCAAGTTTCAATGTCCCTTTCATGCAGCAAATCAAAAGGTGCACAATACTTTGTTTGGCTTGAAACATGATATATTGGACAGGAAAGTGACTATCAGTGGCAGGTTCTCTACTCTCTCTTCTAAGTGGAAAAAAAAAATCTTGCAGTTTTAAAGCTTCCTGTTTTCAGGACATAATTTAATAACAAATATATAATAAATCCATGTAATAAATCTAATCCAGTGTTTTTCACACAAATGCTTGAAGAAGCTGTGAAGCACTGCAGTACCACATCCCAAAACTAAAACTGGCAGGAGGAAAAAAATAAAAGCAGGAGGAAAAATAAAAGCAAGAGGCCAAATAGCAAAGACTTGAATTAAGAGGAGAAGAAACAAATATGTCTGTGAACACTGGAAAAGTGTTCACTAGAAAAGAACTAGGACTTAAACACCTCAAAGTTGTTTTATTGTGGTCTTTTACAAGCTAACCAAGTGACTGAATAGTATTCCAGGCAAAAGGCATTTATCCAGGAAGAGGTGCAGGGTCATTACTTTGTTTCTCCCTCTGTTAGAATAACTCAATTCTACACTGTTCTTCATCCCATCAAAACCAATTTTATCCTTCTTTACAGAAGAGTAATTATTTAAATGACATCTCTGCTTTTTGTCCTCCTCAGGAGGAGACATCCTGCACAGCCAGCTCAACCACATGAAGATTTATCCTAACTGCTTGTAACCACCCTTGTGCCAGCACACCTCCAGCTTGCACACCAGCCACGCTGACAGTCAGCTGGGCTGGCTTGTCCTTTTCCTCAGGGGTGGCAGGAAACAACCCACCTGTCCAGGTGAGGACATGAGTGCTACCCTCAGTGCCCTCTACAAAACACACCAAAAATCCATTTTACCGTAGCTTCATTGCAGACTGTGCATTTAACCACGTGTTGGTGTAGCTTGCCATCCAAATTGATCAGTGACTGGCACACACGGCAGTTTATCACAGGAACACCACTGGCATCTGGGCTTGCAATGGCAGTGTATGGAGGGGGAAGCTCTGCTGCAAGAGACAAGGAAATCTCAGCTGAAAAACCAGAGGATCCTAAAACGCTTCCAGCAAGTATTGTTTCCAGCAGGCACAGGCTCAAAAAAGAAAAAAAAAACCCACACCTCAAATTCAGTGTTTATACTAAACACAGAACAAAACTAAGTTTGTTTTCCCCTTCTCCAAAATTTCTGTGTACACAAACACCATCCATAGTTGTAGGTAAAGCAAACCAGCAACACAAACATACAGTAAATCACCCCAGAAATCTGGATCCAACAGAACTCATCTATGTAACTATTTCAAACCAATTTTTTGTAGTCCATAGAAAATGCATGGAGAAAAAACACTAAAAAACCCCAAACCTACCACAGATTAGTAGAGCCTGGCTTCTGAAGAAAAAGACCCAGAAAATAAAACAAGACACAGGTAGGAAGAGTCATAAACAGCATTCACAAATATCTAAAAGGACTGAAATACAGACAAGTGTTTGTCACATTTTAAAAGATACTACAGGTAAAAACACAAAAAAGTTCTGTTAAGAAAACAGGTCCTAGGATAGAAAGTGGCATGAAATGCTTCTTTTTTGAGTACAACAGCAAATGTATGCTGTCTTGAAGGAAAAACCCTGAAGTCTCAGAGTTTCTGCTTTCAAGGGTTCCAGATATTTTTCTTGCCCGGAAGCCAAAGCACCAATCACAAGAAGGTCTTCAGTCACTCTGGTGAGGCTGACACTAGGAAGGCTTTAATGGCCTCAGGCCTCCAGGGAAGAGCAGACTTTAAACTCCAGCTTTGTCAGTCTTGGGCCCACAACAAAACAGGGAGGAAACAATGAAGATTATCTGAGGGTTAAGAATCCATAGAATGAAAATAATTCAACACAGTGATCTCTCACAAGCTTATCACCACCACTCTTTGGCATATAGTAGCATTGACTTTTACTTCATCAAGAAGTTCAGGGCTTTTCAGGTAAGCTAATTCAGAACAGGCATATTCAGCAGTTCATACTTAGCTTTTTTAAATACTAGTAGTTCAAAATGCTCTGCAGCCCTGGGCTTCAATAAGTTTTTCAAAAATTACATCCAAGCAGCTAACAAAATCTTCAGAGAAGCAATGAGAGCTCAGCCTACTTCCCATCTACCAACAGCACAGAGCAGTATCTGCTGGAGGGTGGTGAGGGAAATCACAGGCTGCTATCAAAGCTGACAAGCCTGAGTATTAAATTTAAGCCTGTAGGAATGCACTCATCACTCCTTCCCTGTCTTGAAGTGAATGTCATAAGCTGGAGGGATATAAGAAACCCTGTCTGCCCTTCAGATCCAAAAGTCACCACACACCTTTAAAGTGCACGCTGAACAGCTATGCTGCTATCTCTCTTTGCTACTTGGTCTATAGATGACCCAGACCTGCGCTTGATTTTAACTAACAGAGGCAGCAGGAAAAAGATGGATACCTTGAGTCTCAGACTCACATGCAATACACTTGAATTATTTCAGATGAGAAATAAAATTAACTTATATGCAGCAATACAAATCTGAATTCATGACACTAACTGATGCTGTATTTCTTGAGGAAGTGAACCTCACACCTTCAGCTCTGATACACTGGTTACAGAAAACAACATCCTTAAGACATATCAGGTAACAGTGTTATTTCTTCTGTTTGTGAGGAAACAAATTCTGAAAAAAATGCAGCATCCAAAAAAAAAAAAAAAATTAAATATCAGTATTTTGCAGTACTGTGATACCCTATTTTAAGTAAGGCTGCCACACGCAGGACATGAGACATTACAAGACATTAAAAAACAAACATAAGCAAAACCAAACCCCAACCCACACACTTTGGCAAGTAGAAACAAGCTCAAGCCTACCAGAGCACTCCAGAAATCAGGTTAGAGTAACCACCGTGGCAAAGCCAAGGCTGCTCCAGTGGGTTTTGGCAGCCAGCAGGCTGCTTAACTGCTCCTGCAGTGAGCAGCTGACACTTTCTGGCTAGGGGAACAGGCAGCCAGAAAACAAAAGGCATGTTCCAAAGACTAAATACCAGACTCTCTGTCAACTCACCTCTACAGTTCACTCCCAGCTTTAAGGTTGCTTTTCTGAAAAGCAACAGTTGTTTTACAAAAGTTCTTGACTTTTTCCTCTCCATTTAAAGTGTGACAGCTCAATTCTGCGAGCTGGGAATAGGGTGCCTAAGGCAAGCAGCACCTTTAAGGGTACCAGAAAGCAGAGTCACACAGCCACCAACATTTCAGCTTTCCACAATCCTGGAATACTTGAAAAACTGACAACCATACCTTCTAGACATTTATAATTTTCTACACCCATTTCCAAGTGATAACTCTTATGAAGCTGGTAAACTGAGGTGTGTAAACCCCTACACACGGCGCCAGCCACTTCTCCAGCCTCATATTGGAGCTGTCTGGCTTCCAGGTAAGCAGCCTCGCTGTTCCTGTCCTGCTGGCTCAGCAAATATCAGATAGCAAGAGAATAATGGCTGCTTTTCAGAGCCGTGCTGCAGCAAATAACATTTGCTATGGAGCAGAAAGCATGAGCTATCTTGGCACTGCAACCTTTATGCTCAAAGAAAACGTGCATTTTGAAGAGGTCCAAAAAACAAGCCAGCAGAAGCCACCAAAATTAAATACAAAGAAGAGTATATTGGGGGAGGGTAAGTGGGTGGGGGATGGTGAAAAGGAAAATAAAGACATTGTTTCAGAGTTAGCTGCTCATTACCCCTTAAGAAAAAGGTTTCAAAGCACTTGAGCATACTTTGGTATGACCTTTTTTTTAATTGACATCTTGAATTTCAGGCTAACTATAATATCTAAAAAGAGTGCACAAAGGTCTGTCAGTCTGTCATGCTGGACTTGGTGGTAGGCAAGCTTCACATACACACCAGGAGACATGTAATTGGATACTGAATTCCCTGCTGCTGACATACCAGTTTACAGCTATATTATCAATTCTTCTTTAAAAACAAAAAAAGAAAAAAAAACAACAAACAAAAAAAAGACACACACAGAAAAACGACCCCCCCCCAAAAAAAACCAAACTAAACAAAAAACCCAAACACTAATTAGTTCAGCAAGATTAGCAAAGTGTCCTACCATGCAGTACCTCTGACTCCCTCTTCACCCCTACAGTACAGCGATGCAATGGAAGATATCCCATTTGCAACCTGAGAAATTCCTTGTGCTGCTTGTGCACTTTCCTCCCCTGGTTGATGAAGGGTGGAAACAACAGAGAACCACTTGAAGCCTACCAGAGTCAAACAGAAATTAGTTTTATTTGATTAAAAAAAAAAAAAAAAAAAAAAGTTCTTTATCATGACGTGTGAGGGGGCGGGTAAGGGAAAAAGTTTAATGATTGATGTCAGAGATACCTTGTTAAAAACTAAAAAATCTGGGAAAAGGCCCAAAACCCCTACAAGAAACAAACAAAAAATCACTGACTAACCATCCTACAACAGGGAACAGAACTGATAGTTTCACCCTTTGTCAGTGTTGTGAAGTTTCTTAAACACTGTGACCTGCATCCACACTGAAAAGATATTTCTTGCTTGCCTTACTAAGAACACTGAGCCATAACCAGGATTCAACCATCCATCAGTTTACACAGGGAAGGATCAGCTGGATCTCAGCTGCAGCTCAGCAAGGGAAGAGAAGGCTACCTTCAAAACATGGTCTCTCTAATTTAAAGTTCAGCATGATATATTTGGCACAGTAGAAAATTACAGGGATATATCTATTAATGTACATTCAGATGGTAGCTTTGACACAAAGGGCTGCTTCCTCCTTCCTCTGCCACTCCAGACTATCCAGGTGATATTAATCAAGGAAGCTCTGCAGAAGGAGTTTGCTTTGGAAGCAAAGCCAATTCTTCCACAGGAATGAGTCTTCCCTCTAAGTCTAGCCTTGTGCTAGGGAGAGAGATGAAGTCTGCCAGTCAGCTGGAAAGGCAGTTTAGCTTGCATGGAACCTTTCACTAAGGAAAGCAGACAGAGAAGGGAAGTAGAGCTATGGGCCTGTGCCACAGCCCTGCACAATTCTGTTCCACAGCTGTCTCTCTGAGAGTTCTGCAGAGCAGCTCTCAAGTGCTACCTAGTATGTTTGCTCATGGACTGATCAAACAAGAGACATGTGACATTCAAGAAAACTCTGCGTTGGTTCCTCCTCATTTTTGGGAGGAAACCACTTATCTCAAGCACCACATCCCACCACAGGTGCCCAACCAGGTATCTCAAGTAACAGATGCCCACTGAAGGCGCAGGAGGACATGGCTACCAAATGAAATGAGCGTTTCGAATCCAGGTCATGAGTTCTACCCTGGGGTCAAACAAGAATCACTAATCTAACGCATCTTCATTACTTTTTAAATTTATAAAACTTAAAAAAAACAAACTAAGAAAAAAAAAAACCAACAAAGAAGAGATTGAATTGTATGCTAAAATGGTTACAAGATAAGGAACACTAAGAATAAAAATATCAAACCCCAGAATGCAAACTAAGGCAGATATATGGATTTTTTAAAATTTTTTTTTACTTGGGGGATAATGACAATACTAAAAAACTGATGGCAAATAAAACCCAACTACAAAGCCAAAGCATCCAAGCTCTGCTGTTTTTTAAGCCAATACTCCTTTGTCCATTTCAAATCAAAGTAAACCATTCAACACCAGCTACAGCCCTAACTGAAATACATTTTCATATCAAGAAAAGAGGACTAGCTTTCCACAAGATTAAATATAATTCAAAATAGACAGATGCTCACTCATTCTAGTTGCATGCATGTCATGAATCTATACAGTTAATAAAAATCGTTAAGAAAGGGCCAACACACTGTACCTACTGAGATAAGAATTGTAATATTACATTTTAAAGGGTACTGCTAGCAAAGCTACTCTAATCTTATTTAGTCTTCATTCCTTCAGCTTTCTTCATACCTCAATTTCTGCTGTAAAATATTTTCCTGAAAAAAAACCCAAAGGGGAAAAAAAACCCCACTAATGTACTTTGATAACATCCCGATTCATATTTTCTAAGTGTTTTTTTCCACCTACTAATTAAATAGTCAATATTGATCAACAAGACGATTTTTCCTAAGTCTGTAATACCATATAATTATGCCACGACTACAGATTTGTAACCGCAGTATCGGACTTGCTTTAAAAATAAAGCCATAACCAGCTATGGCCTTGAAACGTGTTTGCAAGGACATCCTGGTGGTTTTGGACTCCAGCTACCACATTGCACCGAGTCCCTTCGGTATTCCGATGCGGCTGCCAGGACGGGCTGACCACACCTGGGCACCGGGCTGAGGCTGCGATGCTCCCCGGCCATGGCGACCTGCGCGCTCGGCTCCGCGCTGCGCCCCTCCCGCAGCCGCCAGTGCCCAGCCGAGCTGCGCTCAGCTCCGGATCTTCCACTTAATCCTGCTCCTAATTAATGGGGAAACCCAAGTCCAACAATTACCACGCAAGCTGCGGCATGCGAGCGAGTTATAATAAGCAGACCGGTTCGGGCTTGTTCTGCCCCTGCAAACAATTATTTTAATTTCTTTTATTTTTCCTCCTGAGCCGCCCAGGCCAGAGCGCGGCGGGGAGCACGGCCTGTGCCGGGCACGGAGCGGCGTTACCTGTTGTTCCCCACCGGCAGGGCGGGGCGGGGGCTCCCCCAACGGCGGCCCCCGGCCCGGCGCCGCCGGCCCGGCCCGGGCGGGGGGACTCCCTCACCGCCGCAGAACGGCCGAACGGCCGCGTCCCCCGCCAGCAACAGCCACAGCGACAGGGCCGTCCCCCCGCCCGGCACAGCCTTACCTCGGGGACTGCTGTCCGGCAGATAGGGCGGCGCGGTCGGGGTGACATTGCCGGAGCCGGGCGCGGAGAGCAGCGGGGAGCGCTCGTCCACCCCCTCGGCGGCCATGGCTGCGGCGCGGAGGGCCCTGCCCGCTGCCGGGCGCGGGGCGGGGAGGCGGCCGGGCCGGCGGCGCCGGGGAAGGGGAAGGAGCGCAGAGGAAGGGGCTGGGAATGAATGAGAGCGGGGCGGGGAGGAGGGACGGCGGGGCGGGCAGTGGGCTGGCCGGCCCCCGGCACGGGGTAATGAGCGGGGCAGGCCGGGGGCGGTGTCTGGAAGAGAAACGTAACAACCTTCAGTCGTAAATAAAATTTTCCTGAAAAAGAGTGCATTTGTTAAGATGTGTGGGTGTTTTTCTGGTTTTGTTTGTTTATTTATTTGTTTGTTTGGTTAAGGTTGTTTTAAGCTCTGTGTTTGGGTGTTGGCATCAGTACCAGGGAAGTGCTGTAGTCGATTTAGCTGGAACCAGTCGCCCTTTCCAGGGCTCTGGGAATGCGGACGGACTGAGGCGGCACTCTCCGAGGTGACAGCGGTGGGAACCTTCAAGGGGACTCTAAACGTGAGGCGATAAATCGGCGTGTTATCAAATCTGCTGCTCAGCGGGGAAGTCTGTCCCCTGGTGCCATTGAGCTCTCAGGACAGAAGGACTAAATTTCCTTCTACCACTCGGGCACCATCTGGAAGTCTCTGACAAAGAGGGAAAATAGCCTTCCCCGATTAATTTTTCAGACCATACTGAGATAAAACTGATGTTTGTCCCCTTTGTGTCGTGTCCTGCTGTCCGTCGGTCAGATTGCCACGGCTGCCAGGTGGTGCGATTAACCAGAACCAAAGCACTCCCCAAAAGGACTAGCATGGAAGGCAGATGGTTTTGGGTAAAGGCGAGACCATGGCCTGAGAGTTCCCAAGCTGGCTATATTCCTTCTTTAATAATACAATTTATAAAATGAAATAGGATTTCTTGCATGGTGTAGAAAATTTTCTGCAGGACCTTTTTTCATATTTGAATCTAGAAAATCAAACTGTTGTACAAAAAGAGCTTAATGTATATGAGAGTTTGAGACATAATCAAAACATTAAATTAAATGAGGGCTGATACAGTTTATTTTTTGAAGATTTCAATCATTATTACTTTAATAACTGTAATAAGGAATTAATTAACTAATCATTTGGTGCAAAATTGTGGTTTTGAACATTATTATCCTGCAGAGATAAACTCTGAGTATGAGTGAGCTCCAGTGTAAGGGATAATGTGCTACAAGGCAGCTGGTTGTGTTATTCCAGCTGTCTTCATCACGCATGAAATGCAGTAATGCTATGGCAAACTGCTTTTCTATCACAAAATGTCGTAACTAACCTGTGAGATGCCTATTTTAATATAAATTAGCTTGAACTTTCAGTGGTCAGTCAGCTTCAAAATATCTCTCAAGCTCTAATCAATACTTAAAATACTTAACAGCTTTGTTTTGTTTTGTTTAGTTTTGTGAGGATTTCTAAGGCTCAAGGTGATTTGTGCCCCAAACTCTTTCTTGATCAGGTACCATGAGGCCAACCTTGTCAGGTCAAATGTATGTCATAAAAATCACCAGTGAGGTTGTATCTTTAGCACATGATTTTGCTATCACATGCCCAGTTTTCAACAAGAACAGAGCTGTAGGCTTTTTTTTTTTTTTTTGGAGTCCTACTGCAGAAACTGGCAGTTGCAACCAGATTTCTTTACTATTTTTCTTGTATGGGAAAAGACAGAAAAGATTTCATACGTTGTTAAAGCTGCCAACTAGGCTGCACTGAGTTCCCCCAGTGCCAGGTCCATCCTGCAGCAATTACACCAAATTGCCCGGGTGGGACCTCCTTCTCCTCTGAACTGCTCTTCTGACTTGTAAACTTCAAATTCCCTCCCAGGGACCTGCAGGGAAAGCTATGTCACAACCCAGTCTGACTGCTCAAGCCTGCACATGCAGCTGAGAATTATTGTTATTAAGTATCCCAACATGCTGACCTATTCTTGGAAGTATGACTGTAATCTAAATAAGGACCCATCTGGGATTTAAAAAAAAAAAAAAAAGCATTCCTACAGCTCCTTGACTTAACTTTCAGAGTTCTTTAAACCCTAAACCCTAGTCACCTGAGCTGCTATAGCAGAAATTAGGTAATAGTTCAGTCACCTGCCTCTGCTGTTCAGTGTTTCATGTCCATGTGTTGCAGCCTGATGTGTACACAGACCTGCAAGCATTGTCTGGTGTATCCATGGGAAGCTAGATGGTACCTAAATGTGTACCAGGAAACTAGGGGATGCACCTGGCTGGTACCAAGCCTCCCTCGGATGCTAGTCAGGCTCTTCCTTTAGAGTTCAAGCATCAGATAATGCCAGGCTAAAGACAGCTTAGGCAGTGAGAACTTGCTGCTTTCTTCCTGCTTTTCTTCCTCTGGACACAACTGCCATATGACACATGTTTAATTAAACTGCTGTGCAGTTTTCCTTCTATGAAAATCCTGCCTTCTCTAGTGCGTGGGATGCTCTGCTCTGAGCAGCCCTGCTTGTGCCTGAGCTACCCAGAAGATACATCATGACTCTAGTTCAGTGTCATAGGACAAGCACAGGTGCTTTTCTGCATTACTTGCCCCTGAGCTTCTTTGACTGGTGAGTCACAGCACAGCCTGTACATGCCTCAGCCGTCCGTCACTGTGGTACCTGGTTGTGCTGCCAAAGCACCTCGTGGGTTGCCAGCACTGAAGGCTGAATGATACAGACTATAAACACAAGCACATGCCTCCAAGGTAAATGCCTCCTACTGAAAACACGCTACTATGCAGCTTTGAACATGACCCAGACAAATGAAGCAGATATATCTCTGAAAACAGCCCTACAGAAGGTTCCTCAAGGTGTCTTCACCTGTGTCACAGAATGGAATCATACTTGTACCTCTCTGTCCTGCCCCAGTCCTCTTGTTTCATTTAAACTTCTGTACCCGATAAATGAGGGCTGAGCAAGGCAGCACATTGGTTACTGACAAGGCTTTAATAGAGAGATAAAATGAAAAGGGTACAAGATATTTTCTTCCTCTATTCTTATTAATGTCCCATGCTTAGGGAGATATTTTGAGAAGCTTGGTAATGCTCAAGTTTAATTTTTCTTCATTCTAAAATTATCATTCTCATTGTTTTTTTTTTTAAATTTTCCCTAGATAAAATAATCTTAACTTTTGCATGAGACCAACCACTGAAAATGTCGAAGCTCACTGTCAAGTGCAAAAGTATTTGTGTATCAATATTATAAACAACTACAACTCTTTGTTAATCTTGCCTCTTTACTAAGCAGTAAGTGTGAAAATATATCTCATGAAGTCTGTTTGTATTGTGCAGACTTCTTCAGGTATCATTGTAATTTTCTGTGTTACATTTAAGAACAAATAACCTCCAATAATAATTTTTTATTTGTCTGTTATTTTTAGTTTCATAATAATGCTTAGAGTCTGCAAGCCTAAACCCACTGCGATAAGGGCTGTTGAAAGACACAGAGAAATACCCTGATCACTTAAAAGACAAAAAAGATAAAAATAAAAATTCAGACATAATAGAGGTTATGCAAATTCACATAACTTCTCACTCACAGTGAAAGAATTGGAGTGTGGTCAAGGGGCTATTTGCTAAACCATGTTTCTTCTTCATGGCAAGTATTTGGAATAAAAATAGCATGAAAAGAGCTTTTTACATTTTCCCAGATTCATTACATTGGGAGAGGCAAAGTAAGCTAACACAAGACCTGGCTGATTTTTATTCTTTATAACTGTAATATTATTATATTTATTATTTAAATATAATTATATTACAATTTAAAAAACTGTAATATTATTTTTTAAAACTGTAATACAAAGAGGTGCAGAGGAGCAGCATATTCAATGCACACAGAATTCTTTCAAGATTTTCCTTTGCAAAGCTATCCTGTGCTGCAGGGTCAAGTCTATGACAAGATAAAATTTCATACTATGGATAGTCTGAGAAATGTAATTACATTTCTGTGTATAGCATGAGATGCAGGATATAATAATCCTGTACCAGTTATAAAAATAAGTAACTATAGTTCGAATATGTGGTTTCAGGCAAGGTAATGCAACATAAACTAATATAATAACTATTATACATCATCCAGAATGGTATTTCAGAGCATATTTTGAAAGATAGGCAAGGCTTTTGAAAATACTTCTCAGTTCTGTCCTTTGTATCATGCTACAGCCTAGCGAAGGCTTCCAGCTCCAGATAGGATTGGGACATGTCATTGATATGCATAACCATGTGATAATCTCTGGAACAGTTAGTTCTGATTTCATGCTGAAATGTTTAACTTTCTTTTCTTTTTTCTCTTTTAATGTATGTGTCTATAATTTATTCACATGCAAGAGTGTACAAGCACCATGAAAATGGGAACATCATACAATTCCATATATATTTTTACTTGGGAAAGGGCTTTTTTCTCTGCAGAAATTAGACAGCAGATCTACAGAGCACAGGAATTAATTATGAGCCTCTTATCTGCAGAAGAACTTTACCTTTAGTCCCATCAACACTGCTCATCCCGTTGCAGTTGTGTGATAAGTCACCCTCCCACTGATGAAACACAGACAAGGAACATTATGTTATTCAGTGATGACTTGGGAGGCTGACAGCACCTAATGTTGCAGAAAGTGGTTGTTCCTCCAACCCACTCCTTCCCACCTGCAGGGCTACAGAGACAGGAGAACAGCACACCAGATCTGTGGGGTCATGCTGGCTGCACTGACAGCCTCTCCTGTCGACACCCTCCGTTCCCAAAAGCAACGGAGAGCATTTGGCCAGTGACTAGACAAGTCTATTTTTAGTAACTTTTTATGCCATATATTCTATTCCTGTCACTACAGAGTACTCATGCAAATGTATGTAGGGCTGCTGCTGTTAATTTTACTACAGTAGATTATGACAGACAGAAATTATAAAGGTAAAGAAGTCTTCATTTACACAAAGGGAGGCGTCTTCTGTTATTTGTAACTGGAATTGCAGTTCTTGTAAAGCTTATTCATGTTATCATCTTTTCCTGATTGCACATCTGTCATTTCTTTTACAGTATTGGTGCTATTTCCAGTTAACCTTATTTTTAGAATAATGGAGGAATTTTCAGTCTCAATTAAGAAGCGGTTCACACTGGAAAATATAATCCTTATTGGCAGAAAAATTGTTTATGGGTTTTAAATTCCTTTACATTCCAGCTCCATCTCTATGTGTGCATAACCATTAAGCACTTTCTTGGTCGTCTTGAAGACACCAGCTGCTTTCAAAAAAATCTTTATTTAATATATTAATCTCCTCTTAATCACATTACATATACTCAAGATTCTTGCCTTTGTTATTTGTCAGAGATTGCTACCCAATAAGTATTATATTATTATTAAATATCTATATAATTTCTAAATATGTAGATCTCTTTCTTCTGTAAAATCATTCCATTTGTTTACTAATTTGTTTACTAATCATTCCATTTGTTTACTAATGTCAGTCAAATGGTACTTGAATAAACTTCTAATTCCTTTTTTACTTGATTTTCTATTATTGAATGGAATTCAATATCATTGAATTCAATTATATTATTTTTATTATTTTCTGTTATTGAATTAATATTACAGAGATAATTAGGTAGTTTTAAATTTTTTAGACAATTCTAAATGTTGGTATCATATACATTTTTAATTTAATCTCTGAAGGGGCACTCTGAAGGGAACAAGGAAAATATTGTCCTATGCTTTTATTTGAGCTCTTTTTTTTCAGTTTCCAGTGGAGTTACTTTTTAGCCAGAAACACCTCTGAGTCTTGGTCATGAAACCAAGCAATAGCCAGCTCAGTCCATACCTGGATAAGATACATTGAAGAAAAACAGGTAAAGATCTGAAGTGGTGCTTCACTAGACAGTGCCTTTTACTTTGAGGAAGAACAGAGCTGCTGTACCCTCCTGGCACCTGGTGGACACTAAGTATAAAGAAGGAAGCTCCAAATTCAAGTGAAGGTTACAGCAGCTTTTGATCACGAGCTATCCCATGACACCTATCACAAGAACAGCAGAATCTTGGTCAAACTCCAGTTTGGATAATTAAGCATCTGACTTGAATTCCCTTTGCCATTTCAGTCTCAATGAGCAGCCTTCTTCGGTTTCAACTGGAACTCATCTCATGCAACATGTTTATTAAAGTATTGCTCCATTTCAGGAGTGGATGAAGTGATAAGCATAGTTCATACAGTTCATGATTTTTCCAAGATAATAAGAAAGAATAACAAGGCCTGTGACTCTAGTTATTTTATGTGAGCACCAATCTCTATTTCAACTAAGTAGCATCCCTGATGATAATGCTGAACAGATTTATGACAACACTGTAAATGCAAAAACTGTTCCACACACATATGGATGGTATGGATTGAAGTGTCACAGTGCTCTTTTTTAAATTTAGCTGCATTTGTTAACATAGTACATAGAGTGTTTGGAGGAGGGACACAAAGATGGTGAGGGGCCAGGAGGGGAAGCCACATGAGGAGCAGCTCAGGTCCCTTGGTCTGTTCAGCCTGGAGAAGAGGAGACTGAGGGGAGACCTCATTGCAGTCTGCAACTCCCTTGTGAGGGGAAGAGGAGGGCAGACACTGATCTCTTCTCTCTGGTGACCAAGACTCAAAGGAACAGCATCAACACGTCACATGGAACATTTAGGATACATATTAGGGAAAAGTTCTTCACCCAGAGGGTGAAGGTCAGTGGAACAGGCTCCCCATGGAAGTGGTCATAACACCAAGCATGACAGTTCAAGGAGCATTTAGACACTGCTCTCAGGCACATGGTGTGACTCTTGGTGCTGTCCTGTTCAGGTCCAGGAGCTGGACTTCAATGGTTCTTGTGGGTCTCTTCTAACTCAGCATATTCTGAGATTCTATGATTTTATTAAATGTGATCAAGAGCAGCCATACTGAACTGATGATCTTTGAATCACCAGCATTTTGGAAGAAAACATTTGAGATCAGACCAGGGGAGTGAAAATGCTGGTGATGGCCTGTCTCCAAGGTTAGCTTTTCTACTGGGAGCTGCCAAGAAAGATGTTGGTTTAGGAAGAATGTGCTGATGTCAGAAGTCTGAATGAAATTCTTAAAGTTCCTTGAGCTCATCTCCACTATGGCTTGGGGTTCTGCAAGACTTCTGTGAGTTAGAAAAGCTCCACATAACCAGAAGGGAAAGAAAAGAGTTTGATGCAGAATGAGTTTACTCCAAATACCCAGAAATTAAACTGCATGTTTGCATCTAAATATTGGCTGTACCTGCAGAATCTCTTCAATGGATGCTTTTCATAAAGAAATAATTTAGTTTTACAGATATTGAGTGTTATTGTGTGCTTCTCAGCATGGAATGCAAGGGTGACAACAACTAGTCTAATCACAGCCACCAATAATGAAGAATTTGTCATTAACCACAAAACATTGTAGCAATGAGAAACCAGACAAATTAGAGGCCTGGAGGATATTCAGCTACTGGAGAGCTGAATTTTCTGCTATAAGAATAGAAATAAGAGTACTAATTTTTTTTTGCCTGTATCTTGGCTTTAACTAGATTTTATTAGTACATATATTGTAAAGGGAAAAGCAGAAACAAATATTATTCTCTCATTGATGGAAAATATGTGGAAATCATACCAATAGTTATTGTGAGCTTCATCAGAAGACTATTACAGCTTCTTGATACAAAGCCCAGTATCCTTCTAGAAAAGGTTAAAAACCATGATTTTTGATGAGAGCCATGATTTTCTTATCCTTATCAACTGATCAATCTTAAGACTGTCAGGAAAACATGCAGATCCTGTAATGAGGAGAAAGAATGCAAAAGAGTGCAATTAAGGTAGCAAATTAATAGAAAAAAATGCCTTTACCAGTACTACAAACAAGTTTCAAGACCTGTGGAGTTGAAAAAGGTGCAATGAAATTAGTGTATTTTGTGCTATTGCCGTATCTTTATAAGTAGATCTCCTGACGAAGAGCAAATAAATATGGATTCTGCACACTGTTTGCACATAATGCTTGAAATAGGATTCCTGTGATCTTTTTATCTGGGGAAAAGAAATGAGACTTAGTTGCTCCACTGTATATCTGCAAATTCTATTTTGATGTGCACCAGTTTTGTAAGCCAATGACAAATTATTTTTTCTGATTTTGGATCAGGTTACTTACTTAAGTTTATAATATTTTGCTCTCTCCTTATAGAGCTGGAAGACCTTTCTAGGTGCTCATAATTCAATGTGCATATAGCAGTTTGGATACATTCCACTCCCCTTCTTTTCTGCAGCAGCTGTTACAATTCCAGCTCTGCCTTCCTTCCACAGCCCCTCCCAGATGACCTGCTGTGCCATTTGATGTCCCTAGTATGATCACAAAAAGTAATCCCTAGTATGGTCCCTATTATAGATCCCAAAAAACCCAAATAGCTTCTGTAAGAATGCATCACATCTATGTTCTTTGATATACCCTTGTCATTTAACAGCAATCTAAATATCTGGGCACATTCCTGTAAAAAATGACAAAGCAAGAATTAATGCAATTCTCCAACATGTTTTTGAGGAATATATATTGGAAATGGAAGAGTTGGGAGTACAAAGGCACTGGTTTAGGATTTCCAAGGAAATGGAAAATTCAGTTCTGCCACATAGTCAAGCTCTAAAAGAAGTTTTCATTCCTCCTGAAAAAAAGAAAAAAACCAAAACCAAACAACCAAAAAAATTTACTCTGAAGGAATAACACTATTTTATTGATATAAGAATTTATAGAGCACAAATCACAGTGCAAATACTTAGTCATATATTTGTCTTGAAGACTATGTACAAGTAAAATGCAATTTTAGCTGGAATGCTTACTACTGAATGCTACTTTGAGAGTCTCAGTAACTGACCCGTTACTCATTTTAGCAGTTTAAGGAGTACCTAGGGTTCTCTTGTCTCTTCTTTCATTAGCATGAGATATGGGAAGATTATCTGGCAAAAAAAAAAAATGTCTGCTTAACATGTGACACTCTCCTTGTTCTACAGCAATAAGATGAGCTGTAGTTGGCAATCCCACAGTGTAGAAAGTAAGTAAAGAGCATGGTGAAAATAAAAGAGAATAGTGAAAATGACAGCAGCTTCAAGGGGTTTAGCAGAGCCTGGATTATTGGCCAAGATTTTTTCCAGGACTACATCAGCAAAATGTGATAATATCCAGTGCTAATCCTGTGAAACCCAACTGACAGTGTCTGCTGAAAGCATTAAGGAACGGTACTTACATACTGAAAATCCCAAATGTCCAATTTTAAATATTTTTTCCTCCTGAAAAGCAGTATGAAGAGCTGCAGCTGAGCTTTTTCTCTTTGCTTATTGTTTCTGAGCATCTAGAATGCATTCAAGTCACCTCTTGTCAAGCAAAGATCACATCTCAGTCATATAGCCAAGAAATCTGCTTAAAAATCCAGACTCATAGGTTTTTATGAAATGTCACCATTCTACCTTGCTAAAATTTAAAAAAGCAAAACACTGCAAATTTCACAATATATCTGCTGAGGTTGGCAAAAAGGTGCTAGCACTAACAGACACATTTCTCAAAAGCAATCTTCAGAGAAACCAAGGACATCTCCAGGTAACAGCCATAGTTTTTCTGTATCCCAGCATTAGTAAGATAACTGTGAGTGAGTGACCCTGCATCTATTTGCATTAATGGAAACCTATGAGTTTTTACAACTTCTGATTTTACAAATAGAAAAGATAAATACATTGGTCTTTGTAAGCTCAAAAACATCAAATCCAGAAATAAGCCCCACTATTTTGCTTAACTGATAAATTACCCATTTCAGATTTTGTTAAGTGATTTTATATACATTAGGTTCTGACTTTTGTCAGATTTGTGTTGAAAAATTACCAGAATAGTTTAACAGATGAGGGATCTCAGCTGCAGATGTCCTGCTGCAAAAACCTGATAGCACTGTTTCCAGCAAACATAAACAAAAGGAAAATCTCAGCTAGTTCATTTACTGATATAAGTAAACTTTCAGAAAGTCTGTAGTACATATACCATGCTGGGAGATTTTAGGAGCCTAACAGCACTGGCCATATTGAGCTTTATGTTCTGTGGAGGCTTCATTGTAAAGTCATGTATAGTCCTTCATTAATGTAGACTAATTGCAAACCTTACTGCCAGCGAATTTTAGGGCATAAAGAAAAGGGGAGTTTAACTACTTTTCCTTCAGTATCTGGGCTCAGATGACCCAGATTCACTGATTATATAGCATATAAATCAGAATACTCTCAACCAAACCTTACCAAAACAACACAGCCATTTCAACAGTTTCATGTATAGCTGTAACCAGCCTATAATTCACTTTAATGCTCTGCAAGAAACATCTTGTAGATAATGGGGGCAATAAGATACACACTGATGTAAAAGCAGTAAAATAGCTTCTTTGCTAGACCAATGTTTTATACCATTTAGCTGAGTAAGATTTGAGTAGTCTTCACTGCTGTCATGAAAATTGTCTACCAAACAGCTTATTGGCTTTGCAATTGAAGAAATAAAATCAAGATTTTTGGAGAGTAACAGAAGTCGTGGGGGTCCCACCTCAGTTTACTTATGAATGAACAACCAACCTTGCTAAAGTTCAGGTAGTACTAAATACTGTGACACTACTAAAATAACAATACTAAACAATACTAAACAGGATGTCTGAGTGCAATACTTTAAATAGCCATGGATGCTTTCCTCCCCAGAAAACAAATATGAAAGAAAGCGAACACAGCAGCTGGTTATTTCACTGTCCAAATCAGCTGATATTGCAGGTATGAAGTTTCTGACTTCAGTGACTAACTTGACAATATTCAGTTACATTGCAAAAGAACCCCTTAATTCTGAAAGTTTCAATTTTGTCAGTGTATAAGACAGACTGTGCTTAGTACAGAGCCTCTTAAGCAATCATTGCTTTCAATGGCAGGCTCAAATTCCTACAGAATGGATTAATGAAGTCATAAATTTTAATACCAAAAAGGGCCATTATGGCAATCCACTCAGACTGCTTTGAATTCGCAAAGTCAGTAAATGCTGCTTGCATGAAGTCTGTAACTTAGGTCTGAGCTAACACATATCCATAGGAAGTATTTCAGTCTTGATTTAAGGACCTGTGTGACAGCAAACCTATCAGATCCTAGATAAAGTGCTTCACAATTGGTTACCTCAGATTTCAGTTTTCTTTTTTTTTCTCCTTTTAACATCTAACCATTATGTTTCATTATGACTTTATCTATTAAACTACCCTTTCTACTCAGGAACTAGTTTAATTGAGCTTACATGAAGGAAAGCTCAAGCTAGGTGCTGTAAGACTATCAGAGAGGAAAACCAGAATATGTGGAGGGGAAAATGCTGATGAGCTGGCAGATCAAGAGGCCCCTGAAGAATGAGGGATCCTGGAGCAAGCAGGCAAGGAGCAGGGAGGAACAGGGAAGGCCCTTGGGGCAGGGGCAGGCACAGGCAGGGAGAGAATGTGGCACAGAGGCTGCCCTGGCAGTCCCACAGACACGTCTTGACTGCAGGTCCCCGTGATGGCAGTTTCCCCAAATTCAGATGTTTTTTTCCTTTTATAAGAGGATTTCTGATCAACCAGCTGCCTTTGGTCTCCCCCCCCCACCCTAGGTTATACTCACACTTGGCGATACCAGAGAGTGTCATTTTCTCAGATCTCAGCAAATGCCTCCTCCTGCTGCTTGG
Organism: Serinus canaria; assembly: GCF_022539315.1. NCBI lineage: Eukaryota > Metazoa > Chordata > Aves > Passeriformes > Fringillidae > Serinus > Serinus canaria. The sequence goes on from NC_066315.1 coordinate 126,810,658, forward strand.
TTGATCCTCTCTAGCTCAGCTGCTGCTTCCCTTTGATAGGCTCAAAGCAGTTGTCTCCATAACTTGTGACGTGGTTTTCTTCAAGCAGCAATTTGGTATCAGTTTGTTTATAATGCTGGGTCCTCTGTTTTCAGTATTTTCAAGGCCTTTGCTGTTATCCCACATTAAACTACAGTCCAAAACAGCCGTCTTGGCACAAAGCTCCAGTTCCCAGGACAGGCTCTCACCACAGGCTGATAACAAGAACTGCAGGCCAGAACTGGGGCATTGAGCCTGTAGCCTGCTGCTAACAATGGAAGTGCTCTTAATAGCTTTCATTTATTCCAGGTTTCATGGCAGCAGAGGAAACTCATCATTAGCTGGCTGTGCAGTGTGACCTGCCCAGCATTTGTGGTACCACTGTCCTCAAACATGTACTCCCTCATACTTAGTGTGCACTAAAATCTCCACTCCTGTGTCAATTTGAATTCAGTTATATTAAATTTTGCTCAAATGAGGCTAACTTTAACCAACTCAGCACTGTCCATTTGGTGACTTGAGGTATTTATTTGGTTGTTGGTATTTATTCTGTATTCTTTTGGATTACTCCTAATGACATGGCAGAAGCCTGGACCAAAACCAGTGGTCACTGCAGAGACTTCACTGGATTCCTGTACTGACTACCCTTTGACTGGGGATAGTTCTGCTGGAGGGAAGGAACCTCAGCTACCTTATTTTTTCTGAAAGATTTAAGTCTGTAGTCTCCTAAAACACAGGAGAGCTCAGCCTGCTTAAATGACAGACAGAGTGTGTCATATGTCTGAACATCTAATTATAGTGTCTTGTATGGTAAAATGAGGATTTTTTTTTTTAACTTTGCTGTAATTTTGAACATTCTGAAAGAAACCCTGGAAATGTAGAAGGTTATATGTTAAAGAAATTCTCCCATCTGACCATTCTGATGGCAATCTGGAAGTCCCACTTCCACCACTCTAAATTTTAATGCTGGGACAGGAGCCCCTTTGCAGCAAGTAAATCCAGCGATGTAACAGGTTTGACTCCCTGCACAGCCCACACTCAGACCTAAGTTCCCCACATCAGCTTGACCCCAGGTTTCCCATAGCAGAGTTTCAGATGTCCTATACCTTTTAAGTAATTTAATTGTGATGCAGCAACTTAGAGAGCCTATGGGGGCTCTGGGAGCCTCTGGGGAAGGAACCCCAAAGAAAAGATCACTGGGTTTTTATACCCTCACAGTGTGCACCCGTGATTCAAGCACCTCTTGATCCAATGGTGATTTTGGTCTGGGGTCTCTCATTGTTCACTGGGTCCTGCAGAGCCTCTGTGTGACTGACCATCCCTGCCTGGCTGGTGTTGCAGGTCCACATGCCCTTTGTCAGGCAAAAGGTCAGTGCTCCTTCATGGCTCCTTGCTTGATGGAGCCATCCAGGGCACACTGAGCACACATCACACACCAAGCAATCTGAACGGGGTGTACTGCTAAACAGTCCTCCTGCTAATGTACTGAAAGGAAAAATAAAAAAACTCTCGAGGCATTTAACCACTGCCTTTACACACAGGATTATTGCAAGTAACAAACTTACAAAATTAAGGCTACCAAGATTACCATAGGGCAGAATACAAATTCATAGATTCTTGTGTACAAATACTCAAATGATTACAAATACAAAATCACCAAGGATTCTCAGAAATCTTTTACTTATCAACTGATTGATCGCCCACTCTTTGTTTGATGTGAGAATTGTGTATCCAGTTTCCTTACCTAAAACTTAAACAGCAAAACCTGAAACAGCAAAATTAGGACATAGTAGGAAAGTATATGGCCTTCTCATTTTGGTGCTAACTTGGATTTTCTAGAGAATACCTTAATTAAAACTTCATCTCCAGGCTATATATTATATACCTGTATTTCAGATGGCATGTGCTGATACAATTGAGCATACTCTTTCCAGCTCTTACATGCCCTTTTTACATCTACAAAATATACTGTGTCAAAAATACAGTTTGAAGGCAAGCAAGGGCTGACTTTCTTCATCTACTGGGATGCTGAAAAAGCCAGCTGTTAAATTATTTACAAAAAAATATCCATTTTTAAGTGGTCTTTGCAAAAGTATAGTCAAGGGGCCTGGCACCACTGGGTGAGGGGGTCACTGCATGTTGGTTAATCGCCCACAAATCCTGCACAAGTACTCAGGGTCTCCATCTAACCTATTCTGGTTTACAGGCAATATAGGAATGTTATAAGCAGACACACTTGCTTTAACATTCCTTTATCTAAGTATTGGTCTATCTGGTTTTGGGTACTTTCCCCAGCTTCCAGAGGAATAGGATACTGTCTCACAGAGGGTGGCATGTCTGCCTTAGTTTTAATGCACATGGGTGGTTCCCCACCTGTAGTGGTCTTACTCCAGAACTCTGATCATACAGCTTTCAATATTTCTAGTATCTTCTGTTAATTTTTGAAGCTCTTAGTAATCACACCCAGTGCCATTATTGAATCCATTCCTTCTGATGACACATGCAAGTCTGCATCTAAGACGTGTAAAAGATCTCTCCCTAACAAGCCCACTGAGGAATCTTCTACTAATACAAATTTTCCCAGCACACTCTTACATCCTATCATTGCTAATACAGGTTTACTTAAATTTTTCCCTGCCCAGTGGCTCCATGTATGCATACTTTGTCTGTTACTGACCCTCTTGGGGCAAAGCTTAAGAGGGATAATGTGGCTCCTGTATCTACTAGAAATTCAACAATGACAGCCAGTCCCCACATACTATATGTCCCTGTTGATCTGGGTGTTCTTCACATATTGTATATTTCTAATTGTATGGCTCCCTCAAATTCAGTAGAATTGCTGGCCTCTAGTCATCGTTTCAATCTACCCTTGCACAATTACTTCCCAACTTGGTTGGAAAGGACATTCTCTTTGCCTATTTCCTAATTTCCACAATAGTAAAACTCCATTTCCACATTCTTTTTCTGTCTCTTTCTGCTTTCTGGTTTCGGTCCACTAATTGTATTTGGTCTTCCTCTCTTCCATTTTCTCCCCGGGAGATTTCCTGTCATGGCAACAGCCATCAGATTTTCCACTTTCTCCAATTTCCCTTTTCTCCTCTACTTGCTTTGCCCTCTATTTTTTCTTTCTCTCATCACACACAAATACTGCAACACATGAATTTTCTGTAGTTTTACTTCAGAAAAAAAAGTCACCCTGGCATATGCTCCTTAAATTACTTTTGGCTGTCTGATGCTGCCTGACCTACAAAGACACTAATTGCAAGTGTACCATTAAAGTTTTGTGAAACCATTGCCCCATATTCTAGCAAAACCTGTCGGAGGCAGCCCCCAAAATTTCTAGGATTGTTGTCCATTCTCTATCTGCATTCCATTATTTTAGTCCAGTTAACCTTTCATTCCCCATGATCATATTGCTTCAACCAGGTTTGGAGCTCCTGTCTGACACGCAGACCTGTCCTCCGTGGTATTATCATTCCAATTCTGGTCATTCACTGGCCACGGTTCCTGTTTCCTTCCATTTGCAGTACCAGTTCTGCTTTGCTATTAATTACTTTTTCCCTTTCACCTGGCCAGAACAGTTCTTTCAAAAGCAACTGCATGCCCCCCCAGCTTGGGTCATATCCAGTACATATATTACAGCTGAGCACATTGCTTGCTACCTTCCCTCAGCCTTGGCATCTCACTTCCCTATAATGCCAAGTCACTCGGAGTCCGCGGGCGTTTGGTAAACACTTGGAGTAGCCCCACAGGAGAAAAGTTAGATGGTGTTAAAGGAATATTTAAAGGACAGGGCAGTGCCGAGGCAGAAAGAGCGCCGGCATTCCTGCTTTGGAGATGAATCCCCGCGATCGGCAGGGCGGTGCCATGCAGGCAAAACGCCAGGGTTCCTGCTTTGAGGCTCAGCCCCTGCCACCGCCAGCGTCACTGTGGTTCGGCTTCCCTCTGCTGAGTTCTCATCTGTGCACAGCTGCTCCAAACATAACAATAATCCATGTGATCTGGGAATCCATTTTCCAGACACTGCAGCAGGAAAGTTAACTTGTGTAGATCAAAAAGTGCCTTGTGATGGCCATTGTTCTGCCGAATTACCACTACAGGTTACAGCCGGCCAATGCTCCTGGCACAATGTCACTGCCTGCTCTGCGAGTAACAGCAGTGCCAGACATGCTGTTAACTTTGAGTGATTTAATTGCCGTGCAGCTGGGGGCCGCTGGGGAAGGACCCTCCCAAAAAAAGTCACTGGAGTTTTATTCCCTCACAGTCTGTGCACCCACACTTCTCCCAGCTCCTGGTCCAGTGGTGAGTTTTGGTCTGGGATCTCCTCACTGTTCATCAGATCTCGCAGAGCCAACACACCTGGCTGGTGTTGCCGGTCCCCAAAGGGCCCTGGCCCATTCACAGCTCGTTGCCTGGGTCCCCAGCCAAGCCACACCGAGATATCTTCAAGGAGTGTTTTTCAAACAGTCTAAACTGGCATTCTATTTTTAAATATACAGTATAATTAAGAATATGTACTAAATGTAATAATAGTCATATATAGATACATATGTAAAAAACATATATGCTATATACAAAGTGATCAGAGCACATATATGTTAGTTAAACCAAATCCAACATGGATTTCTCCCTATTCTGGATTAGCAGAATATTTACAAGGCTGCCCTAGTACTTTCCAGTGCTACACTGTTTTTCTAGCTAAAAGCCAATTGTCCCCCTTCTCTTTTCTTGGCAGATCTGTGATGTCTTTTATTCTAACAAGTTGTGAATAGCAGGTGGAAGTAAAAGAAAATTATACCTTCAGGTATGGACATATGAATCTGAAAATCATTTAGATTTCAACATAATTCTAAAGGGGATCTAAAAAAATAAGTGGTTCTGTACAGTAAAAGAATTTGATATATCACATTATAATTCTGTTTTAGTCTTGTGTCCTTGTGACTTGACACTGTACTTCATAGAATCTCAGGACTGTCTAGGTTGGGAAAGATGTGTATGATGTCCACCTCCAGCACTGCCAAGTCCAGCACCAAATCATGTCTCTAAGAAACATATTTACTGTTTTCTAAATATTCCAGGTTCTTGTAGACATTCTGTTCATAAAAATGTAAAATGAGTCGCAGCAATGACCTTAAGAGTTAAGGATGGATGCAGTTCCATTACCAGTTTTTGATCAGTTTGAGTAATTTTAAGCACCATTAAAGTATTAACTTTTATAGGCTATATTTTGTCCATATTATCTTAATGTTCCAGTGTTGGTGCCTGCACCGGACAGAAAAGCATCTCACTAGGCAACAATTTGTAGTTCTCGATTTGAGGCGCTATTTGACCCCAAAGTCTGGCTTTTTGCTGTAACAAAAATGTTTCACTTTCTGCGGAGTAATTTCACAATGATGAGGACACACAAGCATCGCAACTTGGAAAATCGTGAGCCTTTCTAGTGTTTTTGAGCTTCATGAGGAAAACCAGCACACGCAGAACACCGTGTATTCTGCACGGAAACGATGAGGTTAAATAATTTGTTTTTCCTTAATGTGATAAACTGCGTAAAACCCCTAACCGATTTCCTTCTCACCTCCCTGTTAAATAGGATCTATCTCTAGTTCGACTAAACCGATGGCTTTTTCCTAGTGCAGACTTGCCAACGGGAGTCCTTTACCGGGACATTACTGCAGGAGCGAGTATTCCGCAGAGATCAGCGGACAGAAACGCTCGCAGCACCTGAAATACCAAGGGTTATCTTTCCCTTCCACGAGCCGAACCTAGGACACAGAACCTAGGACACAGAACCTAGCACCCCGACCCCCGGCGCGGAGGCCGTGCGGCACCGGACCCTCACGCCGCGGCTGATGCGGCGCCGGGCGGGGCGGCGCTGGCGGAAGCGCGGCGAGCTCCCGCCTCCCGCCGGGGTCGGGGGTCAGCCGCGCCCGCCGGCTGTGGGTGCTCATGGAGGGCTCGGAGGACGAGGAGCCGGGGTCCGAGGGGCCGCTGCAGCAGCTGCTGAAGCGGCAGCGCAAGGAGAAGCGGGAGCTCCAGGGTGAGAGGCGCCGTGCCCGGCGCAGGGCGGGCGGGGAGCAGGCAGGCTGGGGAGCGGCGGCGGGGACACGCGGGGCCGGCTGGGTTCAGCGTCCCCTCTCCGCCTTCCCTCGTAGGAAGCCCCGCTCGGCAACGCGAGTAGCTCGGAGGGGCGGGAGGGACGGCAGCGGTTGTGGAGAAGGAGGGAGCAGCTCTGGCAGTGCCCTCGCAGGGGGACGAGGCGGCGGTGTGGCAGCCGGGCTGCGCTGCCGGCAGCTGCGCTGGGCGTGCGGGCGGCCTGCGGAGCTCGCCTTGCCCTGGCCTCGGGGGCCGGGCGATGCGCGGGAGCTGTGACTTAATGCTGGGCCATTGGCGTGATGTTCGCGGTTTGGTACTTTGGTTTCAAGTTGAAGAAGGTGTGGTTTTTAAAGGCATTTTAGATAGAAAAGCCTGGAAAGGGGCTCTTCCTGCCCAGCCTGTTATGTTTCTTCATTCCAAGTGTAGTTGACCTGAACTGAATTTTCATGTCCTGGCCAGCCAGAAGAAAGTGTCTGTAGTAAAAGATCGGAATGGTCTTACAGTGCTTCAAAATGAACTTGTAACACTTTGTGTCATTTGACCTACTCTATTCCAATATATTAGTATATAGAGGTCTGATAGATGAGTTCTGTTGAGTTTCATAGTTGCTGCAACATTTTTGTTAAGCCTTTCTTAGTGCTAGTATATTGATACGGCCTTTTCCTTGTTTGGTTTTCTTGGTATGTAATGAAATTGGGCCATCTGCAACCCCCTGTCAGAGGGTTAAAGAACAAAGGAGTCAGGTTGCATATTATCACTAAATCTATAGGAATTTACTGTTTTGAGAGGCCTGTTCCTCCCTCAGATTTGGTTGAAATTGAAGAGGCATGGGAATTAAGCATTGTCATAGGTGGGTGGGGTGCATGGTACCTTCATTGGGAGTGGCTGAGGAGCAGAGGGTTTTTTTACACCTGGAGAAGGTGATAATGGTAGTTCTCCACTACCAGATGGTAGGAGGAGTATATACAAGGCAGAGTCCCTTTCTTCCCAGTTGGGAGGGGCAGATGACATATAGGTAGGTACATGTTTGCCTACTAGTAAAATACATTCCTGGTATGTGCATTGATAACTCTTTACCAGAGAGCAAAACTGTGAGAATTAACACAAGGTGCATTAACACCTTCTCTGGTTGATGGTACTTGTCTCCACAACCCCCTCCTCCCTTTTCACCCTGCTGTGTATTTGTGTGTGCCTTTTATGTTCTGGATTCCTTTCTCCTCTATTATGTTAATTTTCATGAACAAAGCTGCTTTTCTGTCATACTCAGCTTATTCATCTCTGGGGCTGAATGCTTAACATAAATCTTTCAGTATCAGCCTCCTCCTGCCTCCCTTTGAAAAGTTTCATTACCATTGCCATCATCTTCAGCTCAATTGGGTCAGTCAGGGATAAAGGACAGGAAAATGTACAGGTGATGCATAGCAAGCAGGGTGTTAAATAATTGCTGCTGTAACTCTCAAACAGTGAATACAGAAGTGACAGAGGTGGGGGGGTGTTCATTTAGGAACTCATGAGAAGACTGGGGGAATGTGGTTGTGGTTTCTACTTTGTAATGGATGAAGCCAGATTCATGCAAGTATAGAGAATGGACTAGAGACACGGGCTGAAGGGCAGCAAGAAAAATCCTCATGGGAAGACTAAGGGAAAATATTTTCATAGCAAGAATCATTATATATTGGGAAAAAAGTTTCCCAGAAGGGTTGCAGAATGCCCATCCTTGGAGACTGCATAGTCACCTGAATTAATTTCAGGTGCATCTGAATTAGCATAACCTAATGCAGCTTTGAATTCAGCCCCACCTTGAGCAGGAGGTAGAACTAGGTGACCACTCGACACCACTTCTAACCAAACTATTCTGTGATTTCAGAAATGAAGCATTGACTTGCAGCCTAGAAATACTTAGGGGCTTTAATCGAGTTAGGATTTTTTTTGTTTTCGAATACCCATTTTGCTTTTAGAAACTTTGTCTTAAGGATGGCTAAACACAGTTTTTTAATTTTAGTCTGCTGCATGTGTGATTAAAAAATTACACATCTTTCTTGTGAGATTTGATATTTTGATGCCCACATAATCTTTCTGAAGGCAACAGGCCAAAGTCTGCTGCATTGATGAAGCTCATGTATTTTTATTAGTAACCTGGCATAAGTTTTTCACTTCTTCAGAGAAAAAAAGAAAAGAAAAGGCAGTTTGGTTCTTTAAAAAAAATATAGCTATTTGGAAAATATGAGGATTAGAACCTGCAGTCTCACAGCTAAACTGTGAGACTGTATACTAATTTACAAACATCAACAAATCAATATAATAGCTAAACTATTATATTGATTTGTTGATGTTTGTAAATTAGTTTTTCTGTGTGACTTGCAGTCACTTTCTGCAATGATCATAGAGTATCTATTAAGAAATAATTTTTCATTATGCTGCTTCTCTAACAGCAAAAATTCAAGGCATGAAAAATGCTGTTCCCAAGAATGATAAGAAGAGACGAAAACAGCTGGCAGATGAAGTTGCCAAACTAGAGGCAGAACTTGAACAGAAGCACAAGGAGGAGTTGAAGCAGCTGAAGGATGCTTCACCTGAAAAGAATAAGGTAGGTGCCCTAACTTCAGCTGAAGTTGTACAGGTACAATTTGTGTTAGGGCTTTTTTAACTTTTAAAAGTTATGGTGAAATAATACATCAAAGCAGTTATCCTATCCTTCACAGTATTAGTAACTCTTTTCAACTTAGGAAAGCTTTAGCTGTTACAGTAAATGGGCAGTGCTAGGAGGGGCATGTAACAGTGGGGGATTTTTGTTGTTGAGCTCTTTTGAGAGATTGCCTTGGTTGCTTAAAGAATCACTGCAAAACATATTTCAAAAGCAGGTATAATATCAATTTGCAAAAGCATGACAAAATTCAATGGCAAGATTTACTCTGGTACTGAATCAATGGAAGAGGCTTGCTAGGAAAGTCATTACACAAATGCCAAGCTGTAATAGAAATTAAATGTAGAGTAGGGGGAGAGGTGCACCACCACAAGTAGTATTTTGTGTTGCTTTTAAGGCTACATGGGTCACTCAGTTATGTTAGAGAATTATTTTTTTATGGTTCTATTGCCACTGGTTTTCTTATGTAGTCTCCTCAACTATTGATAACCTTCAGCAGGTGTTGGACTCCTCCAGTGTGTTTTGTCTTGCAATTTTGTCAACAGTGTGACTGATCTTTTTGTATAGCTCATACAGTTTCTGGGCTAGGTTTGTAATTTTTCTTGAGAAGTTTACACTCTCGGTCTTTTTCAACTGCTGGTTATGCTTGGGTATAGAGGATGGACCTTTCTGCTTTAATTTTCACAGAACTTGCTAATGGCTGCTTGGATACCTCATAGGCTGTCATGGTGAGGAAAGCTTTTCCTTTCAGCCAGTAAGCAGTGTTCACTAGTATGTTAGAGAACATACAGCATATATTTGAGATGCACATAACTGTTGGGACTGCAGAAAAGTAACGAAAAGCAAGACAGTAGTTTGGGATGTGAAATGCTTTGATGTCTTCTATGCTATACATGGATCCTTGTGGTTAAACTTCATAAAAATACCCTGGAAGAGAACTTAAAACTGTTTCAGAAGATGCTTATCTTAGTTATGTTTATACTAATAAGAGCATTTAACTTTTTTTTTTCCTTTTAGACAGATTCCATAGTTGATGGGGTTGCAAATATAGAGCTTGAAGGAGTAGAGCAGCAGACTCAGCATCATCGAATATCAAAAGCACAGAAGAGGCGGGTATGACTTCATGTTCAACATTTTGCAAATAACTGATTGATTATGTTCCACTAAACTGAACTGTAATAGTCAAAGGTAAACAGTTTTGCTGGGGACATTACCTGGGTAATTCTGAATTGATGCTGTACCTGCTGAGTGCCTTGAAAATCTGTTAAACTGCTGCCTAGAGATATGTAAGGATTTTGTACATAAATTGTACTTTTTTACCCTCAGCGGTGAGCCAGATATCAGAATAGGTCAGAAAATGGGAGCCATAAAAAACCAAATTATGTAAAGCAAATTATTTTAAAAAGACTTTCACAAAAAATATTGTTAAAGTAGTAAAGTAATTGAATTCAAATACTATGTGGAAATTATGCAACTAGTAGCACTTTACACATTTAACAAAAGAACATCAATACTGAAGAAATTGTGTAAAATATTGAGTTGTCAAGAAACACTCGATAGTGTCCTGTTCTGTTAGGCTTAGATCTGGGTAAACATCACATGTTGTGGTGGATTAACATTCTTGTTGTACCTGCATGAATACTGGGCCATGGCCAGGGGAACACTGCTTTATTGCATATTTCATCCCCTGTTACATGATCACTATGAACATGTTAAAAGGATGTTATAATCCATGTCTAGGCATGTACTGTGTCGAGGCAAACCAGGAACTCTGGTCTAGTTTTCCCATATTCTTATTGCCTAAACCAGTCTGGTCTTGATTTGTGGTGAATTTTAAGCATGAAAACAGAAAGATCATTCTTCATACCACTTCCTTTTTTATTTGCTTTGGTTCTTGTTCCCTTGTTAACATCAGCATGAACTTAGGAAACATTCTAGGAAAGTAATTTTTTTTTAGTATTATAACATCCCTGCTAATATTCTCTACGTGCATTCTTATCCATCCTTTAGGTTAGGAGCAGTCTTTTATGATGTAGAGTACCTGTCCTGAGGGAGTTTCAGTTTCATGGCATGAGCTCCATTATGCAGTCATATACTTAACTGGTAGATCTCATACTTCTTATGAAAGAGGGATATTTTCTGATGTTTAATTAAGAGTTTCCCATACTTGAGTGTTGAAATAGTTGATCTTGGAAGAAAGCACTATGATTAACAGACTTTATATGAGTTCTGTAAAGTGTTATTTTGCATGTTGATATAATTAAGATTTCTCTTGTCATATAATTTCGGGTGTGGTTAACTGTGGAGGCAGTTAGGATATATTAGTCACTTAGCATTTGCTAAAGTTTGGGTTTAGGAGGTCCCCATGATGAGTCTGAATCAGGTAGTACTGATTCAGACAAATATTTTATAGATAAGAATGTACTGAGAAAACACTGGAAGACTTAGAAGCAAGCACTTAGCCAAGAACCATACAGGCATGTTCCAAATTTTAACATTTGATGTAATTTTTTTGTGTTTTTAATCTAAGGAGAAAAAAGCTGCTCTGGAGAAAGAAAGAGAAGAAAGAATAGCTGAAGCTGAGATACAAAATTTAACTGGTGCTAGACATCTTGAAAGTCAGAAACTTGCCTGCCTATTGGCAGCAAGACACTTAGAGATTAAACAAATCCCTTCAGATGGCCATTGCATGTACAGAGCTATTGAAGATCAGCTGAAGGATCACCAAAATTCCTGGACTGTTGCAACTCTGAGGAGCCAAACAGCAAAATATATGCAAAGTCACTGTGATGACTTCTTGCCTTTTCTTACAAACCCTAATACTGGAGATATGTATAGCAGAGGTAAGACTTGTCACACATGAGATTTTAAAAACTGTTATAACTGTTTCTGATAAATCTTAGTCTCAGTTACAGCTTAATTGCGACTTTTATGGTATTTGTAACTTTGTTACTTTATTGTGTTCCATGGAACACAGAATTATGATCTGCTATGAAACTTGGTCCACCTGGATCTCTAAATATATATTTTTATATTAATCTAGGAAATACTCCTCATTGGGGAAAAAAAAAACAAAGCAAAACAGAACTTGCTGATTACTAGATGAAGTGAGCTTATTCTGGGATGTGATTTTGTTATTATAAACAGCTTGTCTGGCAGGTTGGGATGATTTTCTTGTCAAGTTTTGTATTGGTGTTTTCAATGTACACAGGAAAGCTGTTAAAAATGGGTGTGAAATTCAGTCAAATCTATTTTGTAATAGTTTGAAAAGATGCATTTTCTTATTCTGTCTTGTTTTTTCACTGCAAAGTATTTTGTGACCATTTTTTACAAATAGACTACACTAAAAAATATAAAGAGCTTTGGTGTGAAGCAATGGTGTAGGCTGAGTAAAAACGGAGTTTATGTGCCTCTTATTTGAGCAATACATGATTTATTCATTATGCCTGGAACACCACAAAAATGACTGCAAAAATTTCATTAACTTAATGCTACATTTGTTTAATAGGCATTGCTGTGGATTTCATGTGGTCACTGGGTGCTGTCTTTCCCATGTTGACAGAGATTTTTGTCAGGACGTTAAATGTGTCCCAGGAGAATACTGAATAAAATTCTGCACAGCAGCAAGGAATTGTGCTTTTCTGTTATAAAGGACACGAATGAAAAGTCATTCTGAGCAGTCTTCAGAAAACGTGAAGATTCTTCTTTCTTAAAATCTGTTTGTAAGGTTCAAAAATGTGAGGGTTTGTAATTTACAAACTTTAAACTTGGTTTCTGTAGAACATGATCTGAAAAGATTATCTATTTTCAGAGGAACTATTAAGAATAAGTACTTCAGAGGTTAAAAACAAGGCAGCTAATCTGGAAATTAAAAAAAACCCTAGCCAACTGTTTACCTACATGCAGTTGCAAGATTTTTTAAACATACCTGACACCTGGCTAATGTAAGAACTAGATATACTACTCGCTGTCATATTCTTTTCTAAAGTTTCTAAACCTCCTCTGAAACTGAGCATGAAGGAAACTGTATGCAATTTCATGTGTGTTATTACCCGTTGTTCTCTGAATAATAAAATTAAAGTATTAGCTGTACTTCTTTTTATACTCTTTTTTTATTCCTCTCTTTAGTCTGAAATTTTCTTTTCAAAACAAAATGAGTTTGGGGTTTTTTTTTCCTGACAACTGTTTTTCTCTGCTTTTCTTCAGTGAACATACATATTTTCCCTTATAATGTGTTTGTACTTTTTTGGCTCTAGTTTGCACAATCAGTGTTTTTCCTCAGTTGCTTGTTCTAAGCCAAGACAAGTACTAAAAGTTGTCTTTTTTTTCCCCTGCAGAGGAGTTTGAGAAATACTGTGATGATATAGCAAATACAGCTGCATGGGGAGGTCAGCTGGAAGTAAGTATTGTGTTGGTAATTTTTGTTTGTGAAATTCTGAAGTGGGTGAATATACCTTTAAAAAGGGCTTCTTTAGAAAGAATACCTGAAGGCATAAGGGAACATAGTCATAAATAGCTTATTAAGAACTTTTTCTTGTGGTTATAGGTTGTTTTCCCGCCATCTTTTCTGATGGTCCATCACTGTTCTGATGTATTTGACAATATGCAAGTTAGTGAATTCATTTGGTATAAGTATCATCAGAAAGACTGACACAATGAGTAGGAAAGTATTGTTAGGTTGTTGTCATGTAAAGAAGAACTTGAGCTTCAAAAAAAAAATTAATTTAGTATGTCTTATTTTTTATGAAAGAACAGTTAGCAAATTAATGAAACTAGCCCAATGTTGTATCCTCCAAACAATGATTAATTTAAGGCAATCTGTTTTCAATTGAAGTTTTAAAAGTTACAATAATTTTGCTTATTTTCTGAATATATTTCTAATGTTATGCTTGAACTGTCTGCTAAAATTAAATGCCTAGTCTTCCTGTCTCCTACCTACATTTTCTTTAATCCTATTACTAAATTGTTTTTGCCTTAAAGCTAAGGGCTTTGTCACACATTTTACAAACACCTATTGAAGTAGTGCAGATGGATTCTCCTCCCATTGTTGTTGGTGAAGAATATTCAGGCAAACCAATAACACTTGTGTAAGTATGTAAATTTATCACTTAAATTTAGTGCACTTATTTCTGTAACAGAGGGCTCAGCTTTGATTCTTAAATGTTCTTTTATTTTCTGTTACGCATCTGATGTTGAAACACTGCTTGAGTAATGGTTGTGCAGGTCAGAAATTGTTTGTGATTGACACACTTACTTTGGAGAAATTGTAATTAGACAGTGTCTGATGTATATCAGTCACTGATTTAGAGAATGCTGCAAGGTCATTTTACCTGGTAAATAATTACAAAATATTAATGACATTGATTCAAGATGGAGGAAACTTTTTCCCTTCTTCAGAGTATTTGTCAAATTGTGCCCAGAAGTCACCAGAATTAAAAATTGTCTTTAGTAATGCTCTTCTATGTAATGATCCTATATATTTTTGTTGCTAAAACTTGGCTTTATTTAAATTGTCTTCCAGTGCTGTTACTGTTTGGCATGATGTATACTTTTTGTTAAACTGAACACTATTTCTGTAACTTTTTTTAGGTATATGAGGCATGCCTATGGATTAGGAGAACATTACAATTCTGTGAAAGTTCTAACAGACACTGCTACAGAGAACAGCAGCTAGCATACAGAAGTTGTACATTCACATGGATAACAGTTGCATCATGATGTGTTGGGCTCCAGGAAATTCCCAGTAAGATTGGAAAGTAAATGGCATGGATTACAAATTAAAAAAATAAAACGCACCAAAATGAAAGAACTGCAAGGTTGGACTATAAATCAGACATGGCTCTTGATTTATAACAAAACCAAACCAAAACCACATAACAATATTTTGAGCCTATTGGTTTTAATTACGTTTAGAAGATCTTCTGTAAAATGGTGGCTCTGTAGATCAGGTGTTTTTCAATAGAGCTTTCTCCCAATACTGCAGAGAAAATATAAAGTAGTAAAAATTTGTTTTGGTTAATCTGCATTTCTGCTGAAGATTTAAGGTTACCTCAAGGTCCCTGTTCCATTATTTCTGTCAGATTTTCACAATAATGGAAGAGTTCAGGCATTTGAAAGAACTAATTGTGTTTTGCTGATGGAATCTTATCTGCAGTGTTCCTGTAGTCCTATTAGGATCTAATTTCAACAGTGTAGTATTGATTCCCTTCTTTATTTGGGCAGAGAAGATGAGGGGGCAAATCCAGCAGCAGAATATCTCGGCTTGGCTGAAGGAATTGCCCAGTCTTTTAAAAGACTTTCATGTAAGATTTTTACCAAGGGTTGATGTAGGGATGTTTTTGGAGTTGACAGTAGGAATTCAACTCCTGTGCATTGTTATTTATGACTGTACATTATCCTGTCAGTGCAAGTTAACTGCACTGTTCATTCTCCATAGTCTTTCAGCTGTGCATTTCGGTGAATCCAAAATCTTACTGAGCTCCTCAGTGTTCTCACTTGAGGTAGTGAAATTCATCTGAACTTATAATTTCTGGATCTGCTGACCTAAGCACTTTGTCATCTAAAGTGTGATATTTTATAATGCTTAAAACAGCTGGTTGTGCACAGCTGTAGAAATAATCACCTTGGGGTTTATCGGTAACTAAAGGTGATCTGGAAAGGAATTAAGTTTATTTTAATTGCTTCTTATGGTGCAGAGAGACTGGAAAGGTTTTAATATAGCTTGACTTTTTACATTAGAAATGTAGATAGTTATCTGTAAATGTGACTTTAAAATAAGGAACGTACTGAAACCAAAATTTTAATGCAAATGTTTTTTAACAAGTGATTTTTTTTTTTTTAATTTTTAAAAAGCCTTGGTCAATAAAAGCATTGTCTGTATTTTACTGCTGCTGAGTTCATGAAGAGATTAAACACCTTTGCCCTGGTTTGAGGATTATGACCTAACAGTATGTATCTTGTAGTCCTTCAGTAAAGCTAGCCTGCAGACTTACATTCCTGGAATCTGTTCTCACTTAAGAGGGAGATAAGTGATCACTTTATGGGTCAGGTTATGTCTGATTTAAAGCACTTTGAGAGAGAGGGGGTAAAAAAATACCAGATAATTACAGCAGGAGTTTTTGGACAAGCAGTTCTTTAGACTGGTGCCTGCCAGGAAAACAAAGTATTAACTAGATCAGGAGTTTTTACATTCTTATTTATCTGTTGTAGTATAACAAATATAGCTGGTTTATATACCAAACCAGCTGGCTTACTGTAAAATTTGGTTTACTACCTTGATTGTATAAAATGATGGTTTTAATTTCAAACAAAAAATAGGATACAACAGCATGGAAAAAAATTTTTCTATTCATAATGCCTTTACAAATTTCACTGAAAATAATAAAAAGTACTCTTCTCTGCATTGCTAAGAATTGATGTGCTATAAAATGTACATGCTGCATTTTATAGATACACAGTTCTTTGGTTAATTTAGGTTTCAGTCTTGTTTGATTAACTCAGAGAGAAAAGATGCCAGAATTGGGGAACACCTGTACCAAGAGTTTGTCGTGTTGAAGAAGTTTACAGTTTGTATAAAGTTAAATAATTTAATATAGTGAGTGAAAGATCCTTGCTTATGCTGTATGGAACTTGCCAAAAAGGAATAAATTGGTTTATTTGTGGCAAATCTTGTTTGGGTCAGTTTTATTTTGTACTCAAATAGTTCACTTATTTCCTAGTATGAATAAACTTAATCATTTAAGTTTTAGGATCCTACTGTAATATGAATTCTAAAAGAACTGATTGTATTCAGGCAGACAAGGCTTCACTCCCTATGAAATGAAGTTGTTTCTGAACTGAATTTATCCTTTGCGTTTAAGCAGTTAAACGAGCTCTTCTGAAAAACTGTGTTTGAAAATCCTCTTGAACTTGGGGGGGGCTTCTCACAATTAAGCATTTAACCTTTGTCAGATTACATTTTTCTCTGCAGAATAACACTATTTACTTTGAGTGTGTTTCAGTAGCTTTCTTTGCTTTTATTTGTAATTCAGTTTCTTCAGCTATTTCTTTTAAGGACTGTTGGGGTTTTTTTTGCAAGATTGAGATTAGTTGCCAGCAGGAATCCTCACATGAACAGGAAGGAAGTTGTCTAGTGATCTGCAGTAAATTGTGTGCAATATTCTGAAAGAGAAGAACGTATTTGATGTTGAAAACAGTGGTTACATGTGGCACTTAGTGCTTGTCCTTGTCCACTTCACTTACTCTGCACCAATTTCTGCTCTCCTGTCCAGTTGTGTGGGCTGCAGGCAGCCCTAGAAAGGGGGTTGGAGGTGTGTGGCAGCCAGAGGGAGTGCAGACCTGTCATAATTTATTTAAACAGTAAATTAATTCATCTAATAATTTGTTGTTTAGATAGTAAATTAGTTCAAGGATTTTTTTTTAAAGGAAGAAATTATATAAAATGCAGTGAAGCAGTGATGTCCCTTGTTTAGGCTGGTGCACTTTTGTACAGTTCTCATAACTTCTTGTGTTTTTGTAAATTAAAATACTGCACAAAGCTAAAATGTAACTTTATGTTCAGGGTGGCAGAGAAGTGGGACTGGCTGCCCAGAGAGGTCGTGGAGTCTCCCTCTCTGGAGACATGGAAAACCCACCTGGTTCCTGTGTAACCTGCGCTGGGTGACCCTGCCTTGGCGGGGTGGTTGGACTGGATGATCTCCAGAAGTCCCTTCCAACCCTAGTGATTCTGTAAGACACAGTGAAGAGAGAATTTGTTTCACAACCACTTGCTTTGAGGCAAAATTGTCAGTAGGAGCACTTTTTGCCTCCTCTTCATGCTTTGTTCTTTTTAGCAGGCAATTGAACAGGGGCTGTGGTAGGCTCCAGAAAAAAAAAAAAACAAACGGTGCTGAAATTTTGGATGCAGAACACATCCCCTGTGCTCCTGTGCAGTTTGGGCTGTGCATTTTCCCCAGTTCCTCCCCCAGCAGCACTGATTGCCTTGCAGCTTGTGGATTCAGTGATTTGAGAGTGACAGAGTGAAGACAGGCAGTGTCCCTTTCGTGGGCAGCGCGGTTGGTGGCAGTGCACACACTGAGCTCTGCTCAGGGCAGTCCTGCTCTGACCCTGCAGAGGTATGCTGCATTAGTGGCATCTGCAGGGGTGCAACTGCATTCCTGCCAAAGGAGCCAGTGATCAAAGTCCCTGAGGTGGCCTGAAAAATTTGGTGAGAGTGGACCTCAGAATGTCCCATCTGCATCATCTGGGTACTTTGGGCTGTCATCTGCCGCAGGCCATGGAATTGTTGCAAGTACAGCTTTCTATTTCTAGCCCTTGAAACACAGCCTGCCTCCCTCTGTCTGCCAGCAGATCTCCTGGGATGTATTTGTGAATGATGTATTTATTTATGCCTGTGTTTATTACTTAATCTGTAAGAAGTTAAGCTGACTTAAAAATAGGATCTGAAACACAGAAGGCATTTTCTGTTCTTTCCTTGGCTCCAGTGAGAATGCTAACCCACCAATTCCTTTGTTTTGAGCAAGTAATAAAAGCAACACATGGTTGCTTTTATTGATTGATCACTAGAGACATATGATAGATGTACTTTTGAATACAACTAAAATCCTTAGCAATTGCCTCTGTATGTTAGAAACAGTTATATCATAAAAAGAATTATTCATGCACAAAAATTTCTGGTAAAATTCAGAATTTTACTGAAAAACTGATGTAGTCTCTGTGTTGAAGATTAAATAAATACATCAAGCTGTTAACTGAAAAGCTTTATACAATTTACAAGTTAGAAAAATTTGAGTGCATGGACTTATGTAGTAAGCAGATTGAAAAATATTCCCAGGAGCTGTATTTTCTGCAAAGGCTCCCTGAACTTCATCAGTTCTGCAAATATTTTGTCATGATATATGAAGGAGTTAAGAATCTGATGTGCTGTGTTTGTCCAGATAGGAAAACCTTCCAGATGTGAGTAATACTGTTTTAGTTTTTATTGCTCTTTTTAAAATTTTCTTTTGAAGGATACTATTATGAAAACATTTGAGCAGGATCTCTTATTTGAAATTATTATGCAAATCATGAAGATGCACATTGGCAATTGCATTCTGGAAGGTATATGAATATTCCTTTGAGAAAGCTAAGGATGTGGAAATTTTAAACAAATAATTCTTCCACACACACAGATATATATATATATACATATATATATACACACACATATATCTTCTAAAATCAAAATATGAATAAAACTTCAATAGTATAAATATGCAATAGTTTGTCATTAAATCCTAATAAGGCTCCATTGAGTGGGGAGTGAGGGACATCTAATGAGGAACCATTTATCTTTTAGCTGTTTGCAGAATGTTGGAGCACAAACCAAAAAGAAACAGAACAGGGAAAGTAATTGTGAGCTGGGAATGCCTGTATGAAAAGCACCGAATTATTCAGTGTTGAGGAATATTCCAGGTGCTGGTGGCTGGGTGTGCTGGACCTTGTGCTCTGGCTGGGGGAAAGCAGCTGGAGCCCCAGGCAAACAGCTGTGAGTGTCCTTTTACACTTCAGTGCTTTTCAACAGTTACACCATATTAATCAGCAGCCTCCAACACTCAGAGTTTGGTGAGTTCCTTGTGAGAGTGTTCTGTAGCTTCACTGGCAGCTACATTGCATCTTCTTCACTGGTTGTGGAACTGCAGATTGCATCAATGGATTTTAAAAACTTGATTTGATCTCTGGTAGATTTATCGGTATTAGACATGCTGTGCTTAATGTTGCTGATTCCATTGTAGTACTTGCTGTCTGATCTGCTGCTTGCCTGTGTTATCCATCTGCTTCTGAACATTTTATCACAACTTTTGAAAACAACTGAAGAATTAGAGTCAGCTTGGAGATTTTTGAGAAAAATTACAGGAGGTAAGGAGCTGGAGAATGTTAATGCAAGAATGCTTTAAATCCAAGTTGAAAAACTGCTGTTTTTTCAGTAAAAAACAATGAAGAGACTATTAAGGAAAATTATTCTCCAGGTCTTCCAAACCTTTACATCTTATATTGTACGTTTTAGTTGTAACAACCAAGTAACAATTTGGTTTGTTTTAAATAGAGAAGAAGGTGGAAGTCACAACTCGGATAGAATTTGCAAAACCTGAGTACATGCTGTCACTTCTAAAAGAGCCTTATCTTGTCTTAACAAGTGATATTCCCCCTCTTGTGGAAGGACACATTACAAAAACTATGAAAAGGGTCTTTTTCTAGTTAGACCATTTGGGAATCCTGTTATTTTTCATGAAACATTTTTGATGCTGTCATAATTATCCACATAATTTCTATATCCTACTTGTGCCTAACTGAGAGCCTTCTGTCTACTGCTCTTGCCACAGACATCACTGGAAATAAAAAGAAATGTGAACTAGCTTGTGTAGATACAGACTCCTCAGAAAGGACAGGCTGGGAAGGTGAGGAGGAGAGGGTTAGCTTAGTACTCCTTGTGGGACTGGCGATGGGGTCTGTTCATAGCTCATGGGTCAGGATCAGAGAGGGGTGGCCTAAGTGGGCTTGTAGTGGGCCCCTGTTACACACCAACAAACATATTTCATATTTTTATTAATTTTGTTGATAGTGTGGGCATTTTGCACAGTTTGAGCTCCCAGGCCAACTCCAATGCCTTAATCTAAAAATAAGGCAAAGCAGAATAAATTTGAAAATTTTTGCTTCATAAGTACAATTGAATATGAAATCTCAGTAAATCCTGTGTCTGAAATTCTGTATCTTTTTCCTGCAAGACTTCTTTATGCATTTGAAGAAGAGCACACAAGACAGGTTGTACAGCATAAGAAAGCAAGTCAAAGTAGAGGATTTCTGCTAGTCTCACTTCATGCAGTGTATGGTACACATCACAATGATGCATGTACCATCAAAGTTTGTCTGATGCACAAACAAAGCTATTATTACTTTCACAAAGTGGCCTTTTCAAAACTCATAAAAAATGTTACATGAGTATTGAAATCGTCTTCATAAATTTCAAATGGCTTGGTATGCAACAGTTTACAGTCAGAAAACATAAAAATGTCATTTTCCTTAGCCCCATCCCTGGCTGTGTTCAAGATCAGGTAGAATGGAGCTCTGAGCAACCTGGTCTGGTGCAAGGCCCCCTGCCTGTGGCGGGGGAGTTGGAACAAAGTCAGCTTTTAGGTCCTTTCCAACCCAAACCATTCTATGATTCCATGATCATTTCAAGGAATGAAATCTTATGTGCATTTTAATAAGGGGTGAAAAAAATCCAATTCTGTACTGCACACTGTAAAAATAGATGAGAACTACTCACTATTATATTAGAATCGAAGTAAACAGGTCAAGAAGAGAATGAACTAGTAAAGATATAAAGCTTGATTTTTATTGATTAAAGCACTGTGCATATTAACTATATATTGTTCTAAGTAAACTCTAATTGAAGAGCCTTAAAAATTATAAAAGTAACTTCACTTCTAAATTTTGCACATAAAACACCTACAAACATTTCCTTTTGAAGTATTGAAGTGAGGGAATAGATAATCCATAACTATACCAAGTAACTCAAATTGTATTTTAAATTTTGGAACTAAGATTCTGCATGTGGCTCAGGTGCACGTGGACATGCAAAAAATACATGGACATAAAACATATGTTCTACATATCTTGTACTTCAGTTTGTTTTCTAAAGTAATGCCATAGTTAAATTTCTGATGTCAGGGCTAAATGTTTCACTGGCACACAATGCACATGGCATTCTGTTCATTCAGTTAATGGCTTCAAGGATAGTTTAACCGAGTATTACTGGCACACAATGCTCGTGACATTCTGTTCATTCAATTAATGGCTTCAAGGATGGTTTAACCAAGTATTTGAAGAAGATTAAAGATATGTATTGAGTAACTTTTTGTCTCTTAAATATAGTCACTTGTTTTTATAATAGCATAAATCAAAAAAGCAAGGTGATGGATATGGGGTGGGAATATGGGTCTCAAAGCTGGGAAAAAAAATAGTTGAGGAAGTTATTAATGGCCTCAATAACACATTTTAAAACTGAGCAAGTACCTTCCAACAGTTTAGAAAATACCAAAATTTGATCACATTTTTCTAAATGTAGTGTAAAACAAATGAGTAAACACAAAGCATGATTTCAAAGAATATTTTAGTTTTAAAGGGATCTCTGGTGGTCCTCCAGACTGACATCCAGCTCACAGCAGCACTAGTTTCAGAGCAAATTATTGTTCTTCCTTTCATGAGCATCATCTTGTACATGGAAAAAGGGGAGGGAAGGCAACTGAGAACTCTGTAGACACAGAGAAGAAATACATGTTCTGTGTGTTTGCTTCAGGTTGCAGGTCCCTTGTCTCTGACTCCATGCCAGTCAAAGGGGCTGCCTCAGAATTTTTTTGTCTGAAGGTTTCCCCAGTTTGAGCTGAGTTTTCCAGTTTTTTCAGGCTCAGTCTCCTAGGTCATAGTGAGGGAGATGTTTGCTTGGGGTTTTCTGATCACTTGGATTGACAGAGCCAGCTGACAGACTAGAACATCTTGGAAGGTATTTCTGCCCATTCAGCCTATTTGTAATAGTGGTGTGTTTTATTCAATGAAATTAACTCACCTTATTCCTTTAGACAAGTCTTTCATTCCATCCTTATTGTTTACTCTGCCTTTCTTATATGAGCTATCATGCTTAGTACTTTTCAGATAAATAATTTTATTGGAAAATAGCTGAAGAGTTACAGAGACTCTAATCTTCTTCTAGGGACTGTTTGAGTTCCTGAAGAATTGGTTATCAGTTGTTTCTTGAGAGTCCCAGAGCTCTCAGCTGTGTACCCTACCCTGGTGGTTGCGAGCGCATTCCTAGGCAAAGAAATCTGGTTACTATGTTTGGGCAGATGGGGAGCAACTCACTCTTCATTTTCTGCTTGAATTTCAGTTTGTCATATTTGGTTTGCAATTTTCCATTTCCAAGGATCTTTTTTTCATAACCTCCCTCTAGTTTAGCAGCAGCTCCACATCTCATTAAAGCAGTTTCTATTTCTTGCACCTCTTTAATAACGGTGTTACAAGACTGAACTGGACATTGCTAATGAACTTTGTCACACAGCATTAGCTATCCCTCTCAGCAGATGCCTTGAACTTTTATAATTCTCCCTGAGCCTTTCTACATCATGGAACCAGTCCCAATGAGCATGGAGTGTTTCTGACACACTTTGTTATGTGGCACCAAATACTTTGCTAGTTGGATGTAATCTACACAAGTTATTGCACAGAATTCGCTCATTTCATAGGCCTTTCACCTCTTTCAAAAAGAGTTCTCCGTCTCAGAGTAGGTAATCATTTCTTTGCATGTGCAATTCTTGCTGTGACTGCCAGTAAGAGTTCCACCCATACAATGATTTTTTGCAAAATCTGGATTCCATCCAGGAGTATCTGGTCTCAGGCCAGGGAGTTAATATCAAATAGTTTGCAGCAGAAACTCTCTGTTATAACTCATGGAGTACGTAATGAAAAGAGTGACTTGGAAATGGAATGTCCTAAATTCTTTGGCCATCTCCCTCAGCCATCCAGCCCTCAAGACACATTTGGATTTTTATTTACTTTCTGAAGTGCTGATAGCCCTAATTTTTCCCAAGATCCTCTTAAAGTTATAGAGTGTTGGGAGTAAAAGATTTGTGTGTTGGATAATGAACTTTCAACCCCATATGAAATGACATAATGCTCTTGAAAGAGACTGAGGTGGATATGCCTCATTCCAAATGTGGGTGACTTATAGGGTCCCATTATGGAAATATAAATGGAGCTTCATTCTCATAATTACTTTAGCTGACATGTTTAGCTGAGCAGCAATAAAACATACATCATCTTAATATTGTTAATCTTGCCAGTGATTTATACCATGCAAGCTGAAATTACCTCACCCAGTTAGACTGAATGAAGTCAGTGAAAAGCAGCTAAGGATGATTAAGCTAGACAAAGTGGCAAGTAGGTTTTTCACTGCTTAATATATGCTATTATGAATTATTTAAATACTAAAAGATAACATGGAATTCCTTTCTTTTAACCATAATTGGTCCTGCTGTGGATGTGTTCTAACAAAAAAGATATTTCAGATATTTCATAACAGTAAATAAACGTGGTTTTATTTCATTTGGAAGACTGTATTAGAATGTGCAGATTTTAGGCTAAGATCTCCAGCCTTGACATTCTTCTGATAAATCATGGATGCAAAGCAACAAACAAGAGAAGTTTGATGTTTGGGGGGTGAGTCTGAATACACTTCTGCTTGGGAGAGAAATTTTTTTTTTTAGGTGTGTTTCTTGCAGTCTTTTCTAATCTGAGAGAAGTCAGCCTGGTGATGACAGGAACTGGGAATCTTTGTAATAAGAAAAAGTAAAATTGTGTACTCCTCTACCTTTTCTCCTTTTCTGTTTAAGATGATTATTCTTTAGATAAAACATGCATAATTTATACTTCTTGGGATATCTTCAAGGACTTTAGCATAAAAGAAGATAGTTATATTTTATTGTCTAGCAATATCCTTTTCAATTTGGCCCTCAGGGCGGTTTTTGTGGCATCATTGTGCAAGATGGGCTTGTAAGGTTCATATACTTTTTAAGTACTCCATAATGAAAATCAGATGAGCAATTTCACAAAAAAGAAAAAAAAATTTAAAAAAGTAGTAGCTCAAACCTAAGATTTAGAGAAAAAAAATCCATATGTTTTTAAATCTTTTGTCATTGTTGTTTGTCATTTTGTAACAACTTGGAGCAATACTTAGTCCAAGATTTCAAATGGAACAGGGTTGGCTCTTAAGTCATGGTTAGGCAGTCACTTAAGGCCACCATCACTGTATGCCAGTGAACACAGGAAAACACAAATTTCTTCAAGGCCTGATTTAATAAGCTGGTTTCTTATACCAGCTGCTTTCTTAAAGGTTCTGGTTACTCCTAGCTTTTGTTTATGACTGAGTTCTAAAGGACATGCTCCTATTAGGCTCCATGCAAGCCTAATTTTTATGATGTGTTGTGAATTAAATTTCTGTGCTGTCAGTGTAACACAAGTGCATCTTTGTACTTGGTACACAGACCACTGATTTGCTGTGGTAGGTTAGGCTATGGAAGTTAAACGTTTTGACTGCAATATGATGAGTTGTACAACAGGAAAGAGAATTGCATTACACAAGGATGTGGGATGAGAAATTGAGATGGAATTGCAAATCTCTAGGAAGTGTTTGGATGGACAGTTTCCAGAGAAACAGGAAATCCTGAACCTGTTCAGCATGAAGATAAATATATACGGAAGTAAATTAATTTTAAAATGACCAAAGTGTTTGGATTTTAAAACTGTTATTTTTTTCTGGTTCTGGATGATCCTAGAGAAGAGGATTTAGAGTACTATTCATTGAATGAATATTTGATTGATTTCTTATACAGCTGCTTGACTAAAGGCTTTATTCTGGTTTATAATTTATAGTTTTATAAAGCATTTTAAAGACATCAAATATGAATGCATTTTGGGTCCCAGTGTGGCCGATGGAAAGGAAGATTGAGGATGGTCAGCACCTTGGAAACTCAAATCTCTTAAGAGCCATTTGAATGTGGAACTACTCCCAGCCAACAGCAACATCTGGATTTCACAACAGCTTAAATAATTTTCCAGATGGATGCTGCTTATGTTCCCATTTCCGTAGACACAGTTGACATTGTGAAAAAAGAGTGAGAAGCTTGAGGATCTGTTTACAGCATCTGTACAGTGCTTAACTTGTTCTTACTGGCAAGTCATCCATTTCACAGAGCTTGAGAGTCATGGAATTGTCATGGTTGGAAGGGATCTCCTGAGATCGTCCAGCTAACCCCTGCTCAGGCAATTTAAATCTCTTGGCACGCGTCCTGGTTTCAGCCCAGAGCAGCGGGAGGCGGAATGGCCAAGACCACAGTGTTACTTGATACCACCTTATGTCATTGCCAGGGGTGGGGGGAAGGATTCTCTCTTGTTTCCAAGATGAAGGACATTCTTTTCCAGTGGGAAAAGCATGGTGTGGTGGGGAAGAGTCAGATGGCATTTGTTGTGTTTTTCTGTGTAAATAGTTTCTTTATTTATACCCTTTGTTATTAACGTTGTTGCTGTTACTGTTTGTTTTTTTATCTCGTTGCTGTTTCCAGTAGATTGTTCTTATCTTAACCCATGATTTTCACCTTTTATGCCTCCAATTCCCAGCTTCATCCCTGGAGCAGAAGGGGGGAAGGGAAGGAGGGAAGGGTGAGCAATCAAGCGATGTCTGGTTTGGGAGAGTCCTGGTGGGGGCACTGACGTGGGGAGTACCATTCCTAAACCACAACAGCATGTTAGCTATGGATAGGAGTCACATTTGGGTTCTGAAGATGTTACACTGGATGTTGAATAGAGAGTAATGTGAACAGTGTCTTGAATCCTGAAGGAGACATTGCTAAGCTGCTGGATGCATCACACAGTGGGACCTTGCCAGGGAAAACAGGCAGAAGGCTGCTGCATCCCACTGCCAGGCTCTCTGCTGGACCCTGCTCTGCTGGACCTTTATCCCTCATGTGCTCCTCTCATTTTAAAGTTTCTGAAGCAAGCTGAGGGCAGTTTGTCCAGCTCAGGTAGGCAATGTTTGTACAGAATGGAAGTGAAGGTATGTATAAGTGTCTTAGAGTGCAGCATGAGGATTTTTTGGGGTTTTTAGGGATGGAAAAACTTCTGGGATAGCACTGAAGGGCTGAGTATGCAGAAAAAGGCAGAACTGATGTAACTTTATCCATATTGACTTTTGGCTCTGGTTTTCGAAGGGAAACCTCCTCCAAATTTTGCTCAGTTTGCAGCCCAAAAGATGCAGGGAGTAAGGGAAAAATAAAGCAGTGTGGACACTGGTTCATTTTCTAGCCCTTAATTACTTATCAGCATGGATGTTTTCTATGAAGTTTAGTCTTAGTTAGAATATTTTTTATACTGCAGTATAAATAATAAATAAATAATAATTAATTTCTTCTTCCTAAATTAAAAATAATCTAGGATACCTTTTTGATTTCAGAAAACTTATGTTTCAGCAACATTACTGTCCACTCCCCACTCGGGGTTGCACATGACATGATAGATAACAATGGCCCTGTCCTAAAGATCTCTACATTTAAATATTTTATCTTAAAGACAAAATTTGAGTGTAAATTGTGTCCTTGGAAGCCTTTGGGTGTTTGAAGCCATTTAGAAAGAACCAAAACCATACAGAACATCTGACAGAAAAAGAATTCCGCAGTGTAGATTTGTGGAAAGTAATTTTGAAATGTTGGTGTTGCACTGGTGTTTCTTCAGAAAAAAATGTGCAGCACCTCTTATTTTCAGAAGAAAAAGAGAGTAAGCTGAACACCTGCTAGAATAGAGACAATGCTGTGCTCCTACCCAGTGTAGTCATGGATTGGATGCTGTTGCTGTGCCATAGAGCAAGCAGGGAATGCACTCACTAGATCAATCAGATTGCTCTCTTTGGTATTGTTTACAATAATTGTTAATTAGTTTCCTAGGATAGTACCTCATTTGCGGTCAAAATAAAATGTACACCAGATGGAGAGAAAATGAATTCCAAAGCTGTAATCTATTCATATACATAATTATTCCTTGGAACTCTAATGGTGGTGGTTTTGGCTGTTTAAACTCCAGCAACAGATAGATCAAGCAGATGACATTGCTTAAACATTATTCAGGATTTTATTGGATAAACCATAAACAATTGATTTATGATTGCTTTTTGACTGGCTTCTTTCATGTGTTTTAATTTGATATTGTGATTAACAATTTTTCATTGAGAGACTTTGAGTTTAAATTTTAAAGTTGCAGAAAATATTTGGATGTGCCTAAAGTGTTATTTCTAATATGTTTCAGCATTTTTGCTCTAGGTCCTGCCTTTCCTTAGTTTTGAAATTGGCTATTAAGATGTGATGTATGGATGTCTTGATTTAGAAACAAATACATTCTTAAATATGAAGATAAAATACTAAGTTTGGAATGTTTGTAGATTTTGTGTTGGTTTTTTTCTGGAACAACTTTAAACTTAAAGAATCTCTTAGAACTTCATGGAAAATAGTAAGAAAGAATGAATTACTTTATCTTTAGAAATGATATATTTATATTCTGCCCATGTTTTTATTCCTGTGGGCCATTTCATTTGGAATAAAGGTTATTGTTGCTTTCTTTTATGCTAAGAATCTGATCATTCATGTCATTTCTTTCTCCCCTAAAATTAGAGGGTTTTGTTATTTCTCACTCTTTTGAAAGAATAGTGTTGCTATAAAGACAAAACTGATTCAGGAAACATATTCCTAAGTATGTAATTAGTAAGTAATTTCAATGGGAATCTCAGTGTGCTTGAATTTAAGGATGTGCTTAGTAAGCTTCTTCAACTAATCCAAATTTACTAATTTTGAAATAATTCTACTATGTCTATTACTTCTATAGTAAGTAACTTTAAGGATAAGTAAGTCAAAGTTCCATAAAGTGGTGCAGATTTTTTTTCCCTATGCGGATATTTTTTGTGCTTAGAATAAAGGATTGCTGGAATGCAAACATTTTTGGAGACTTTTGGCTCTGTGGTGGGGCCTTTGGGGACTTTGGGCTTGATCTTTTTGCTTTGAACAATAAAACTGGCTGAGAGATGAACTTTTATACTGCTGTACAAACTGTGAGAGGTATCTTGGCTATGCTCTAAATATTCTGTCACCTTCCTGAATCTGAACATTTCAGTTAGAGGGTGTTTAAAGAACACTTGATTCCATTTTGGTTTTTATGTAGAATAAAAATGTAAAAATGACAAAGTAAATTCATATCTCTGTCCCATTAAGATGATGTTAAGAAGGCCATAGCTGGTGCCCAAATATGGAGGTGACAAAACCAGAAGCTGATCAGGGGACTTTATTTGAGCTTTGCTTTTAAAGATCTTTAAAAATCAACAATTTATGTGCGATCAGATTGTACTCCCAAATAAAGAAGATCAGACCATTTTCATAACTGTCTAAAACTATAACATTAAACATTATATAAAACACAATTATTTAAAATATGTAAAGAGATCCTGTGAAGGCTTTCTTTTTGACATTCACCTAATTTATGTAATGTATATGATGCTTTTCTGTTGGGTATGGGATAAATCAAAATCCATCTAGGACAAGAGAAAAGCATATTACTGAAGTTTGTACAGTACTGTCACAGAGCAAATATTCTCATGGGCACTGGCACAATGTCTTGGCTGTGTAAGAAGACATCCACACATACAGGTTAAACATTTAGAAACCTTGGGAAAGCAGATGCACATAGATAATTCTGTAGAACATTAAAAATTATCTATAATTTATGTAAAAAAATTGTTCTGTTCAAGTTTTATTGCTAAATGTGCGCATCTAATTTGAACGTGTAACGTAATTTCTACGCTGAAATATTTGTTCTGTTTTCTTTTCCAAAAGCAGTTTCATTAGAGCATGAAGTTTCACAGTGTTTCCTGTGTGATATTATATGGACATTGGTTTAAGTTGTTGACTTTTTAAATAACACAATTTACAAATACATGTAGAAATGAATTTGGCAACATCAAAGTGGTAGATATGAATTATACTGGCAGATGGAGTAAGTCTTTGGTGGCAGACAGGGGCCTCATTTATCAGCCCCTGGGATCTAGCATGGCTTGTGGCAGCAGAAGGCCAAAGAAGAGCTGTAAAATGGAATCATGGTGCAGGAAAGTGGGTGCTGTCTCTAACAGCTGCCCAAACCTTTGGGCTCCAGTGTAGGTTCTCATCACTCCTTTGTAGTTCTTTCCAGTTTGTGTAAAGGATGGTCATGAGACATCTCATTACTTTAGCTTCTCATCAGCTGCTGAGTAGCATTTCTTCCATTTGTGGATGGACAGAAAGTGTCTGAAATGTAAGAGAGGATCATGCACAGAGCTCCCCTGTCCATGGACACCAAAATGAGAGTTGTACATGACAAAATTGTGTCAGTACAGAGAGGTGAAATTAGTCTTGTTTCTCATTCAAAATGCATAAGTGAGCCTGCCAGATATCTTTGAAGTCTGGAAAGGCCTGAAAAGTCTCTCTGAGTTAATCAAAGTTACTCCCTCTCGTTCTGGTAACTAAGTTTTCTGTAGAAATTGTCCTGAGATGTGTTTTTAAGCAAGTTGGGTTTTTTTTTTTAATTACTGTATCTTGAAGGAAGTTTCCCCTCTCTCCAGTAAAATGCTACTACAATTTCAGCTGTGGCAAAATTAACTCTAATTATAGTTTGAAACAACAAATCTATGCTATATATGCCTTATTTTATGCAGGATTCTGCCCAATGTCTAACTTACAAATATTGCACAATTCTGAATGAGGGAAGTAATTCTAAACTGGGAAAGTGTGAAACTGATCAGTGATTAAGAAACCCCCAGTGAATAATTGCA
The DNA here is from genome assembly GCF_022539315.1 of Serinus canaria. NCBI lineage: Eukaryota > Metazoa > Chordata > Aves > Passeriformes > Fringillidae > Serinus > Serinus canaria. The sequence goes on from NC_066315.1 coordinate 126,840,840, forward strand.
TCAATGCATTTGAGCACATGGGAACACGTTTTAACAGGATGGAAAGGAAATGCTTGGATGGAATATGGGAGTCAGAACAAAGAAATCTTGCATAAAAGGAGGAAAATTATTTGTAAACCAGCGTAAGAGAGGACAAAGGCAACACAAGAGCTAAAAAGTCTAAATTTTAGAAGTAGCAATGGAAAAGGAAATATGAGGGGGAAGTAAAAAAAATGGTTTGTCATTTGCAAAGATCAGGAACTAAACTAAAGCAACTGCTAAGCACCTGACTCAGCAAACTATCCAGCCATATGCTCAAGTGCATTTTTACTTAACAAAGCACTCCACAGTCAATTAAGCAATCACTGGGGTCAGGAGGAATCTTTCCATAGCAGCTATGAGAATTTAATCTCTTATATTTTATTCCTTTTTAATTTAGTAACATGTAGGTTTTGTGCTCCCATTGTTTATGGGATTAGATAAAATGAGGCTGAGACAACAAAGATTTTTATAGTTTCTATACAAAATTCTAAATGCATGTATAATGAAAAGCACCCTCTTTCTCTTTACTTTAGAAAAGGTATTTGAAAAATTTGCATCAATCACTGGGTTTCTGCTTTGGAAATATGTCTTAAAAAACAGGGTTTGAAGGATGTAGGAGAGAAAACTGGTATGAAATTACCTCAGTTGTCTGTACTCCCTCTCCATAACAAGGAAGAGTGTTAACTTTATAAGATTTGGAGCTATCTAGGACAAATATTGATTATTTTGGAAAGTGTAGAGTTCTGCATCAGTTGTTCAGTAGCAGTGGTGTATTTCTCTTGCCCTGATGAGCATCCCTGCTCCCTGAGAGTGCCCAGAAGGGTCTGTGCCAGCCCTCTTTATCAGCTGTCCTCCACCTTCTAGTTGGTGCCATGTTCATATTCCTAGGAAAAGCAATTACTATGTTGTGTGATGTAGACAATTGCTTAGAGATCCAGAAAAGGGATCATGTTCAGAACCTTGAGATATTTACTGAGACTACCTAATTTACTATTATCTGTTGTTAAATTGTCTAAACAGCTGATAATTAAAAAAGCACATAACTACTGCCTCTTCTTCATCAATGAGGTCATTAGCAATCACATCAGAAGAGGAAAAGAATATGTCTTAATTAGCATGAGGCAGAACTATAAAGACAGAATGCATTGTCCAAGGTCACCTAGAAGAGATTTTTTTTGTTGTAAATATAATTAGAACAAATTGTCCAAGTCATAGAGTCGAGTACATGCAAGCATGATCATACATGGAATTAGTTTTTAAAAGAATCAATTGCTTAAAATAGCATAAAATGATGTTGCATAAAATAAGCAAGTAGAAGCATTTTCTTCTCAATTCTGTAATATTATGCAAATTAAAATGGACTGTGAATTGAGATTTGGGGACTATGGAGCTGAGTAATGGGCATTTTGAATAAAATATATGATGGCAATATATGATTGAGCAATCTCTCTTTTTTCTTTTTTTTAGTTCATGTTAATGGATTCTTAAGCACCTGGCATGTGAGTCACAGTGTTCTCAGCTATCCAGTACCAGTGGGTTGTTTTTGTTCCTACACTTTGGAAGAAATTGCTGAAGGGGCAGCAACGTTCCTGATTTCAGGGCACTTGGCAAGTATACTGGGAGATTTTGTTTGAATTATTTGTATACTTTTGAAATTTGGAATTATTGCATTTTTATAATCTATGGATGCATGTATGGGAAAGTTTAAAATGCATTCTTTCAAACTGAAGTATTTTGTGTGTGTCTAGTCACTAAGTCTCAGGCAAGGATGAGGATTTTTATTGAAGTAAGCAAGATAGTTCAGTGCAGCTGTTTGTTGTGTGACTTTTCTGAGGCTACTGTCTTGTAGTAGTGAAATCATTTAGAAAACTAATGTTCTTATGTCTCTGTATATAACTGGTAAAAGCTGATGTTACAATTTGGATTATTATTAGTACAGATCTTTTTGTCTACTCTTTAATTTGGCAGCAATGGATTTCCTGCATACTCACTCATGATTATTAATTCAGTGTGGCAAACAACAGCTTTGGGGAGAAAAATCATTAAAATTGCAAGTTTGAAGAGTAACCTCTTTTTTTATTCAGTATCTACTATGCATTCTTCATGTGAAAGTTTCTGTTTAGTGTGCAGACTACAAGGTAGTAGTCTCACAAAATATCTTTTCAGATATTTTAAATTACAATGAGGTAAGAAAAGACTGTGTGGATATGTTAATACTTTTAGATTATTTCTTTTCAAGAACTGTTTTAGCTTTCTCACATGCTGCACGGAATTTGCTCAGCTGTGATCCTGGAATTCTGTCAGTTTGCTGTCTCTTGGGGCAGGAAGATATTAGCTACTTAAACATTAAATTTTAATTATTACACTTCATAGGCTTTCCTTTCTGAATGGCTGTACTTTCTGTCATATGTTGTAAAATCTATTACCACTGTGATTTATATTATGACAGCCTACAGATCTGGAATAATATGCTGATTTATAAATACACTGTTAACTTATTTTCCTCAGTGAGGTAATTAAGTATCTGTTTCAGCTGGATGAAATTAATTTAATGAGTGAAGTATATGGACACTCTAAAATTGCAGTAATGCTTTCACTGACTGATGTGTCACTCTAAAATACTTAACACCACACTTTGTTGTAAGAGAGGGTAGGAATGAGGCACTTAGAGGTTTTTGGACAGGGAGAGGAGTGTGATGAGATATTTTATCAAATGATGCAAAAGAAAAGATTTCATCTGCTGAAGAGTCTGGAGGCAAGGTATTTCTGATTAACCAGAAAGTGATATCCTCTCTCTTTAGATTGCCAGAACAAAACCTTAGTATTGAGGAAAGGTTATGTATTATGGGATATTCTGTGATTTAGTATTCATTCCACTGCCATAAGATGATGTAACCCTTTATGGAGAGGGATGCAGTGAGGGGGTTAAGCACAAGAACAGTTTGTCCCTCCTGAGCAATGTCCTGAGCAACTTGATCTGGCTTTGAAGTTATCCATTCACTGAGGAAGTGTTTGGATGAGATGGCCTTCAGGTGTTCCTCCCCTCTTAAATTATTCTATGCTTCTAAGGTTATCTGGAGATTAAGTCCTTCAGGCATGCTTGTTTCATGATACTACTTCCCAAGCAGTTCTCTCATGAGACAATCCATGGTAAGTGAGCACCTGAATGTTCTGTGGTTGATGACATTAAGCTCATTCAAGTGAATGGTAACTTGACAGGCTGCACTTCTTGAACACAGGTCCATTTTGGACCTATCTGCTGTTTGTCTAACTCACAAGACTGTTGCACCTGAATTCCAGGGAAAACAGAACCCTGTCATGGGAGGTGTTAGGGATACTTTCCTGTCTGACAATCCAGGAGTCACTCAAAGAGTCACAGTCCCATCACCTGGGCAGGGACCAAGGCCCCTTCACAGAAGGAGGCCCCACCGACCCCAGGAGTGAAACACAGTGTGTGATTCCCTACACACTCCACACTCACATACCCCAACCAGATTTTCTAACTGGCTCAACCCCAGCTTTCCCATATTAGTCTTAGACCTCTGGATCCTTAAAATAATTTAATCATGGTGTAACAGCAGAATAACCTCTTGTGCCGAGAAGTGGAGCCTGAATAAAGAACTCCCTGGGGCTTTTATAACCTTACCTTGGGTGTGCAATTGTTTGGGGTCTTCCTGTGGGTTCATTGGCTCCTGCTGTGTCTCAGGTCACCTGGCTGGTGCCACAGGTCCCCTGCTCTCTGCAGTTCATGGCCTCTTGCCACCAAGAGCTTGATTTGCACCTGGCACTGCAGCTGTACCCTGAGCTGCCAGCACTGACTGTATTCCCCTACTGGAGCTCGGTTTTGCCCTCCAGCTGCACCCTGAGCTGCCTCTGTGCCCCCCAGCCTCTGGTGGGCCAGGTCCCAGCACCATCACCCACAGATTAGGTCTCAGACTTGAGAATGGATGTTCTCAAGATGAGCTCAAAGGCTCAGTACGCCCTGCTTTGGGATGAAAGGATGCCCAGAGTGAGCAGAGGCTTTGACTCTCGTTCTCTGGAGGTGAAGGCTGGAACTGAAACTAGTGAAGATCTGCTTCTGTGGTGTGGTTACTCCATTCCACAGGCTGCTGAGCACCCACCAGTCGATAAGATATGCAAGAGAAGGGGTCATTTGAGTTTGAATATTTTGGTTTCCTAAGTTGAAAAGTTCTCCTTTATTTTTGTGGCTTATAGGCTGGCTTATGCACTCAATAATCAGAAAATCTGGTTTGCTCTCTCTGTTGTAACATTTGGTTAAGTGAAATAATATGAAGAAACCAATGCCTGTGATTTAAATATTTTTGCAACATGTGTTTTTGATGTTGAAACCTTAAACAGCATTTCTCTTGCACAGACAAATCTCTGCCAAAGGGAAGGGGTTACCACAAAATATTTCTGTTAAATGCCAGTGTCTGTGTATATAGATTTATGTATTTTGGCTATAGACATTTTCTCTAGTGTAAGAGATTTCTCCAAGGTAAGAGTCCTTAAATCTGTCTCTAGTCCATTCTGTGACAACCCAGTTTAAAAAGAAAAAAAAACCAAAAAACTCTCTTTTACTAATTTGAAGGTAACCTTCAAACAGCTGCTAGAAACAGCCTTAAAAGGAAATGACAAATTACATTTTTCATAGGAAGTGGACACTATTATGTTTCTTATTGTCATTTTAGATATGCTAAAATTATCTAATAAAACTTGCTAGTAATTTCTTTTTTTTAAATTTCATGTAAGGCAATTTATTAGCAGACAGCTAATCTCATTGGGATCAGAAGATCTCATCAGGAACAGAGTTTAAGAGGATTGTTGCACTATGACTTTTTGACTTTTTTTTTCCCCATTTTACACTCCCTTCTCCATTCATTAGGAGTGCTCAGAGCAGACTGATCCTGAGCATAGGGAGCTCCCATGGTTCAGTACCTTACTGATCAATCAGCTGACCTCCTGTCTTAAATTTCTGACCAGTAAAAACAATGAAAATCTAGGGAGTAAACCTTTTTTTGGTGCTACAGGTAACTGATTTTCAACTAACTGTGTTAATAAACTCTACAGTTCATATTATCCGGTTCAAAACCACCATGTCACGGCACAGCATCTGATGGGAACAGCGCTCCGCGTCCCGCAACAGCCAAAGGGAAATTCCAGGCCAAACCACTCGATGTCAGTGTTGCTTCACCGAGTTTTGCCTAGCACAGCATCCTTAAAAGAGCTGAAAAGTTCATTTACAGAAATGTTTAAGTAGAGCCCAAGCCTTTTGAGCCATGTCTGGCTTCTGTCTTGCCTCGGTGTTAACGTCCCCACCGTCTCGTAAATTATCTGTATGATGAGGGGATGGAGATTATAGCTTTCTGTGTTTTGTAAGGGTGAGAATCATATCTTTGTCAGTTTAGGTCCACAATCAAGTAATTGGTGACTGAAATCAGTGCTTTTGAAGTTAATTATTACTGAAAATGCATTGCATCCAAGTGTGGGAGATAAATTGGCAAGCTTTGGAGTTTCTGGATTTTGTCTGGCTTTGATACAGCAGAATTTCAGAGGGGCAAGTTATTTAACTATCAGTAATAAATGATTTACATACTTACACATATGCTTCTTCTCTGCCTAGTGTTGTGGTTTAAGCCAGGTTTATGTAATACTTGTGGTTGGTAACCTACTTTTTTACAAATTCTCAAAATTCAGGAATGCTGTTTTGATCAGTATGGATTTCTATCACTGTTTTTGTGTTGTTGCATTTGTCAGCACTCTAAATTCTAGTAGGTTGTATTATATTCCCCTGTGCTATGTTCTGCAATATATGAACTGCACACTTTGGTCTCTCTAAATTAGTTCCTATCACCCTCTTTTTAAGATTTGACTTTCATTCCTATCCAGTTGTGCTTTGTCAAAATACTTTACATTTTTCATAGGAAAAATTTGTCTAGGAATTTTAGCCATAGTTGCTAAAGACACAAGCTTTATGTGACCAAGATTTTTGCCTGTCTTATTTACCTAAGTCTTTCATTTAGTATCATTTTAATTCTTTAGCCATACTTAACTTATTTGACAGAAACAGAGCAGTACCAAAACTGAGTCCATGAAAATTTTTGGTCAAGATAGAGGACAAGGATAAACAGCAATTAGTTCTGCACAGAATAAAAAGGTGAGGAAAGCTCAATCATTATGTATTCATTATATGCCAAGATCTAAATATTAAGATCTGATATGTTTTTGCCAGTGGCCAGCCAGAAGGTGAGTGTAGTTTTGGATTAATGATAGCATGTACTTCCCTTTACCTAATGATGGTGGAAGGGAGGACTTCAGGAAGTGAGTTGGGTGCTCTGGATATTCTTGAGGGGAAAAAATTATGCCCAGCAGCAGAAGCACAGGTTTAGTTAGTTCACACTGGTTGGATGCTGGATGTTTGCAGATATTGATTTCCTGCCTGAGAAAAGTTACAAAGATCAAGTCACACTGCAGAGTCACAGTGGTTAAGGCTGGAAGGGAGCACAGTGGGTCATCTGGTCCAACCCCCCTGCCCCAGCAGGGCCATCCCAAAGCACAAGGCACAGCATTTTGTCCAGGTGGTTCTTGAGTATCTCCAGTGAAGGAGACTCCACGTGTTCCATTTTTTTCCATCTATGCCTGTCTGAGGTGTGAACAACTTCATTTAAGTTCTAGGAGTGTATGTGCACATAACTATGGTTTTTGAACTTGCCTGCCAGTTTATGTGAAGTCTAAATGCAGTTCTCATGCAAGAATCCAAAGATTTCCTACAAAATCTGCTTCCATGTGAACAGGGGTTTAGGGCTTCTCTGTCAGAATTTGCCAGAAATTTTTTCTTTTGAGGTCTAAATTGGAGTAAGGTGTCAGATTATTATTTTTTTAATCCCTTGAGGCCAGAGCTAGAGAATCAAACCCACTTTCTTCATATATCCACCGTGTATGTAAACTTCCCATGTATGTAAATGTTAGAGGAACTGAGGTTACCCCATTTATTTTTGGAACCTGTTGCAAATCAGGTTTTAAAAGCCCACCATAGCTGATCTATGATGCAATAAATATCTCCTTCTATATACTACTTGTATTCTAATTTTTGACTTACAATAATTATCTTTTTAGCATTGTACATTAAAATTCTGCTAGAATTAAATTTTTATGCATTTCCAGAACAAACAACTATGTAATCACTTTGCAGATAGCTTTTACTTGTATGAGATTATCAAAAAAGCTAATTGTGAAGCATCTAATATTACAAAGTATGCATGAACACACTGACTTAAATGCACAAAACTGAAGGTTTCTCATGCTTATCCTTTGGTGTTCCAGAAAATGAAGTTTTATTTACTTGTTTCAGAGCAAGAGAGAGTCTCATAATCCTGATAGCTCAGGTACATCATGAAACAATTCAACCTATGGAAAGCCTGCATGGTCTGGGAGTGTATAGACTAAAGCTTTATAACTAATGAAAATGAGCTGATGGGGAAAAGTTTAAGCATTGTGTCTGTGATACAATGTGTTTCCATTAGGATACTGGAGTGTTCCAGGAAAGTGGAGGGAATTTTATGTTTCTTTAAGATTCAAAGGTTGTAATATTTTGTAGGGAGGTACAGGCTTGTTATGCATACCTGTACATCAGTTTTCCCTTAAAAATGTTGGTTTCTTTGCAGGTTTGTAACTGGAATGTTGTTTTGCGTCATAGGTAACTAGGAGTATTTATTATTTCAGAGTTACAATGAGGAATGTATTTCAACAGTGATAGCATTGTCAACTTCAGGTTTATGGATAATGCAGTTTTTTACTTATAAAAATAACTGTTGGGGTTAAACAAAGTTTCCACAAAAATTCTACAACAGCTGTAGGATGTTTGCACTTATGCATGCACACACTTAGAGAGAGATACCATCCTTGGTTGTTGATAGTGGAAATCCTAGGTGTTCAGATACTAATCTGGGATTGATGAAAACTCACCCAGTTTAAATGACTCTGCAATTAGGAGGTGGGAAAATCTCAGTTACAGACTTTTTCAAACATTGACAGCATTTTGGTGGAAGAACTTTGAGGACTGGAGAATATGTTCATGTGTGTTTAGCCATGGTTCTTTGCTTTCCCACTGTGGGTTTTTTTTGTGTTTCAGAATATTCAGAGCTTCTAGCAAACAATGAAAAAAAAAAAAGAGGCTAGGCTTTTTACACAAGTACCTATATTTGGGAATGGCTTTGCACATGCATATTGAAGTATAGAAATGCATTTTGATTTTTATTTTGTGGTAAACACTGTTACAGTTAGAGGTACTGAACATTTCATCAAAACTAAGCAGCACCTGACTGCTGAGTTGCTCTCACTGTGGCTGTGAGGATTCCTGTCCACTTCTGATTGCTGAAAGAAGGAAAAGATTTGTGTTGTGAAAACTCGGCAGACATAAGTGCCTCAATTATGAAATCCTTGAACTGCACTTTCAGGTTAAAAAAAAACACCAAAGAAAACAAAAAACACAAACCACAAAAAGAATAAATGAAAAGAACTGATGCTTAGAGGTTTATTCTAATGAACAGAAGTAAGATTACCTGTCTTTAAAAAGAGTATGTTAATGGGTGGGCAGGGCAAAGAATAAGGATGGCAGGAATAGGTAAAAGCAAGGGTCTGTCTCAAGCTAAGAAACTCTCTCTTTTTTTTTTCCTTTTATCTTTGCAATGCTATGGGACAGTTGTGGACATCAACTGAATGTCACTCAGTACCTGTTGCATTTGGAAGCAGTCTCATTTTTCTAAAATTATTTTGGATTGAAAATGTTTTAGGTTTGGTTGTTTTGTGGGTTTTTTTGCCTTAATCTAAACAATAAAATGTAAATTAATTTCTATTTTTAAAAAAGGAAATATTAAAAAACCTTTATTGCTTACTACGGAACAGTGATTGGGAAGACACTTCAGGCATATAATGGATTTTGTATTTCAACTTAAATTTCTTTGTCATCCAGAGATACAGAAAACTTAGAGGAAAGCTTACTGTGTCCTTGCTCCATTTCAGTCAAGGCATTTAAATGCCTGAACATTTAAAGCTCTTCTATGTCCTTATCACTTTGTGTCTGAGCACTTTGTATTGTACCCAAGGTGCATGACATTATTACAAGAACAAATGTAACTGGGTGAACTGTGTGTGCTGAGAGAGCCTTTGCTGAGTGGACAGCCAAGAGCAGAAAGGACTGGCTTTGAACAAGAATGATTGTCACAAGAATATTTGGCACTGCCCATGTGAAGCCAGTACCTTGCAGTCCCTCCCTGCACTTTGAGCTTGTTACTCTGCAGTTTGAGGTTTCAGCCTACAGAGAGATCCTGTGCATGATTCTGGTAGGACTTATTGCTACCTGATGTTCTGCATTTGCTACATAAATAAGGTTTTTGTGTCATTTAGAAGACAAAATGCTGATGGAGGAAGACAAGCCTTCTAGCACGAGCTTTACTGAGGTCTTAATGCCTCCTGCCTGCGGCCAGAAAAGCTCCCCCAGGAGGGACAAGGCTGCTCTCCCGGGCTTGGCAGGGAGATGCCTGCTCTGCTGGGCACTTCTTGCTCAGATTAGCATAGCCCAGCCTATATCACACACACACCCAGTAATACCTCATTTTGCCACTGGATTGAGGCCAGAAGCACAAGCATTACAGGGATATAAAGCGGGAAGTTACTGGAAAGAATCGCAAACTAACGTGAGGGTAGACCAAATTTTTGCAAACAGCAGAAAATGGGAACTTTGCTGTAGACAGTTCTTGCATTTAATGTAGCTGTTTATATGACTGAAGCACTTAATAAGTGTTTTCATTGAGTATAGTTACAGAACAGCTGCAGACATCTTAAGTGCTTCTGTTTATGTTTTTTTTTTCTTTGTAGTTTGGAACTGAAAAATCTCAGAAGAAAACTGGACACTGACAGAGATCAGGGGGATTCCTCCACGGTGCACTCTCCTGCCAGGGGCACTGCTTTTGGGGGGTAGGAATGATGACAGGGGCAAAAAGGAAAAGAAGTACAGTCTGGAGGAAGGTCCAGGCTGTTCGCTTTGAAGATATCAAAGCCTGGTGCATGAGAAGGCTGCCTGTCTTGGAATGGGTGCCTGTCTACAACTGGAAGGAAAATTTGGTTCCTGATACTATTTCTGGGATGATGCTAGCCATCCAACAGGTGACTCAAGGTACAGTTAACTCATTTCAGATTAATATTTTGTCTGGTCATATTTAATGTTGATTGAATCTAAATAAAAATACAAGGAAAAATATATAGTCTTAAATAATTTATAGAGTGGACGTGCAAATGTGGAAAGAAATGCATTTTGATATTTTAGCTAATTTCTGTGGAATTTTACTATTTATCGTTTGACAACTTTTCAAACATTTAATATGGAAGGTGAGAGAGCAGTAACTATTTATACAGGATATGGTTATATACAATGTTTTATCATTTAAATGACCATCTTTTTTCTCTGTTTCACATGGAAAACAAAATATAACTCAGTGATAATTGCACTCTAAAATATGCTTTTGTGGAATAAACACGTGCATGGTTACACTATTACCTGTAAAATTCCAAAACACAGTAGGAAGAGTTCACAACTTTCTGTGCCTAAAGAGTTCCTGCCAGAGACATTATCCAGGGAGAGGATCTGTGGATCCATAGCTTGTGTGCTGATTTAATGCTGAATTGCATTACCTACACACCTCTTTTCAACCAGCAATACAAAGTAGGGGTGGAGCTAGCTTCCATTTTACAGCTTAAAAAAAAAAAAACCAACAAAAAACAACCAAAAAACAAAGAAGGAAAAAAAGGCAGGGAAAAGGAAAAGCTTCCCAAATCCTGCACAATCAATGACCTGCAGAAACTTTAAGTTCCAGTCATCTTGCTTAGTAAAGTGATTGCTGTGAGGAAATAAAAACTTTTGTCAGTTTTTGATGTGTCTTTGATAGAGTCACCTTCTTATGACAATCTCTCGTGTTTCTCTCAGACAAATCACAGCTTCTTATCTCAGATGGACTTTAACTCTTTCCTTGATGTGAATGACATCTATTGTTTCCTAACAGTCTTCCATACTAAGTGTGCATAACTATCATTCATGTTGTTAAACACTCCTTTAATTGAATTATGCTGGAACTTGAAACAAATGATTTGTATAAGTATTTGTGCTTTTAAAGTAATTAGGAACATCTGCATTGGCATGATTTAACTTTAGGAACCTTAATACTGTAACTCTGCAAAGTATCTAATTTCACTGGTATGTGGGTATACAACAATTGTAATTAAAATGCTCCTAATAACAGTCTGTTGAAAGTCATCAGAAATGTTATTTTAAACAGCATTTCTGTGGTGTTGGTAGTTTTAGCCAGGATTTTCATGTTTGACTCTTGTACCAAGAAGTTGTAACAGATGCTGAAACAGATAAATCTGTGAAGACAGAAAATACAGGTTTGTGTTTTCTGGTTTATTTCTAAGTACTCTAGAAACAATTTTATCCTTATTTTATGCTGTTTAAAAAGAAATACTTTGAAACTCCTGATCTGTTTTTTCTTTTTCTGCTTGCTGCTTCTCAAGATTTTGGAATGATTTTAGGGGATGAAATAGGAAGAGAATTAGAGACAAAAGCATTTCATCATGTTTGTGGTGCTTTAATTTAAATGCAAATATAAGCTCTTTCCCTAGTGTTGTAAGCATCCCAGCTACCAGCACTATCCTAATATTTTCACAGGAAGACTTATGGATGAAAAGAAGTTCCATTTGTTATATAGCACAAAGCAAAAAAACCCAAATTTTGGGAAGTCTTATTGTGACTGTTTTCTTCCACCCACAAGAAAAACCAAGAAAGTTTGTAATGCAATGCAAGGCAGACATTCTAATAATAGTAGGAAAAAAATTGGTGATAACTGACTTGTTGAGCATAGTGTCAACCTCAGCAACAGGATTAAGCAAATCTGAGTATAAGGGAATAAACCTGAGTAATGGAAATATTTGGAAAAATGTACAGTTGTATTCATATGCAACAGTTTTCTGAGTGATGAAATCTGCAAACTCCAGGGTGGAGAGCAGTCCAGTAGCTTGAGAATAATATGAAAGGCCTTCCAAATGAGCTGTGTTTTTCACACTTTCCTTCTGTGGGATTTACCTTACTCATCTGGTATTGGTCATATTCAGACTATTCAGGTTGGCAGCTCCTCTGATTTGGTGTAATGTGTTTGTGTTCCCGCTTCTAATCTAAATTTTAGATAAAATTGCTGATTTCTCCTTGTATTGTAGGGAAGAAAAGATGAAAGTCACTGTCCTTACTATGTCATAGTGAAAGCAACAAACTGGGCTGGGGAAGAGGAGACTGTGGGGTGCAGCAAGATGGAAAGTAAAGGCATGGGATCATCATAATGTGCTGCTGGGCATTTGTGATGAAAGAGTCATTGCTGAAACCAAGCAGTCATTCTGAAAATGTTCCTATAGTTGTTTCATTGTCTGCTAAAAATAATAAATAAATATTAATTCAGAAGTTTTACCTATTGAGACAATACTTGTATTTTCTCTGTATATATCCCCTAGTTTTAGACTCCTTTATCTACTTGTACAGAATCTGGAGAAAGAAATGTCAAAGATAATCATGTTTCTAAAAATTTTATAAAATATCAGATTTTAAAAATATCATGTAGGAAAAAGACCCTACAAGTTCTAAGAAAAAAAAGCCTTTTCAAATACACCAGTTGGCACAAAGGTCCAGCTGGACCTGCAGAGTCTCAGACTGCCAAGTTAGCCAGCCACAACTCAAAACCAGCAAAGGAAATCAGGCTTCATCAGTTCCAGCTATTTAATATGAGTTCCAAGTGTAATCTAATAATGCTGACATAGAATCCTTATTCTTACTTTGATACCTAAGGTTGAAAAAATAATCTTTGAATCTAAAATGAACACCATGATGCAGGCTTGAAGCTTGCTATATACTGTCATAGAAAGTTGAGAAATTTGAGCTTTTATGTTTTGGTAATCACTACAGAATTTGTCTCAAAAACTTCTCAAAACTCTGTTATTGATAGACCAGAGCAATATGTCTCTAAATTAACAAAATAAATCCCTAATTTTCTTGCTGGATTAGCATTCATTGCCCTCTTCCCTTTCCCTTTAAAACTTATTAATACCCCATCAAGGAGACTCTTCATAGAATGACCACCCCATTGTGGTCATTCTATGAAGAGTCTCCTTTCCATTTAATTCTGTATCACTCATTTTTGCAAACAAATTCAATTGCTAGATCCATGTAGATGTCTCATAAGTGCCTAACTTTCTTTTTCTTTTCCAGATTGAAATCATGCTAATAAAACAAAGGGTCTGCTGGGCAGTTAAGTAGTTCTCAGCATTGTGTTCTTCACTGATCAATGAAGACTTAGTTGATAGGAGTTAATGAACATTAAGTTATTTTTATTATTAGAGAGCATACAAAGGAAGGTAACAAGGATGATGATGGGCCTTGAGGGGAAGCCAAACGAGGAGCAGTAGAGGTCACTTAGTTTGTTCACTAAGTGAACAAACTAAGTGACCTCTACTGCTGGAGAAGAGGAGACTGAGGGGAAACCTCAACATGCTGGTGAGAGGAGGTGGAAAGGCAAGCACTGATCTTTTCTCTCTGGTGACCAGGGACAGGACTTGAGGAAACTGAGTCAGGAGGGGCTTGGGTTGGATATCAGGAAAAGGTTCTTCACCCAGAGGGTGGTTGGGCACTGGAACAGGCTCCCAGGGCAGTGGTCACAGCACCAAGCCGGACAGAGTTCAAGAAGCATTTGGACAATGCTTTCAGGCCCATGGTGTGATTCTTGGGGTGTTCTGGGCAGGGCCAGGAGTTGGACTTGATGATCTTTGTAGATCCCTTCCTACTTAGTTTATTCTGTGATGCTATGCTTGTGAGAGGTGGTAAATGACTACATTTACATCACTTTTTTTCTTTTCTTTCATTCACTTATTAAGTTGTCTATCTTGACTGACAACTTTTCTCACTTGTGCTTTTCTGATTCTCTGCTGCATCCTTTGAGGAGGAGTGAGTGGCTGGATGGGTGCTTAACTGCTGGCTAAAATCAACCCACCAGAGGCGTGATGCATCTGACTAAATCTAACCATCTGCTTTGTTAAGGGTGATTAATTATATTAATAACATTCCTCTGAGTGTAACAGGGATGGGCTCAAGTGTAGCCACTGATGAGGCAGACATCAAAGTTTAGGTGTCTTAACCATTATATCCATGTCATTGTAGGTAATAAACAGTTCATGTTTGACAGGTCATGGTTAAAGGCAGGTCTTACTGTTTTCTTTTCTGTAACTCATCCATTGACCTGTCACAATAGGATAGTTTGTGGGTTTTTTGTATGACTCATACCCATACTCCTAAAAGAAGAATACTTTGATCAGCCTGGGTCTGAATTTTTCTTGGTTTCTTTACATTATAAAATTAAGATGCATTATGACACAGTCTTTCCATGGAGCTAAATCTCATTAAACTGTCATCATGTCTTTTCTGTAGCCTTCTGAACATGTGCTATAGTTCCATCATATCTCTTCAGAATGCATCTACTTAGCTTATTTTCACAGTGGTAACTTTTATTGCACCAAGCAAATTTATCTTTACTTTCAAGGCCTTTCATAGGTGATCTTTCCTGACATTATCTATTCATTACCAAGCTCTTGATCCATCTACCAATAATCCACTTTGCTATCCTTCTCATGCAGTCTTGTCTTTTCAAACAAACAGCTTTTTTTGCTCAGATTTAAATTTTGCAGTTATATTTTTTGGTAGTCATTCCTCAGTATATTTCTATTTAGAATGTGGGGTTTGGGGTTTGTTTTTTGCTTGTTTTGCTGTTTGTTTTTTCCTGGGCAGAACTGTGCACACTGCTCACAAAGGCTGGTATAGAGAAATCATGTAGCTAGCACCATGACCCATCAGTGAGCTTCCCTGAATGCAACAGAAATAAAGCCAAGTTTGTCTGAAAAAGTTTATAAAAGAGACCCTCTGTCATGCAGATGACAGAGGGTCATCTGCAGAAGAAGAAGAATTATTACCCAAGTTAGTCTGCTTGAATATATATTTTATTCTTTGAAAATATATTTTAGTGTATGTAACTTATTTATGTTCTCTATACAGGTAGGCAACACAAACGTGTCTGAAGCATTTTGGTCATGAAATGCTGTGAAAATTAAATGCTCTGTATAACACATGAAGTTGTTTTACTCTTTCTGGATGTAAATTCCTAATGGAGGTACCTAATTTCAGACAATGTCAACCCTTCTCTCAGGCTTCTGTCAAGATCTCTCTTGAGGTTTTGATAATTATAAGCCTCACCTTCAAGCTATTAATGACCAGAAAGTCTCCTGCTTATACCAATATATGACTTAAATTTTTTTTTTGTTAATTTTTTGGGTGATGATAATACTTATACCCCACACTTTTCATTATAGCAATTTAAAGCTCCTTACACTTACCAGTAATAGAAAAGTTTATGGTTAGGGAAATTAGACACACAAAAATGCTTTTGCTTGAAACAGAGAAATTACTTATGCAATACTACACTGAGAGCTGATGGTGCAAAGAATTCAGATTTCAGTAGTTTGCTACTGATATCCATGTCTAACACTGCAACTGAGTTAAACCCCTCCAAAAAACCCCAAACCTACAAGTGCTTTTACAGCCTTTAAAAAAAATAAGTGCAAAACAAAGGCATGGCACTTTCTACTGAAGTATTTGGTCTTAATGGAAGCCTCAGTGCAAAATTAGAACTTCGACTCAGTTTCCTGAAGAATGATGACTTTGCCATGAGGGAAATGGTCAAGCACATGGATATATGACTGATATCAAACAAAGAAAATGAAACATATCCAGACTGAAGGCTGAGATAGGTGATTGCCATCTCAGGATTCTGAAAAAAGAGGTGTCATTGTGGATCTGCTAACAGGTACCCTAGATGATGCTGTCAAATTTGGGATTATATTCTATGATTGATAGTGAGTATAGTGTTGTAACCCCAGTTACAAGTCTGTACTTGGGATGAGGGACTGGACCAGATGCAACCCATGGTGTTGTATTTCTCTTTAATAATAATAATAATAATAATACACATTGTATTTTCATTGTTATTATAATTATAATTATTGTTGTATTTTTTATTTAGTAATAATTATAATGAAAATACATATCCATGTAGAGCAATAAAGGATACCATAATGATGGATTCAGCTGTGGAATTCTGAGCAAGGCTCTAGGACAGATGGTGGGTTTTACTTCAGATTTATGTATGGGTTCTAAAGACAAATCTGCTTCTGCTCTCAGTTAGAGGTGGTTTAATGGTGAGTTAGAAAATAATTAGGCTATTTGGAAAAAAAAAGCCTGCTGCATGAATTGGGAGGTGCAAAGAAATTGATGACCACTGGCAGTGCTGTCTGTTGATCCATTTTCACAAATACAGTATGTTGTTTTGGTTTCCTCTGTTCATAGGAAATGATCTCAGTAGAAGAAAAGGCCAGGAGAAGGAGCAGAAAAACAGAGATTATATTTAGGAGAAAAACAGGTTAATTAAAACATGGGAAGGCTTTTTCTTTATCAGGAAAGATGTTCAAATTAAAATACAGTTTCAGTACATAGAGAAATGAAAATAACTTGAATCTGTTAAGATTTAAAATTGGAAGTAGTTCTAAAAATATTGTATTATTGGGTTCAGAAGACAGATCTTATCACATAATTCGATTAATGGATGTGCTAAATTACAAACAATTGTGTTTGGCTGTCATAAAGGGGGGCAGATCACAAGAGAAGGTCTTCACAATTTTATGCTACCTTTCAATTTTATGATCTCTTTTGAGCTGCTGCTCAGAAAAAAAAAAAAAAAAAAAAGTGGAGTTTGCAACTTCTGTATATATATGAAAAAGTTAAGACAAATGTGTGGGAGTTTCAACATGAAAACACTGTCACTCTATTTCTGATTCAGTCTTTGCTTGCTAAGTTTGTAGAATCATAAACATTTTTCTGTTTCTTTTGAAATAAATATTTTTCTGTCTGTTATGTACTCAATAGCTGCCCTCTGGAAGAATGAGGGTGTAAGATTTGGACTTTCAAACTTAACCAGATTGCAATGATGTCAATGTTTGTAGCTTAAAAAAAATATATTTTTTTTTTTTTGTAGGCAGCTAGTACAAGGATATGCTTAATGTAGAATTTATATATAGTATTATACATTTGCTGCCTTTCCTGTGACCTATCATGAACAAGAAATGCTTTGGCTCAAGTGGATTTTGGTGGGCTGTTTTTTTGGAGGGTGGAGGGCCCTTGAGACATATTTCCTTTAAAAGTTAAATATGTAGATGGCATCTGATGAAATCAGTATTGTTATTTCTGCCAACTTCTTTTCTTTTTCGTTCTTCAAGCCCAATAATAACTCAGTGAGTCTTGGTGTGGTTTGTATTTTTTAATTAAACTTAATTTAATCTGGAGCTGGATTTATTGCTGAACAACTAATTCCTTAACACTGGCTGGAGACCCTGACATTAAAAAAAATTAACTATACTGCCTTCCTGCCTTCCAGAACTGGTGCCCAGTGCTTTGGAAGGCATAATGCCAAGAACTTATATAATTTTTTTTTTTCTTAGCTTTTCATGGAAGAACCCCAGCTGTGTCTTCTCAAGGGTGATAGTTGAGACCCCTTCTCAAGGGTTTATTTCAGGCTCTGATCATAAATGTAGACATAAATATACTCTAAGCTGACTAACTGGAGCTAATACTTTTATGAAGGGGTAAAGCTGCCTTGTAAATATACATCTGGCTTACAAATAACATGTGTAGATGAAATAGAATAGGCACATTTGGAAACAGAGCCAGAAAAACCTCCTACAGAATGCATCGGAGAATCCATGTAGTTCATATTTCTGGAAGAGTGTCCAGTTGAACTCTGTTATAGTTCTCTCATGCAAAGAATAATGATGTAAGCAGAATATGAAATTTAACGTGTTAGTGAGAAAATGTGGGGCGATGTTTCACACTTTACAGCTCTCCAGTGGAGCAGCAAGGCACTTAGGCTGCTGTGCATGCAATATTTTCTTTTTAATGTCTGTAAAAATTCTTCCAAGTTACGCATGTGCTAATGCAGACCTGTCTAACAGACTGCTAGAAATGTGAATTCAGCTTCTGGATGACCTCTGCCTCCTGTCCAGGTGCACTCTGGTGTGCATGCAATGCGTGCCCAGATGAGCTGTGTGGATCCCTAGGGTTCCTGAGCACCATGGACAGAGACTGAGCAACCCAGGAAACCTGGATCCTGGAAGGAAGAGATGACACCATAGATAATCTTCCAGATCAGAAACCTGTTAGTGCTCAGATCCTTGGCCACTGATTTGCCAAAATGGATGCCCTTTTCATGGATGTCAGAAAGTCCAGCTCATCTGGATTAAGGCCTGTAATCACTCATAGCAGGCTTTTGTTTCTCCACAGCATTGATGCTCATAATTACCTGCTTGCCAGAAACTTCTGAAGGCTTCATTCTCTGTTTATGCTTACTGAAATACAGATACTTTTACCTGTAATCCACTTTCAGTCTGGAGGTGGCTGAATTCTTCAGGTATTATGGCTGACTAGTGGATAATAGCTCAAAGAACTGACTGTGAATCAGTTTATAAAATATTTGTGTTGTTCAGATATGGTGTCAAATTCATCCTAAAGGGATCTTAATGTTTCATCTCAGATTGTCTGTCAAGGCTGTTAGCTTTTTTTGAGGAGCTCTATTAAAAGAGAAGGAAACACTAGGAATTTTTAAATGCTCTGTTTTGTTTGTATCTATCACATACAGAAGGGTCAAGCTGTCTTGAACAGTGAAATCGTAAGCTGGTCATGCCATCCCCTTGTTGCTTCCACCATAATGCTTGCATATTTTCCTTTTGAACATTAAGATTCTAATGTCACTAGCTGAAGATCTGCAAAATGGCAGAATAGCACAGTGTTTTCTCAAATCTGCCTTTGATGTGGTTGTCAGATGGCACATTGGGAGAGCTGCACTCAGGATCTGTGAAATGCGGAGAATTCAGGTGCCCCGGCTAACACAGCTGAGGTGCTTAACCCTCACCAGGCTGAAGGGGACAGCTGCATGGGAAGGAGCTGCCAAAAGCAACATTGTGTGGTCTCTGAAAGATTTATGGTTCATTTTTGAGGGTCTGTCCTTCCATTTTGTCTTTACATTCTTCATTTGCCTCAGGCTTTGAATGACAGAAGAACCAAGGAATGATTTTAAGCTCTTGGCACTTTGTCACTAAATAAGTGAGACAGAAAGTACAATCCACTTGTGCAGCCCCAGCAAATGTGCATTGAGAGAGCTGATACTGAGCTTCCCAGTTTTTGGAGGTTAATGATATTATTTCCAAAAGATCATTTTGTGTTATGAGCTTTTATGAAGCCACCAACAAAGAACCCTCCAGAACTAGGTTTGTGTAGGAAAACTGTTATAAAATATAATATTAATTTTTTCCTGTGGTGGAAAAAAATTTCTTGCTTTTCTTCAGTAGAAGTTAGCTATCCTGGAGTTAGAAATTAAACCCTGGGATATAAGTCATTGGTTGTCTGATTTGTTAGTTCTCCAGGAAGTATTGATAGGAGACTGATTAAATATGTATTTTAGGGCATCCTCAAAAAATACCTTTCCTACTACATAATAGGGCTTTGTGAGAAGATGGAGAAGGAATGGAAAAAATATATTTTTCTGAAGCATTAGAGAGTGCCCACAACTGCAGATAGCATTTTTGAGTGGGATAAGACAAATTAGTGTCATTAAGGGTTCCATAAACCTGGGGTCTGACCATCTTAGTATAGTCACACTTAAGAGTAAAAGGTTACAATTTCAGAAAGTTATTTGAACATGCACTCTATCAGAAAAACTTTTAAATATATATATAGTTTTTTACAGTAAATATTAAATGATACTAATATTGATACTCCTCAAATTAATTATAGGCTCAATACTTTTCCTGTTTCTAAATTTAATTTCTGTTTTGCACCGACTATTTCCAAGAGATGTGGTAGAGTTTTCCTCAGAACAGATGTATGTATCATGAGCATATTTCCAGATGCAGGGAACTGTTAACTAGTTGACTATGCTCTGGTGATTCATAGCTCTTCCTATGGAAAATATTTTTTTATTGCTGTAGTTTTGGCACTAATCTAATTAGCAGAAACTTCCAACTCAAGCTGAGACCTTTCTCCTGCAGCAGGAGATGGCCTTGTTTCTCTTTGCATCAAGTTTGTTATTTTGCAGTTACTTGCATTGACACTGAGTGTTAAACATCTCTTGCTTTCCAGCCTGATGTGCCAGAGGACTGCAAAGCACCTGGTGCCAGTCACAGGTCGTGGTTTTCAGTGAAAGTCTGTCCCACAATGTTATCTTATGATAAGGAGGTAGTTAAAACAAACAACATTAATGTACTGTATCCAAACTCACTGTTCAATATTTGTTTGCATTTCCTTTCATGGAATTTATATTCTTATATGAAAACCTTAATGTCACTGCCACGGGGGCTTCTCCATATTACCAGTGAAGATTATGGGAGATCCTTACTTTATGATCTATTTTCTTTAAGTATTACTCTATGGAATGAAAAAAAAAAGAAAAAAGAAAAAAGAAAATAATGTTTCCTGTCTTTTGACAGGAAAAGTTCTTCAGCAAACAGAATGCATTGCAGTGAAGTTTAATATGAAAATTAATGAAATAAGCTTAAATATACTACTGATTACACCTTGAAAAGTATTTGAATCTTTAGAGCATTTTATGCCTAATAAGAAAACCTGAAGTCTTTACTGATTCTATTTCATAATGCCCCTATGCTCTTACACATTTTAGTAAGTGCTACACATGCCTCAGTAAAGGGAGTAAAAACCTGACAAATAGAGCCAGGACTCAAATCAAAGGCTGGTAATTTTAGCTCTGGCCTGATTGCCACAACTTCACCATGAAAAAGAATGACACACTGCCTCTAGAAACTTAATACAAAATGTGAAAGGTTTAGGCATGAAATGGAGAAAAACAAGGGACAAATTTAAACTCAGATTATCTGCCTGTAAACAAGTGATATTTATCAGCAGCAGATAATCTGGATTTATATCCATAACCAGGATTAACAGGCTCTTCCCAAAAAAAATTCTAAAGTAAAAATCTGGCTCAACATTCAGTACTGGAGCTTGTGTATTCCCTTATGTTTGGGAAACACATAGACAGGTCATGTTACGTTGGTATAATTAAAATGAGACTGAAATTATACTGATTTTTCTGATTCTTTCACTTTTTGGAGAGCCAAATAATTAGCCTAACATAATGCTTTGTTACAAGGCTGGAATATGTGTGTGTGAGAAGTATTCAACTAGTAAATTAATTCCAAATTTTCTCTTTCTGTTTGGTTTTGTTCATGTTCAAATTTGTTATAATAGAAGAGATTTCCAGTGTTAAACAAGCTTTAAAAATTTCTTTCTCCTATTCTCTATTTCCCCCCCTCCTCCATGCTCAATTTTATCTGGATTGGGTCACGTAGTTCTCTCCTGTGCTGTTTTTATTCTTCTCAGGCACACCCTTCTGTGTTGCTCTTGGTTCAGAATCTTCTTTTATCTCTACTGATCATGTGAACATTGACATAGCACTACAATTTCAGAGAGCTTTCTGGCTTATGATACTGCTGTGCAAAGAGAAAAAGGCAGAAGTGATTATCAGTAGATGCACTCATTATAAGGCTGAAGAGCAACCAAGTCCATTTCTGTTTAAAGAAGTGTAAAACTAAACACATTTTAAAATATCTCTTCTCCAAGTCATAGTGCTATTTTGCTGAGCACAATGTGGGTGAAAATGATCCATGTAGGATTCACCTCAGCAAAATCTTCACTGTGAGGTTTCTCTAAGAACAAAGGAGGGTTCTAAGAACAGATCAACTTCTTCACTAAGAACTTGACTCTTCTGACCTTTTCACATTTTCTTTTCTCCCCCTCACCACACGCACTTTGCTACAGACTCAAATGAAAATGTAAGAAGTAGATTTTAAATAAAAATGTTCAGAATTGCCTCTTTAAACCCATAAGCAAGGACACTCTTTGGCACTCTCCATATTATCAAAGCCCCATAACACCAGCATTTCAGGCAGAGAATGCTTTCTGCAGCAGTTAGGAAAGCTTGGTGAGAACAATCAATCCTACAGGTTTAGTTTTCTTTGGGGATTTCACACGTACACACAAGGCAACTCCACTGCACAGGTCTGAATCTCCTCTGTCACAGACCACACGTGGTCAGTCCCCCAGGGCACACACCTCTGCCCTAAAGGTGGACTTCAGAAAGGCATCTTGTGTGTTACACAGGCCAGTCCTTTCTTCCAGACTGCACGATGAGGTATTCACCAAAATTTATGGAGCAACTGTGCAAGCCAGGTTCTCCTGCTCTTGGTTTCCAGGAGTAAGAGCTGTGAAATGGCTGGATCCTGCTGATCTGGAGCAAGTCTGGGGAGATGTCCCCATCAAGTCCTGATGACTTGTAAGAAGCCAGTGCAGTCTGAATTGCTATCTTAGGTATCTAAAGTTGAAAAGCAGCCAAATCTGCTGCTCTGCAGGAGTATTTCTGTTGAAAGATGAGTTCCTGTCCAAGACTTTCTAAGAAAAGGATAGATGCTGTCCTCCATAGCTAAGCAATGAAGGTAATTAGTAAGTCTATAAAGTTAATCCTGAACCACTTCTGCTTCTTCTCCATCTCAATGTGAAAGTCAAATTCTTTCTGTTTCTGAACTGAGCTTTACATGATGAAAGAAATGTCAGTGTCTAAAGGCTTATAAACCCCAGGCACCTAAAGAGGGTGAACTCTGGAATAGTTTTTTGTTTAAGAAATTAGAAGAAAGCAGACTGAAGGGGCTCCATCCAAACCAAAATTACAGGTTTTGAAATATTTGTAAAAAATAACCATCCCACTGCCTGGAGACCGCCTGGCAGTCTCAAACCCATGTGTGTGAGGGTGGGGGTGAAACATTGCTGCCTCCTCCTGTGAGGCCTGGCCATTTAAAGAGGCTTGGTACCACTAATGGAGACAACTTGGAAACATGGTAGGATATGTGGATTTTGATGATGAGATGAAAAACCTTCCACAGTTATTTCTGATCCTTATTGTACAGGAGTTCACTTACACTCTAGGTTTTAATAAAGGAAGGTGAGTTTTCTTTTCTCCTGCTCTTAATAAAATTTGAGACATTTCCTCATGAAAATAAGAAACAACAAAGCAAACAGAACAGTTTTATCTTCATATAGTGAAGTAATTTCTCTTTAAATTTCTATAGGGCTGGCCTTTGCTGTTCTGTCTTCAGTCCACCCAGTTTTTGGTTTATATGGATCCTTTTTCCCTGTCATTATTTATGCCATATTTGGAATGGGACGTCATGTTGCAACAGGTAAGTGTCTGTTTGCTAAAGCCATTTTCAAAAATAAAGAACTGGATACTGAAATTTATTCTTGTTTAAAGGTCAATGGAAGGAAAATTATCTATCATTAAACAGAAATGAGATGGTTTTGTGCTTCTCTTTACAACTATTTTTTGTCAGTTAAACTACTTTAAAGAGCCTCATTAAGAATATATTGGAGTTACTCCTGCCATTATAATTTAATATCGCACTGACACTTCCTTTGTAAATGTAATTTAGTAAGAGCTTTTGTATTTTAACTTTGCTTTAGAAATCTGCTTCAGGCTAAGAGTTTAACACAGGGCTCTGCCAACAAGATGTATGTAAATGGAAATGAAAGAGGTTCGACTGCCTCTTAAACCACAGAAAACACACACTACTTCTCACCTGTCTAAAACACAAATCCTGCATTTCTCAGGAAAAGAAAAACAAAACCAGCCTTCTGAGCCCACTACCTGCTATGGTATTAAAGCTAGAGACTCTCCCAATAAGGACTCTTATCCTCTTGCAGAGTGCTTGGGTAGGCAGTGAGAGATGCTGCCTGGCTTCTCTGCTGGTAGTTATGAGTTACTTGTTTACCCTCAGCAGAGCCTCAGCAGCTGAAGAACTGAATGGCTTTGTGCTCCTAATTGATGAATGCTCTGTTTCTGAGCCCAAAGAAATCAAATTATAGAGGGCAGCTGGAAGTAATACTCATTAGATTGAACCACAAATCCTTTGCTGTGCAGAAGTGGGCACTTGGTGGCCCCTGAAGTTTGCAAGAAGGGTGAGGTAGGCGCAGTAGAAACACACAGCATGCCTAGGCAAGCACAGCATGGTTGGGTGAAGGGAAGCAGCCCCTGGGGCAGTCAGGAGATTTAAGCAGGGAGGAGGTATCTCTTCCTTGGAGAGGAGAAAATCTCCTGAAAGGACAAAAGATGGTTCTGGGTAATCACACTCAAAATGAACTCTGCACAGGTTGATTGCACAAGTGTGTATGCATGTTCTACTAAGAAGTTAGCAACACATTTTGAGCACCCTTTTTGATCAAAAATAGTCAGTTACATTATAAAAAAATACAATTCTGAACATCTGTAAATTGTCTTAAAGAAAAAAGAAGGTTGAAAGTTTGTTTTCCCTGGATGTACAGAGAGTATTTGAGCCTTTTGATGTCCAAAAAGGATATGTAGATGTGTTACTATCCTCATGTCAAAATGACTGTATTCAACTCATGTTAAAAGGGAAGCATTCCCAGAAAAGGTGAAAATTTAGAATCTGGAAAATAAATTTTACTCTTGAATACAGATAGATTAAAACTTTAGCCTATATTAAAAAACAGTTTCAAAACAAAAACAAAAATTAGAAGTGTTTTGTCAGAAGTTTGTTGGTGTATGATTATTAGGAAGACAAGAATCCATCATATGTAGGAAAGATAAGTAAGCACCTGGTTGCCATAAATTCTAGTAATGAAAACAGTTGAAAAAATAGGTAAGTATGCTGTTAAATCTGATGTTTTATCCTTGGGAGGCAATAGTGTTCAGAGAATGCCTTGCTGAGCTCCACAGGTTCATGCCTGCAGATTTCTGCATGGTCCTTGGTGTGGAAACTCTTCCCATTCATAATTCTATTTTAAAATTTAATCTCAATCCAAAAAAAATGGCAACAAGAGAGTTTTATTTTACATATGGATTTTTTTTAATTAATAAATTTGAGTGACATATATTGTTGATCTTTTGAGAAGGAAGGTCTGATGCTCTCGTTCCCCCAGCCTCAGTAAAGGCATTGTGGTAGCTGAGTGTATAGAAGCCATTCTGCCTGCCTCAGCTCCTCCTAATTCCTTATGGACATTGGAGACAACCTCTTCACTTACCAGAATTTTCTGTAAGATCTGTGATGCTCTCCATATGTGCACAGGCTGTAAAAGTGTTCTTTGTTAGTGAAGGCAGTCAGGTTAGTATGAAATGGAAAATCCATCAATGGCCCTGCTCAGTTAATTTTTATTCACTTGAAATGCCTCTTCTTTGGAAAAGCTGATCTAATTGAAGAGATTTCTCACCTGAGCAGCAAACACATTCAGCTTTTCTTGACTTTTGTCAACGTAATTAATTTTGAACCATCCTCTGGGACAGTTTTATCTGCCATGAAGAGCACATACATGTCTTTGATTCAAGATAGAATTTCATGTAAGCTCTTTTCAAATTTCATTTTATGCAAACATCTTACAACCATTGAATGGCCAGGTTTGGAAAGAGCTTTAAAAGTCTTCTAGTTCCAACCCCTCTGCCATGGTCAGGGACACCTTCCAGTAGGTCAAGTTCCTCAGAGCCCCATCCAGCCTGGCCTCGAACACTTCCAGGGATGGGGCAAAAAAAGCTATGTATAATCAGCCCCTGTTGGAGAGGAGTTAATGTGACTTCTGTAAAGGAAAATCCTGCCTCACTACCAGCTAGACTACTGCATGAATGTCACCAAGTGCATTTAGAAGGGATATACTTTGAATATAAGATATCAGAATGGTCAAACAGCTACTGATAAGGTTCCACACCAAAGGTTACTAAAGAAACTAAGGTGTCCTTGTGATGGAATAAAAGTCCTTTTATTAATTATTAGCAGGTTGAAAGATATGAAGAAAAAGGCTGGACCTCATGGTCACTTTTCAGGGTGGTGGTATCCCTGGTGAGTGCCTGAGGAATTCATGCTGTGAGCTTTACTCTGTGAAGGCCAAGGTGAGGGCAGGACTGTGTACACCAGGTCCTGTAGCAGTAGAAAATAGTTGAGTTCAGAGAGAAATTGCTTTAAAAGACTTTTAAAGTATAATTAAAGAAAACAGTACAGCAGATGCTGAGCTTCTGCAACCTGCTCTCAGAGGACATTACGAAAGGAGAAATTACAGGCAGGTTCAGACAGACCTTTGACAAATTAATGAATGCTATCCACAAACAAAATCAAAAAAAGGCAACTAAGGAAGTACTTCACTAACACAACAGCTATGGATGCTGGCAATAAGGGCAATGGCCCACAGAAAATGGCCTGGCTTGTGTGCTTTCCTCAGGTAACACATCTGACTGTCACAGCTGGAGGCAGAGTACTGGTCAAGATGGGCCAAGAATGGCCAAGATGGGTCTGACATAGCAAGATATTCCTATGCTCTAACAGCTCTGCATGTTTGTGTCTTTTAATGTGGAATTGTCATCCTCATTTATCTTTGTGTCATTAAATGTACTTTACCTCTTTCAGCAAATAAATGTTTTTTCTCATAATTTGCCTCCATTTATTAGAGTGCTAGGTACTATTTAATGGGCTAGGTACTATATATATATATATATATATATATATATATATATATAGTGTGAATTAATTGCCCTAGACATTTGAATGGTGAACACTTGAGAATCTCAGACAAATAGCTGTGCTTTATCACACCCAGGGTGAGTTAAAAGCATTTCTGATAACTTGAAATCATTTTAAATTGTTGCATTTGAATCTCTTTTGTAAACCTGTCTTAACAAATGCGCTAAAAAAAAAAAAAGATTCACATTTAATTTGCCCGTAAAAATGGTATTTTATGGGAAGAAATGTGTGTTACATAGAAAAATTACCTTAAAATTGTTCTTATGATGACAGGAATGTAAAAAATGCACTTTTACTTTTAATGGCTGCTTTGAAAAAGAGACCATGAGTGATGAGTACAGACAGATATACAATTATTGGTGATTAATATGTGGCTTTTTTTACAGGAACTTTTGCTTTAACTTCCTTAATATCTGCCAATGCAGTTGAGCGTCTTGTTCCTTCAGTCACAACTAATTTCACGGCAAACAATAATTCAGGAATCTTGGGTTTGTCAGAATTTGAAATGCAGAGGATTGGAGTTGCAGCAGCAGTTTCATTTCTAGGAGGAATCATTCAGGTTGGTGGTGATCCCATTTTCTGTGTGCTACTGATGTACTGCCTTGGTTACAGCTATGACATTTATAATAGTTTTTATGCTTCTCTGAGAAAAACTAATGAAAACGTCTGCTTCAATGGTCATAAATGACGAAATTAATGCAATTTAAGAATTTGCTATTTCTTTGTTGAGATGTAGTAATTATCTGTATACATTCTCCCAGTGTTTTACTATGTGAAGTAAAACCACCTTCAGTCAGCTTCACCATAATACTCACTTGCAGTTGGTGTCCCTTTTCCTTCTTCAGAAACAAATATGAATCAGCTCCTGATAAGCAGTGACATATTCCTGAGGCTTTCTGTTGCCCTTGGCTTGAAAAGCAATTCTATACAATATCCAATAATTAAAAACAGTAGGGAAAGTTTTCAATTCTCTTTAGGGTTCACACACCCATCATTAAAGTGAAATAGTAAAACATATGTCTTCAAATGATTCTCTAAAGTTTATTTAATGATCAGAGGCCTTTTATATTTCTTCTTTTTTCTTATTTTGGCCAAAAGGGCCAAGTGTCTTTATCCATTGCCAGTTGCTTAGGTCTTCAATGAAGGCTTCCCTCTTTCCTTGTAAATATTAAAATAGAAGTAATGTGCCAGCATGTGACATTGCAACACCTCATAGGTATCTGGGCTCCTGAAACAAACCCAGACCCCTCCACTTGGTGCTTTGGATCTCTGTCCTGTGCAGAGGATGAGCAAAGGGGCCCAGAATGGGATCTTCAGCAGCCGACGTGCTTGGCAGGAGCTGGGGCGTGTACTTGTGTTGGTCAGTAGGAAATAGAAAGAAGCATTGTTATTTCTGCTGTGTTCTTATAATTCTTTTGTTGGTTTATGACAAGGATTCTTTTATTGGATTATGACTTGGGGTAGGAGCATGAGGGACCGCCTACAGACAACACAGAAAGCAGAGCTGATGCAGATTGTGCCTGGCTGTGGAAACCCAGAGCACTGGGAATATTTCTCTGTTGGCTCTGGGGTGCCCTGACCCCCAGGGGAGCACTGACTTTGACCCTCATTCATGGAGAAAGTTTCCTAAACTTCAAGATTGACTAGAATCCACAAAAGCGTGCAACAAATTATAGAGAGTAGTGTAGGTGTATCACTTGGTGAAAAATTTAGGTTTTGGGTTTTTTGTGTGTTGTAGATGGAAGCAAGACAGAGGGCACAAGGTATTGTCCTGGATTTCTACTTCATGGTTCTTCTTCCTTCTTCTTCATGGGTTTGAGTGGCATTTTGTAATTGGGTAGAAAAGTCTGCATTGCGGGCTCTGTGGGATCAGTCATTGGGTTAAAAGGGG
Organism: Serinus canaria; assembly: GCF_022539315.1. Lineage (NCBI taxonomy): Eukaryota > Metazoa > Chordata > Aves > Passeriformes > Fringillidae > Serinus > Serinus canaria. The sequence goes on from NC_066315.1 coordinate 126,869,521, forward strand.
AAATAATCCAGGTGCCAGCTCTTAATTGGATAGTTTAGTCTTAAAAGACCTTGGAAGAGGAGATTGTGAGCCATTTTGTGCCTTCTAATGAAAAGCTGCCAAACTCACAGTAGTGAGACTGTTTTACTGATAAGAAATAATAGACCTGAGTCCCAACATGAGCTACTGTCTCAAGTGCCTTCAGTGCAGGCCCAGAGAAACTGATTCGGGGCTGTGCCTGCACGTGCTGTCCCAAGGTGCAGCCCAGCACTGCGTCTTACGCAGGGTGCTCGCAACAGCAGAGCATGAATGGAGCTCCTCATGCAGGAGTCCTGTGCCCACAGCTTGGAAAGCTCCTGGATCATCCTCTGAGAGGCCAAAATGCCTCATGTGGGAAGTGGGTGCCTGCATTCATTTGCTGTAGCTTCAAAATACAGCACAGAAATTATTTTGCTCAGTGGCAGCAGAATCCCATTAGGTGTGCAAGTCCTCCAGACCTCTTACTCTTTCATCCTAAAAGTTCTGCTCTTTTATATGTCTTCCACTGCATCAGCTGATTTATCTCAGCCTATGTCCTGTTTAATCCTGACTGGAATGAGAAGAACTGGTAAATCCTGTCTGTCTCTTCATAGAGGTCTGGCAGGGAGCCGTGCCACGTGCATGGGCTGCTCTCCCAGGTCAATAATGTCACTTGCATTAGAATCACACTAACACAGCTGGTGCTTGCCATGCCACTCATCCTTTGTGTGAGTTTAATGGTTGGAGGCCAGAATAAAACACTTATTTCCTAAAGATATGCCTTGAAGATACTAATACTGCAATATGCAGGTGAAAGTCCTGATCAAGGCTGAGATCAAACTCTGCCATCTTCCCAGGTGCTGTTAAGTGTGGGAATCTATGTCTCATCAAGATTCCAGTCTCCCAGCTAACAGTTGCTGCAAACCCCAGATAAGATGACAGGGCACATCTTGCTCTTCATGGAGAGCTAAATCAGTCACCTTCTATTTATCAGATTAGATTAGAAATTAACTAACAGCCTGAAATTAATGTATGTCCTGGGACAAGAAGAATAGTATGATGCATTTTGAGGCAACAGCTTTTCATTAAAGACATTCTGAAATACAAAAATAAGGGTTTTTTTTCTGTGTAGTTGGTATCTGGGATGGTAGTGCTCTGGGAAGGGAGCAGATCTGGGTTATGTTATCTAGTATAAGAATTTAATTTTTCTGAAAAACAGTCAAAATGCAGTTCTCTAATCAGCCACTAATTGCACAAAAACAACAGATGCTGTGACTAATCCCTACCTTGGGCATCCTCCAGACAAAGGATGAAAAGACCTTGCCAAAACAGCTGTTTCCTTCTTGGAAAGAGTTGGCAAAGAGCTGTACACCCTTGGCCTAAAAAGCCATTTGATGCTATTTTTCCAGTAGCCTGGCTAAGTACTCCAATCAGCAAATAATGTTAAAATAAAAGGGAAAACATAAAAAAATAGTGAGTAATGGAGGGAAGGCAGGGGAGGTGGTTTTGAGATGAACTGCTGTTGGCTAGTTTGTGTTTATTGCAGACCACAACTGTGCATTTGTGTGTGAGGCAAACTCTGAGCAGGCTCTCTGAATTTCAGTGCCATCTAGATATTAAATACATGAGCACTGTTTTCTGATCATAAGACAAGGATAGGTAGAGATTGTCACAATTGAAATTTGGGGTTTAGCTGCTTAAGTTTTTCTCAAAGTAATAAATTTCAGAGTCCTAAACTACTTCTGAAATCTAATGTTTGAGGAAGTGTTCATAAAAGAGAAAGGATATTTAGTTATATTAAGGGGTGTTCTGATGAAGTTAAAATTGTATTAAAATAGAAAATAAGTAAACCTAAAATAAAAACTGTAATTTTCAAACCCATTTAATATAATGCATTCATTATTTCATTTTAAAAAGCAGAATGGAAGGCATAATGAAGATTTTTTTATGTTTGTGTAGCTGCTGCTCTATAAAGATAAACAGGGCATGGAAAACAAATCAAACTTATAAAAATCTTCCCTGATATCAAATACCTTGGAGGTATTGATGGGGAGGGAAAATGATGGAACACAGCAGACTTCTGTGGAGTAATTTTGTAATTAAAATTGGATGCTGCCTTTGTAACATAAAAAAAAATCCTCAAAAGAGCTTTTGGGTAAGATTTTTTTCCTTAATAATATATGTGCAAGAATGCTTGCAGAAAAAATGTGTGTCTAAAATAATCTCAGCACACTAAAATGAAATTCAATATTAAGATTTGCTGAATCTTAGAGGAAAGGTCCTTGCAGATCAAACTGAGGAAAAAAAAACCCTAGAAAAAAATTCCCTAGGAAAATACCCTGAATTCTCTTAAGACCACTGTGTTATAGACTTCAATTGGGTATTCTTCTGCAGAGGAGAAATCCTTGTTTTTTGCATTCCAGTCTTGGAACATTTTTATTAGCAAGTTTTTCATCTACAGTATTTTAAAAACTAACATGTAATTAGTTGCTGATATACAGTGTTAGATAGAAAAATCTTTCTGGCTTTCAGGAGAACAAATTTACACAGTCTATTATCAATTTGCTTAATAAAAAAGGAGCACATTTTAATAAGAAGGGTGTTTTTGTAAGGCAATATTCTTGTCCAAATCTCTATTACCCTGTAAGAAAAATGGTGCTGCAGTATTCTGTTACACATAGCTCTGCATGAGGTTAAAAACATGAGTCTATTATACAGTGATAATCATGAAAAAAGTTAGTTTTTCTTTTACAGTGGAAATACCTTATTGCAGACTCATATTCCATATTTTGAAAACTACAAGTAGGCTGGGTGGGAGTTCTGGTTCCCACAATTATGGTAACTATGTGTTGGTACAGAAAGACCATAGAAAAGAATTTTGAGGTCCTGGAATGAGAAAAGTTCACGTGTACACCATCAGAAGCTACCAGACTCACAAGACACCCAGAATGAACATAGGAGCTGCAGCTCAGAAGACCAAACTCTAGACGTCTACCAGTTAGATGTCTCTTGAAACAGCCCATGGAGAGTTTTAAATTGGCAACTCAGCTGAGTTGAACTGTGTCTGACTGCTGTCTTCAGAGGGTCCATAGAAGTCTTCACTTTTGCTGCCTTATATTTGAGATAACCAATATAATGTACTAAAGGAGAGTCTCACAGCCTGTGCTGGTTTCCTCCAGGAGATGCTCCCGTGTCTGGCCTCATCTACCCAGCCATGCAGCAAATGATCAGAAAGGGCCCCACCACTTTGTCTGCTGCAACAGTGGAAAACCCCTTCCAGAACAGTGGAGTTTTGGGGGGTTTGAAATTCATTCTCCAAAGCTGAATCTGTGCAGCAGGCAACATGATACCAGTCTTCAATTTCTGGGGACAGAAAGCTCGACATTAGTGATTTCCAAAGAGCTGTTGAGTGATAAAAGTTTTTACTGGCCATGAAGTTAAATTGCCTACATGTTGAATGGAATTTTAATAATAATAATAATAATAATAATAATAGCCTGAGCATGTTGTCATGGGAAGAAAGTATTGAAAGTGGACAAGAACCAAAGGCTCTGAATAATGAACAGAGAGGGCTTTGCTTTTTGCAATTGTTCATTTTTCTTCTCCTGGCTAAATTCCCATTCTGTTCTACTTGTCAGAATAAAATTATGGAGCAGTAAAGACAGCTGGAAAAAAGGTTCCCTTTGTATTGTCTTTCTTTCATTTTGAAATTTACTTATTTTTTTCCAATTTTTTCTTTTTGGAATCACACCTTCCCCCACTTCTGTCTAATCACTTCATTGTATACCTTTTTTCTGTCATCTTTTCTCCTTTACTGTGCATTAACTCAAAGCTGTTTTTCCTCACTTTCCCTTATATTGCTTTTTCTTTTCTCTGAAAGGTCTTGATTTTATTTACATTAATTTATTCAAGAATGTATACGTGGTGAAACCAAAATTCATCTCAAGTAATTTACTTCTTAATGAACCTTTTTACATGGTATTATGTACTGGAAGTGCCACACAAATAAACAATAGCCAAATGCCTTTCAAACCACTTTTATACTGTGCATATTCTTTCCCTGAAATCTGCTTTTATCCTCTAGGAACTAAGTTCTTAAAAATTAAAAATCCTGGATGCAATTTTAAAATATGGTATTTTTTTTTCTTTTATGGGTTAAGAAAATCTCAGTATTATGACAAAAATAAAAGGAAAAAAATATTTGCACTTTTTTTTTTTATTATTGTTGCTGTTGTTCCAGCACTTTACTGTCACTTTTCTCTGTAGTTTGTCTGCATCAGGAACAAAAAGAAATCATAAAATATACCAGAAAATAAAGTGGAAGATCTGAAAAAATGAGCATCACAACCAATAGTCAAAATAAAGCAGATTGTTAGACATTTCTTTAAGAATATTGAACTTTCTACACTTTGGTCAGTATTACTGGGTGAAAGATTTTATGACATAATGCAATGTAATGTAATTGAGTACTGTCAGCTTAGCTAAGTTTCAAATGGTGTTTCTCCAAAATTCAGCGGCAGCCAAGCTTAAATGGCTCTTGCCCAGCATGGAGGGTTAATGGTAGAGTCAATCTGGGCCTGTGTAAATACTAATAATTTTATCTGTCAGGAAAATTCACATGCAGGCTTGTTACAAAACTTTTTTCCTCCTCACAATCCAAGTAGTTTCTGTCCATTACTCACATTGCAAGGACAGCATGAGGTTCCCACACCAGTTTGTGCTGAGAATTACACCCTCCACCCAGAATGTTTTCTGTTCTGGTTGCTTCATTTTCTGACCTTCTCCATGGAAGGTGTATGGGTGCATATGATATTTATTTAACTCTCATGTAAATAGAGAGTAGCTTGTTCATGCCAATGAAGTACTGCCTTTGTTTCTGGAAGTCCTTAGCTGCCTTCTGCAGGAAGGAGAGGGCACCAAGTGCAGCTTGATTAATTGAGTGGCTACAGAAATTGTCTGACTGAAACCATACCCATGGTTTGCATGTATTTTACATAGCCCATGGTTCCATGCAATCAACAAAAACTGTGCTTGAAATTTGTCCTCTTAGTTAGTACCTGTGAAGCATCCTCTTAAAATGCTGAAGACTAATCAAAAAAAAGTTAAAAAAACCAAAAAAGTAGATATGAAAGTGATGCTAAAACTTCTAAGCTCAGAAATAATTTTGCTGTAACTCACCATAATAACTTTCTCTGAAATGCTAATAGTAACTAACACTTCTCTGTGATATTATGTAGTATACAGAATTGTCTCTGTGGTTTTGATTTCATGGCTAAATAAACATCTAATTTCCTGGAAACTAAGCTATTACACAGTTAGAAATTTCACATTCAGACAATAGAAACCAATTTTACAAAACAAACAAAAATTCCCAAGAGAAGGGAGAATTGAATTCTTATTGAACTTTGCTACGGTGAACAATGTTTTAAATATAGTAGTAGACACACTTTTAGAACAAACAGCTAAACAAAGTATTTGAAATTAGTAATTATCAGTTTTAGGCCTGACTAACTAAATTACTACTCACTGAGGGTATACAGTAATTATCATTATTGGAGTCCAATCTTGAATGGCAATCAATGTTCCAATTGCTCATAGTAAAGAGCAATTTACATGCTATTAGTGGGAAGTAGAAGAAAAATCCCAGATTTAATCTCTCAGATGGAAGAGGATATTGCTCACTAGAGGTTTTGTGGTAAATTAAAAGCCACTTATGTGGCTTTTTATTTGTTTTGTGGTACTGTGCCCAAAGATCTCTGCATACAGGTGAGTTTCATGGTGAGAATGTGAATGGTGTTCAGGCATAAAGAAAGATAGCATCTGAAAATAACAGCTTTAGCTTCAGGAAAAAAAAAAAAACAAACCAAAAAAAGCAAGGGAGACTGTGATATATTTCAAAATGATGATATTTAGTATGGTAAACACAAAATGAACCTCTTAGAAGGCACTGTAACAAACAACTCTGTGCCAAGAGAATGTAACATTTCAGGGAGAAGGACAGCAAATGCGAAAGACCACAGGAGTAAGAAACTGCAAAACTCATTGTGAGGGGAGATAATGTAACTTAGTGTGGATCAGAAAAGCATGAAGTGTTATGTAAACCACAGCAGCAGCTGTAGTCATGTAGAACTTTGTTCAAAGAATGAAGAGTTATCAAACCTCATACTTTGGAGAGAAAGAAAGTTCAAAGCCCAGGGCAAGGGGAGAGAACAGTTGAACACAACAATACCTACAATAGTTGCAAATCCTGCTGAAGTTTAAATTTCTGGATTAGAGGTCTCACCACAAGAGTCTCTATAGCATCTCATAAATTTGGTATCTGTGGAAATTACTAATTTTGAGAATCCTGATAGTGACATTATGGCAATCAGTAAGCTGGACCAAGATATGGCTCTTGGCCCATTCAGGCTGCGTAGCAGTGGAGCTGGAATAAGTCTAAGAACCAGCCTCACTTTTTGAGTTGCTGTACTTGTTGCAGTGTTGAGTTGATGTTTTTATGGTGTTTATTGTGCTCACATATTTGAGCAGGAGAGAATATTTAGAGTTTCTCTGAGTCTGCTTTTTTTAGTAAACCAGTGTTAGAGTCTGGTAAACTAGTGAGTAAAATAGTGCAGGAAAACCCACAGAACATCAGTGGGTTCCATTTTCAGATAGATTTGTCCTCCAAATGACTTTTGCTTTGTATCTTTAGCTCATTTATCTTATAACTTATTAAAAGGACTCTGACTCATTGTCCTATCACCAAGAAGCTGCTGATCCTCCTGCCTTTGCCTTTTAGGTAGTGATGTTCGTGCTGCAGCTGGGCAGTGCCACTTTCTTGTTAACAGAACCTGTCATAAGTGCCATGACAACAGGAGCAGCTACGCACGTCGTGACTTCGCAAGTGAAGTATCTGCTGGGGATGAAAATGCCATATATGTCAGGGCCACTGGCGTTTTTTCATGTGAGTTCAGTGAAAGAGATGGGTTATTTCATTACTTACAACTTTATTATATACACTATTTGTCTCTGTGTAAGAGAATGAATTTGCTATGCACATGTGTGAATGAACAGAAGATGAACCTTCATCTTGCTTTAACTGTTTGTAAGATGAGATTTGGAAAACCTGATAGAGAACTAGCAGGGAGGGGTACAGTGATTAATTTAAAATATGTTTCTAAGGGTATCAGTAATCCCTTTTATTATCCTGAGCTATTGTACACTCATATAGAGAGGGTAATCTCTCTTTGGGTCAGCATGTGGAAGGAATATAAATTTAAATATATCTTCATCATATGCTGTTGAATGAAATCTGACCATCATTGTGGTAAAAGGAAAACGATTTGTACATCTCCTATGCAAAAATTACTCTGGATACGTAATTTATTATTTTATTGTATGATCCTACTTTGCCATAAACACAGCAAGTGGACAGCTTGAAGGTAATTTTTATAAAATGGATGCTGCATTTCATGCAGTATTGTTGCCAATGAATGGTTAGACTGCTTAAGCATCACCATCAGGGGTATTGGTAAAAAGCAGGTATGAGCTTACTATAAACTTAGGAAAGTGTGACTTTAACAGAGTTTAGTGGCAAGATTCACTCTCCTACTTACTGAAGAATGAAGCATTCATAGGAAAATTGCATTAGTATCAATTTAGAATGGATTATATGGAAACTCAGGATGAAAAAGGTTAAGGGCACAAAGGGTATGGACACAAAAAAGAAGGTGTGCAAAAGGGTTTAACAGAAATTCATCACTGAGTAATTTAACATTTATTAAGTGATTCAATTTTTTTTTTTATAAATATAACAGTGATTTAATTACATTTTCATCATAACAACATTCACACCATAATAATTTCCCATGCAAACAGGCAGAGATAAGTGCATGTCTCTCTGTGAGTGTAAAGGTGCTATTCAAAAATTCCCCTCGACTTCCAGGAAATATTCAATATTCACAGCAAATGCCTGAGTGTTTCTCACCAGGCAGGGGTTGCACCTCGAGGAGTCTGTGTGCATGTGTGTGTGTCTGTACCAGCCCAGGGGTTGCAGCTCGAGGAGTCTGTGTGCATGTGTGTGTGTACCAGCCCAGGCCCCACCGTGATGGTGTTTTGAGTATTGCACGCTTGAGGGTCCCCCAGCTCTGAGAGCCCCAAAGAGAGGGAGGTGCTGTCACAGCCCAATTTGTCCCAGAAGAGCTCAGAAGACCTCACTTAGGACTGTTGTGTGCAGGGTCACAAGGTGATTTACTTTAGTCATCAGTTGGTTTCCATCCTGGCCATAACCCACGCTGGCAACTACTGGAGTTCCCAAAACATTTGGAAATTGTTTCCAAAACTTTGGCAACAATGGTGCTGCTCTATTTGCGCTCCAGCTCAAGTAGGGAATGTTCCAGGGCTGTCAGGGATGAGTGATCACCCTTTGTTCCCCACCTCAGCCCCGCAGTGGATGTTGCTGTCACAGTGCTTTCCCACCCCTATCATGTGAAAGCACCTGCTCTGCTCAGGGACACGTCCCCACCCGGCTGGTTTGGGCAAGGCCAGGAGGTGATGCACCACCACCACCAGTGCCATGGCTACAGCCCTTGGAAAGGACATATTTTTGGCTGATACCTTAAATAGCAAAGCTGAATAATCTTATTGCCCAAAAGTCACAAACATATTCATGATGGTAACTTCTTCCAGCAAGCCCTGAGTTTCGATGCTGTGAGCATAATCTCTTGGCATTATTAGTGTTACAGCAGTGCCTGTCAAAATGATATTTTGCTCATAATAAAACTGTATTTACTTGCTGAGGTGATATATACATTGCACTGATAGTGAGACCTCATCTAGGCAGCCAATAAATTAGAACATCTTATTTAAAAGCACTGATTATGTCTTTGTGCCCTACTATGTGCTTTATTTTTTCCCATTATTTGGAAAATTTGTTAATGTGAAATCTTGCATAGAAGATGTTTCTTTTTAGAATGTTTTTTTCATAGTATTTTATAAATTTGATAGCTTTTCATACGGATAACACATTTGTTAAGTTTTTTACAGGACCAATTTATTAATGAAAATTAGGAGCATGTAATAAACACAAGTAATTTATCCATTAATCTTGTAGAGATATACCTAAAAGTGTCATAGCTATTTTTATGAGTGATCATTTGGCTTATTAGACTATTAAAAATGGTTCTTCACTTTTTTTTTTCATTATTTAAAAACCTTTTCATAAATGATTCTTAATATAAAATGTGAATAGCTTCTTTTTCATGGTGTTTCCATGGAGACTATACTTACATATAGGAATATTGTCATCTTGTAGAGATGACTGGTGTTAAGTACTGCAGCCAAGGCATAATCGAAATACACATTATGAGCAATAATAAAGAACAGCATTGATATGAAGAAATATTTCCACCTTGGTGTGCTGATGATATCATAAATGAGGTCATTCAAATGCTTTGAAAGAAATCTATTCCCTTATCCCTTGTATTTTTAATGCATTTGAAACAAGTTCTTTGCCTCTCTCTTCTCTTTTGAAATCAAACCCCTTTGAACATATTCCAAAGAAAAACTTCCCTGATTTTTTAAGGTTCTGAATTGCTCTGTATATTGTGTGAAAGTACATGACCAAAACCCAAATCTACTCTGTACAATTTGAAAGAATGATAAAAAAGGGGCATTTTTACTATATAAATATTTTAAAATATTTCTGGTGTCTGTTCAGACTTAGGAATTGCCTTAAGAAGGTCCAGTATCTCAGTCAAAACACCAGAGCCAGACTTAAACAATAATTTTCTTCTGTGGTTGTTGGTTTCATATAAAAATTATATTAATTAGATATAAGGTAGTTTGCACATGTATCTAGAGAGTGAAAGGCAACTTTGGCATGTCTCTCTGGACACATTCTTCACTTCAAATTCTCAAAATCCAAAGACTGGTATTTGTGCTACATTTTTTTTCTTTGTCCACTCCAAAACACCTCCCACTCGCAAAACCAATTGCTTTGCCTCAGGCAGCCTTCGGGTTGGCAAAGCAAGAATAAGAATATTTAATAAAGTGTGATAGGAGAGTTGCAAGCAAAGCAAGCCTGTGAAATGAATTCTTTATAGCATGTGAGATCATGGTTAAATACGTAGGAAGGAACTTTGCATATGGAGAACAAATCTTGTGCACTGGCCCTGAGCCTGTGCTATTTCTGTGTTTACACATAGGTTATGTAATTAATAAATTTTGTTTTCCCTGTACATAGTTTGTCACATTTCAATTGAGCTGCACAGTGCAGCATCATCAGCTGGTACTTTGCAAATGGAAAAGTGAAGGTGAAGAAGAAAAACAGTGAGGGAATAATGCATGTGAGATCTAACTTTACAAGGGAAAAGAAAAGTCATCAAGTTTTACTCAGCATCTGAAAACAGAAGAACATACTTGTATTTCCCCCTTATTTGTGTATAGATATATTTATCTTTCCACATGTTTCTGAGAAAATACAACACTGCAAAATGAGCTGTAATGTAAGAAACTTGCTTTGCAAAACGGGGTCTTTTGTGGCTGTGTTGCAAAATCCTTGTGTGGTTTTGCTGCAGAAAAAAACCCCAAACCTTCACATTCTGCTATCAGTCCTTTCTTTTCACCCTTTTTTTCCCCAGCTACCTCTACAGTTTACTGCATTTGCCTGTACATTTTTCCTCCAGTGTGACATATCTAAAGACGTCAGAAAGAAAATTTTTTGAAAATGAAATTAATTTGTCCACTCTTAAAATGAATTGTCTTAAATAACGTGTTCCTTTAATTCATTTGTTTGCTTCAGCCTCTATACATATTTTAGAGTTAATCTTTTGGGATTTCATGTAGACATTAAAAAAAACCAACTCAGAGCATTTAATGAATACATCCAAATACACACGCTTTCTAGAATATAAATCATTCCAATGTTCAATATCACCTCAAAACTGATGGTTTCCCATGAGAAAAGGAACATTCAATGTCTGTATATATATATATATGTGCAAAGCTTGAATATTTTTTGTTTCATTTAGGTCCAAATTTGCATTGATTACACAAAAGTCCACTGATTGTCCATAATATTGTTACAAAGGTTCTGTTAAGAATCTTTACACAAAACTAAAACCACAATGAAACTAAAAAACTTTAGCAATGAAACTAAAACCACAAGAGGTAGACAGCTCAGTTAATATATTATTGGTGATTTTTAAAATATTTTAAATTATAGAATGAAAAAGATTTCAAAATATATTTTAAATTATAGAATGACAAAGATTGCTTTATACACTGCAATATCAAGCTAAATTCTGCTGCATAATTTCCAAATTATTTCTGTATGTGTATCATCTAAATATGTGAAATGCTGAACTTATAATTACAGTTTTAATTTTAAAATCTGTAAATACTTCTATAGAATCAGATGCCAATGCTGTTGCTGCTTGAGTTTTATGAATTTAGATTTAAGATTTATAGTTTGATCTTGGATGAGTACAGTGACTAGACAAAATACAATGTAAAATGTACAGTTTAAAGAGATGTCTGTTGTGTATGTTAATTACAGTCCTGCTAAGAGCCACGTGCTCTTTCTTTCTTGTGAATGAGTCTCCTCTTTTCACTGGTCACACCATGAATTGAGTGGTTCTAGGTTTGCAGAAAATGGTTACCCAGGAACCAACTAGTCAGTGGAAGCTCCTTAGCCTAATGAAGTAATCAATTTAATACTAATGAATTACTGCCAGAATTGTTCTGGTGTGCTACAGACACTTTGGGGATAGGGATGTTTGGGCTACTGAATTCAAATGAGCTACAAAGTATGGGCAGTTCCATTATTTTTCATTTATTGGCTGATGTAGATTGCATACAGAAGGGTGTGATTCAAAGAAACACCAAGGGATGTACTAGGCAGTTCACATAAAGATTTTGTGGCAAACTCTGAAAAACCTATGGCAAAGATTTGGCCATGTATTTTTAAAATTAAATGGAAATGTGTTTTTTACTCAATTTGAAAGACAAAAATTCTTGAAGCTAGTGTGCATTTCTTCACTAAAATTTTATTTATTCACTCAGTCTTTTGTCTCACTTTGTCCAGGAAAATTAGATTTGATGGCATGAACACAGATATCTAATGCTGACACTTTAATAGCCAGCATTCATTTCAAAACAAATCCCATTTCTCTGACTTCAGCAAGTAGGAATCAACCCATTTCTTCCCTTTTCTTGCCTCTTCACCTTAGATCTAGTTCAGTCTTTGGGGAGTTTGTGGGCACAGTTTTCCAGATTGCCTCCTTTTGTCTTAATTAATCACAGCTTCTGTTTGGGCACTGATCCAAGTCCCGTGTCCTCTTGAAAAAGCATTCTTGGAAAATTATGGGTACAGATCTAGTCCCCAGTCACTCAGGGTACAATCCACATATTTTCTGATTACAGTGGGGCAATATGTGGCTAAAAACTGTGGTTTAATTGCCATTCTTCAGATTAAGACATATCTAGATCACACTACTTAGCAAGTTGATTTTAAAATACTTTTCTGGTTTCCGAGAAACTTTTGTGCTGGGTTATATTGTGCATCCTCAACCAAAACTCCAAGGGATACACTGGCTCTTTATGAAGAAAGTTAGTTTTCTGAAAACATACTTAGGTTGGGGTTTTTTCCCTTGCTAGATTATGAAAATATTCACAGAGAGTAAAAATCAGGAAGTTATTTTAATTTATTCATTTTTCAATATGAGCATCACTTCTTAAATGAGTGACAGAATCAAAACAGTAGAAATAAATTCTATCATCATATTGAGTATCTTTCTGCTAAAACAGGATTCTTTCCTAAGATAATTTTTCTAATATTTTTCCCTGTCCAATATAAATTTATGAATTTAACCTCCAAACTGTCAAAACTCATTAGCATTATACATGTATTTGAGAATAAGTTCTCTGGAGCAGAAAGTTATTAATCTCTATTTTGACAAAACTACAAGTGTCACTTTTGATTTATTTTAGTGGTTTTCTTAGTCATTGCCAGAGAAAGCACCTACTTTTTAATATTACTATTATTATTTCAAGCTTCACTTGCTTTATTTTATTATCCTTTATGTTGGAGTTTAAAAAAAAGTTATTTGTGATGATGTCAAATCTACATCCTAATCTTAACTTCTCTTCTCTCCATGGTTTATATTTCAGTATGCACAATAGTTCCCAGAATTTAAATGCAGAACTCAAGGGACTGAGCCTATCTTGTTTTTTTCCCTTACAGCTTTAGTAAGCATGTGTATTGCATCCATTTTTATGGCTTGCTGTTCTTTCAGGCAATATTGCTTTTCTTCATGAGGCCCAAAATAAGTTGTGATGAGATCTCATTATTTCTTTATCAGGATTGATAGTCTCTCTAACTTTGTTCACCCCTTCTGTTTCAGCAAACTTGTAATTTTTTTCATTACTTTCTGTTAATGTACTACCACACTGATTTATGTCTTATTTCCTGAACCCACAAATTCAGCATAGAGCAAAAATTATAGTTCACTGTGTCACCTGTGCTGGTGCAAAGGGAACTGCATTCTCCTGTCTCTTACTTACAGCATGATATCCATCATCCAAGACCTCTGTTTCTCACCACCTTTGGTCATTCTATTCCTGTTCTGTATTTCTATTCTGCACCTTCCCTATAATTCAGCACCGTATTTCCTTTGCTCATCACAGATCCACCACATTTTTCTAACCTGTTTTACAGTTTATTGCAGCACATATTAACTGATGAAGAACTGAGCTCCAGAGCTCTGGCCTCGTGTCCTCTTTCTTTCTTAACTCTGCAGGGAGTAGAAAAGGAACAAACAGGGCTAGGCTGATAATTTCAATCATTTAAATAACCAGTAACAATTGTATGCAAGCTTGGCAACTATTTAGTGTGTGCAGCACCTGGACCTGACCAAAGCATGCTCCATGGAGCACTGTGTAAGGGGCAGGAGCTACCAAAGCAGGGGCTGAGGATGCCCTGCTGAAATTACTCTGGGAAAATGACCCACAGGTTGCAGAGGATGCCCTGAAGAGGATGCTCATCTTGAAGATTCCTGTTGCATCTCTTCCCATCCAGACACTACTATATTTTTCTTTTCCTTTTCTTTTTTTCTCTCCTTCTCTTTTCTCTTCTTTTCTGTCTTTTTTTTTTTTTTTTTTTCTCAGAAACCACTTTTACTACTAGCATTGGTGGATCTTATATACCATGGCTACTACAAATTAAACTTTGTGCAAGAAACTTTACTCAACATTTTTATGCAACACTCCTTTATCTCACTGAACTTAATGAGACTGAAAAAAAAAAAGGAAACATCACATTTCTTGGAATTTTATAGCTTGCTTCTACTAATAGAAATTTGTAAATTAATATATACAAATATTTATTACATTTTTATATATTTTTTTAGTTTTCAAAAGTCCATAAGAGTGGTAAATTGATGATTTTCTTCTCTGTAAAATCTAAAATACAGGCCAAAAACTTGTCCAATGACTCAGCTCCTGCAGTATTGATTTAGCTCTCACTCATTATCTGTCTGAGGTTGTGAGAAGATTCCATGGCATGTGATCCAGAATATATTTTTTGATCTGTGATTGTTATTTGCTGTTCACTGTAGATTTATGCCTATGTGTTTGAGAATATCAGATCAGTTCAGTTGGAGGCACTACTTCTCTCCTTGCTGAGCATTGTGGTGCTTGTTCTTGTTAAAGAGCTGAATGAGAAATTTCACAGAAACATTAAAGTTGTCCTTCCCATCGATCTACTTTTGGTAAGTACAAAATTATATATCAGGCTTTTTCTTACAAAGCTTTCAGAGGCTCAATCTGCTGAAGTTTACTGTGCTGTCTATAGTTACCCACACCCACACCTGCCACTTATTAAACAGACAGCTGATTTTCATGGCTGCAAGTTAATTGTAAAAACAGGAAACAGTTTGGCTTAATAATAAAGAAATTACATAAGCAACAAATTTGTATAATGTTTTTCATATGTTTACTACTTTTTACATAATCACAAGAACATAAAGCCTAGAAGGTGAAAGCATAGGAAATTTCAAATAGAAAATAAAAAGTAACTGGCATATTGTAACTCCAAGCAAGTCTTTTGCAGGGTAGCTGTACTTTAGATGTTGCTTGTGATTTATCTGCAGCAAAATTAAATAGTTATGCTCTTGCTTTCTGTCATTTTACTAACATGTTTTCTTTCAACAGTTTTTAATTTTCTTTTAACTCAATTAAAATTAGCAGTTGCATTATAAACCTCTGTTTTAAGGACTAAGCTGTAGTCAAATGATGAGCAGCAGATCACCAAACAGTTTCTGTGTTTCTCTAAACCTCTAAAAGAAAATACAAAGTATGAAGGACAGTTGGCTTTCAGAGTGCATTACCACAATTACTCTTCTGTTGCTGGAAAAAAAATATTTACAAGGGCAAAATGCTGGAAAAGGAGGTAGTGTGGTCCTGGTCTCAGTGTTACCTTTTTAAAAATACTGGATAAAACGTACCAGCAAAGTAAGGATTGCAGCCTGGAACCCTGTCCTGTTGGGATTTGTGTGTTCATCTCCTTTGAAATACAAGAAATGAGTTTGAACCTCCTCAGGGTCAAACTTTATACTCCCTCTGCAAGATTTGTACCTGCTAGAACACAAAAACAAGAGGCAGACATCCCTTCTGCCGTGTTCTGTGCTGAAGTCAGCACTGCCAGCCTGGATGAGATGTGCTCAGGGAACTCCAGCTGAATCAGACTGCTCAGGAACACCTAAGCCATGAACTACTTTAAGGTGCTGAGATGAATGGCAGTGCTCTGGAGCACGTGCTGAACAGAGGGGCTTTGGACACTGATTGCCAAGGCTCCTGAGGCTTTACAGAGAGCCACACAAATCTCTCTCATTAACACAGAATGTACAAATTGCACCAGAGTCTCACATCATTATTGTGTCCAAATCTTAGTTTCCTTTGATGCTCTTGCACATTTGCAAAAAAAATTATGATGATATTTTCCTGTTTTGCTGATTGATCTAAGGATAAATGAATGAACAGTGCCATGTGCTGAGCTATGGCAATAATAGGGACCATGTCAGAAGCAACAGAAATGTAACATCTTTTTCTGCTTGAATCAATAGATAATTGCTACATCCATGGCTTGCTACTATGCTGATATGGAATATGCCTACGGGATAGAAGTTGTGGGAAATATTCCTAAAGGGTAATGTGGGTTTTTTAGCTTTTAAATACTTTTATTTCTGAGAACAGTCTCTGAAAAGGTCAAAGGAGTTTCTGAAATAAGAAATGGTAAAAATCTATTTTGGTTTTTTCCTGTCTCCTCAAACACTCTCTCACAACTCAGTTCCATGTTAGTAAGTTATATGTGCATAGATATCATCACAAAAATGTGTCCTTATACATTTTCATAGTTTTTTATTGCTTTGTGTAATAAAAAGTAGGTACTAAATATTGATGATGTATGGCAGGAGGGCAGGACACTCTTTACAAAATTATTACAACCTGCCTTTAGAGGGTTGGGTTAGGTTATTTTAGCAGAATACTCTCCACCCACATAGTAATTTTAGAAAATGCAGTTTCTGAGAAAATGTGAAAGATTTAATTATGCTTAATCTAGAAAAGAACATTTTTGCTATAGCTAATGATACACTTTTCTCCACGACCTTGAAAAGAAGGCAAAAAAAATCAATATAATTTTCTAGAAATAGAAATTAGATGAAATGTCAGAGAAGATATTCAAACTCTACAGGTTGGCAAGAAGAGCACAGCTGTTGTGTAATCTCCTGCTTGGATATAAGAGGGTTTCCCTAAATTTCACAAAGTACGAGTCCAAGACAGCATGTGTGGAAATGTCCCTTATTTCATCTCTTTCAGTGCATGTGTGGCAGCTTGCAGTGAAAGAGATGAAATAAGGGACGTTTCTGAGAAAGAAAATGGTTTTTAAGTATTTAGAGCATGCTACAAATCTGAGACTAAAACACGGCTAAGTGTGCCCCTTCTATGCGTAATGAACAGGTCAACTGTATTTCTGCAAATTTAATCAGGATTTTATTTTCTGTCTAACTTCATACAAGTAGTGTTGAAAAACAGAAGCAGAGCCTGGATAATTCCTGCATATTTTTGGGCATTTACCTGAAATACCTAACTGCCTTGTCAGTGGAGAGCATCAGAAACCTCAAGAGCACAGTTTGCTTTTCAGACAGTGTGATTTGTGCTCTGGAAAGACCAATGTCTTCCTGAAGAGTTCAGAGAAAATCTGGGGTAGTTTGATTCATAACTTGAGTAGTTTTATTGCAATCCCCATTAGATGGAATAAATGTCTGTACTGTCGGTAACTGACAGGAATACAAATTTTTTTAAAGATTTAAATTTAACTTTACAGGAAAGCCAACTATATTAAAAAAGGGGAAAACATACAGTAGTCTCTTCTACTGAACATTATAAAATTAGTGAATGGTTGCTAATTTTATTTGTCAGTCATGGAGTTAATTTATCAACATCTTTTTATAATTTCTCAAACTGAAGTTTTCAAATTGAATACTCCATCTGAAACTGTTTCATCTTCTACAAATTCTCTTTTGCTGTTCCCAACAGACTGAGATCTTATTAATCCAAATTATTGAAAAATGTCACCTTACAAGTTTACAAGTCATACACAAATTATCTGTTCCTGCAGAGATTGTTTCTGTGGTATTTCCATAAATTTCAGGTATATAGACACTATTTATCAAGTTTTTAAAAAATTACTGTCTTTATTTTTTATAGGTTGCCATCACCAAAAGCACCACCCATGAGTGTCCTGCCTGAAGTAGTCACTGAAGCTTTTGGAGTGGCACTGGTTGGTTATGTAGCTTCTCTAGCTCTTGCTCAAGGCTCTGCTAAAAAGTTTAAATACACTGTGGATGACAACCAGGTAAAACTCTTTCTCCTTACTGTCACTGAGCCTTGAAATCACCATTTGGGGAAAGTGTTATAGATAAGTGTCCAGTAGGAAAAGTTATGTTCCATATAGCATCCTTACACCTTCTAGTGTTTACAGTAACACCCAAGTTTTGTTTAAATTATCTCTGCAGAATGCCCTCCTTGGTTGAACTGCTCCTTTTGGGGAAGCTCATCCTCCAGGATAATCTTGTAATGCTACATTCAGTGCAGCATTTGGGTATTAATGCATTTTTCACTGCTCTAAGATGAGACAGCTTCTCCTCTGGCAGTTGAGCTGTTATAGACAAGCTATGATGTTAAAACAGCCACCATTATTCAAAAGCAATTCTAAACCAAAACCAGGTATTTATAGTCGCAGGACTTACCTGATGTTGTCATAAGAAATTACTTATATTTATGCAAAGTAGAAGTCTCACCTGAAATAAAGGTTTATTTGTATCTAGGAAGCTGGGTGGGTACAGAGAGTGCTGCCAGCTTTACAGCCAAAGGAGCTTTTTGTTCCCAGCTCCATTTTGCAGAAGACGTGCTTAAGTAAAGTGGGCTGTCTGTACACTACTACAGTGCTTGTCATGGTGGGTGGGTAACTCCAAGCCTGCTGGAAATCCTTGGAGATGTTAATTCAAGCACTGTGGGAAGAAAGGCTCAATTTCAGATAACTGGCACTTGTACTGTGTGATGAAAATGTTGCCTCCACCTTTATGTTAAGTAGTTTGGGATGAATGGCATAGGGTTGAATGAAGAACAGTTGTTTTGCAGCTGGAGGTCTATTTGAACACTCTATCTACACAGGCTGGTCTTGCTACATCAAGTCCTGTCCTTTACAACTTGTGTGTCATTGGAAAACACAGTGGGAACATTCTTGTCTGTTCAGGTCTCTGAAATATTTCTCAGTTTGAATACATTGGGCCATGAATTTCCATCGATGCTTCAGAGCCATGTTTCTAAGGAGCAGAGGGAGAATGCTTTGAGCTTAGTGCAGGTCAGACTCCAGGGTGACACATTGCTTTGTTTCAAGGCATTCCATGGAAAGCAGCAAGCTGTGTGTCCTTCTGCACTTTTGGAAGTCTTGTAGCTTACACAGGTTCATTACTGAAGTCTTGGAAACTCTTTGTATGTCCCCATCAAATAATGGAGCAAAAGGGCAAACCCTCCCTGAGAGGAGAGCAGTGAGGTGGTGTGGCTGTACTGCCTTCAAGGACAGGCATAGGGTTGGGCACTGGGCTTGTGGGTGTGTGAGGCTGCAGGGTGAGCTTTAAGGGGGTGCTGTTCTGTCCTGTGAGCACAAACTCATGACCTGGTGTTTCCCTGGCTGGATACAACACCATTTTCCTACACATTTTCCTCAGGAGACCAACTTGCTCCCTAAAGTCTGTGATGCTGGGTGGCCATGGTGGAACACTTCCTTAGAAAACACTGCTCTTCTTAGGCTGCACAGACATGGTGGCTTCTCCACTTTTTGTTCCATGAATCCTTTGTTCAGACATGTCTGCATTTTGACTGTGAACAAACACCAAATACATTTGTGATGAAGGACAGCATGCATAAATTATGGCTACCACACTTCACTTTCACTAAAGCTCTAATGTTCTAAAGGAAGAGAAGTCAGTGGCTGTCTTCTTCCAGTGAGCTATATACCAGAAATGATCTGGGCAGTTTCCAGACACCAGTACTTGGGGCTCTGGCCAGTTAAAAAGCAGACATGGATCAGAATGTAAATATTTTGGTTGAACTTAATCTTCAAAATTTAGCAATAGCATTTATTCTGGGAACAAAATGTCCCTCTGGTTCAACAGCTCTATCATTGAAATTAGTTGGGAGAAGATCTATTCTGTTGGGAAACCCTTTGCAATGTACCTGTGGGATTTTTCCCCTCAAAAATGTGTCTATCCTTTATTATTGCTAAATTTTACATAGGGAACTCCTTTGTTGGCAAGAGGCATTGAAATGACAGCACAATAGGAAAAAACATCTTCTATTTAACGACTTTGCAGGAATTTTTGGCTCATGGCCTCAGCAACGTGATTCCTTCATTTTTCTTTTGCATACCAAGTGCTGCAGCGATGGGACGGACGGCACTTTTGTACAGCACGGGCGCCAAAACACAGGTGATGTCTTTTAAAAACACAGGCTGTAAAAACCACAGGCTTAGAGTGAAGGATGTCAGAGAATTAAAGCTGTGATTCTGCTCACTGAAATTTGCACTGACTTATCATTTTCCTAGCCTCCTTTTTCCTCCTTCCTGGGAATGCCTCTGCCCTGTCATTTTTAACAATCTGCATGAAATTGCATCTGATCAGTGATGTCTTCCTAGGAAAGATAATGGTTCCATTTATTAATTTTTACCTGTTTCATTCAATATGACATAGAAGGTCTGTGGCAGTAAGGAAGTTAGGAGTTGAGTTTTCAGACTGCAGGAAACTACATAAAAGCCTTTTCAGTTTATGTGAATTTGTCAGCATTGTAACAAAAGTGCCCTCTAATGGTGTTTAATGGATTTAATGCTACAGTCTAAACTGAAGTTTTAGGGGGGAAAAAAAATCACATTTCATTTATCTGATTTAATTTATCTTCTCTCTGATATCCAAAATAAAATGAAAGTAACCTTTAGAGCTGTTTGTTAGAAAAACACAAGTAATCTCCCAGCTTCTGCCTTGTGACATGGTGTGCTTGTCCTATCCTTCAGTGTACACTGAGCCCACAGAGATGACATTTAGATTTTTGAGGATGTTTGTTGCTATTTCCTACTGAGGAATCTAAACCCACAAGCTGTTATTGATGTAGCTCAGAAAAGAGGGGGCTGTATCTGCTGAGAATGATAACTGTGGCCCTGTCAGCCTGTCATCTGTCCAAAATGTGCTTGTGAACAAGAGTGGTGAAAAACCACCTGGGGCACCTGGAGCATTGCCTCTTCCTCTGAAACTCATGGGCCCTTCAGTGGCAGCCTGCCACATCAATGTCGTGTCCTTTGGAGTTCACTGTTATTCTCCCAGCTGATCCAAGGAAGGTTCAGATTAGATATCAGGATTTTTTTTTTCACAGAAAGGGTTGTAAAGCATTGGAACAGGCTGCCCAGAGTAACCATCCTGGGAAGTTTCAAACATTGTGTGAATATGGCACTTGAGGAGATGGTTTAATGATGAACATGATGGTGGTGCTGGGTTGATGGTTGAACTTGATGACCTTAAAGATCTCTTTTAGCCTTAACAGTTCCATGATTCAATGATTCTATTTTGCTGTTTCTCTTGTATAAAGGACATCAGCTTCAAGCAAAATGTTCATGAGCTGCAAGACTAAATACAATCCATCGATAGTTTCTCCTCTTTTTACATGTTAAATAATTGCTAATTATCCTACAGAGTACTCTGAACTCAATCATAAAGAATAATCTAACAATAGTAATCTTGAAAAGCATTTATATTAAAATATTTTACCACTTGGCTATTAGTTATTTGATGTATTTATTTGAATTTTATTGCATACAACAAGCTGTAATCCTCCCAGATATTCTCTTCTGCAATCAGTTAATGTACTGATTGTACAATACTGCATCATGCTGTACTGGCTTTTCCATGGAAGACTTGAGGTAACCTGCAGACCTATAACCTTGAGGCATTTGGGGTACTTGAGCACGTTGGCTCTGGTACATGTAGGGAAAGACCCTGATAAAAGGTTATTCAATACATTAAATGGAAAAAGAAACCACTATAATCGATTTCAAGACAGCAAACACACAATAAAAATCTGCTTGGATTATCCATTGGTTTCACAGTACAGCAGTGCCTATGTCCAAAAGTTCAGAGTGGTTATGAGCTGGCACTATGAGAGTGTTTTATTAGACATAACAATCCAATCTCTCCCCTGCCTTCTGGAAAGCAGCACATCAGCTTAATGCTCTCCTTTGGCTGTCCAGACAGAATGAGGAGACCACAAGATCATCACCTATAAATATAGGTCAGGTCACAGAAAAAAGAAGCCTTTCCTTAACTTAGAGGGAAGTCAGTTTGGCATAGCACATGGAAGAAATGCAAAGAGCCTTTCAGGGGCACAGAGCAGCTCTTTTTTCTCAAATGGCTATACCTGGATTGCAGTTTTGTCATTTGTTCCTCAGTGATATATTTTCCTGAGAGAAAAGAGAAGTGAGGAACTCTACCATGGAATAGAAGTGTCCTTCAAATAGAATCAACACTTTTTTTTCTTGCTCTTCATGAAGGCAGAAAGAGGGAAAAGTTCCTTGTGACTTTACCAGCAGATTTTCTGTCCCTTTTTATGTAAACACTCTGTCTATCCTTCTTGGTGGTATTTTTAAGTACACCATGACTTTAATTTTCTAGTGTTTTAACAACTTGTCTGGTTTTGTTTTTAACAACTTGTCTCTTAAAATGAAACCTAATTATTTTAGTAAAGAAACATATTATCAATATAAAAATAAAGTGAGCATCTGTCTACTTATCGTCAAAAACCTTCTGTGAATCTGAACTGTATATTTATAAGACCAGAAGTACTCAGCGAGCACTCACAGCAGAATAGGACAGTGCAATTTTACTATCATTTTCCATCAGATTAATACCATATATGCTGTGAAGAAATATGTAATTATTAGACCATTTATTTTTCTGAATTTATATTACTTGCATTACTTATACTCTTTAATATACCTTTTTAATGATACCCACATTTTTAAAGTAAATACACTGATATTAAAATGAAATTGTTAGTGGTTTCTGGTTTAAAAATAGTTTTCTTTTAGTGTTAATCTCAACAAAAGAAGTTAGAAGTCTTCTCTTGTGGAAAAAATGATAGCATACATAATTCTTGCTTAGTGCTATGACAGATCTGTTATTTAGTACAACATAGGGTGCATGCCTATAAATAAGTTGCAGAATGTCAGTGGGTGCTGAGAAACTTCTAGGATGAGACATTGCACACACACGTTCCACTTAATACCCAAATGTGAAAGTGATGCTCTGATCTGTGTCAGGGGGCTGGCAGCAGGGTCAGGCACAGATGTTGAGATCTCTCACTATGTTAT
This sequence comes from Serinus canaria, assembly GCF_022539315.1. Lineage (NCBI taxonomy): Eukaryota > Metazoa > Chordata > Aves > Passeriformes > Fringillidae > Serinus > Serinus canaria. Next base: position 126,892,469 of record NC_066315.1, read on the forward strand.
CACTGTAGTTGATTAAAGGTAATTATCAGAGATTAAAATTGAAATTATATGCATCTGCAATCCACAGATCCATTAACAGCTAACACTTTCAACATCTGATTCTTGGCTTTGTCTACAATATTTTAAAATTAATCCTTTTCACAATTTCATTTGTTGTTTTTATTGTTGTTAGACTGAATGATCTGCAACTCTTGGTTATTGTTTTAGGTGGCTTGCCTTATCTCTTGTTTATTAATTCTTGTGGTGATCTACACAATTGGACCTCTGCTGTACTGGCTTCCTATGGTATGCTATTTAACCTTTTTTAAGATTAAGATGTCAAACACTTTCTTTGGACAGTTTCTTTCAGGGAAAGACAGTGCAACCTTTAAAACAGCTCTATTTAATTTCAGTGGCCAAAAGAATAGTGAGGGTATGATAAATCTCGAAATCATAAAGTACAGAGGTGACAGCATAAGACATAGAGATTTTAGACATATAAAGTTATATACATAGGCTATCACATAAGAGTATAGAAATGAATTTCTCTTTTGCTTACTTTTGGCATGTAGTTTACAAAAAATATACACCCAGGTTGCTGTGGATTTGTAAATTGACAAAGTGTGGTAGAAATTAATGAAGTTTCATGATATTTCTCCAGATATGTATATGAGACACAATTTTGCTTTTCAAATAAATATGACCCAAATTATTTTAAATAGTGATATAAGCTTAATTATGAAAAGATTATAAAGTATTCTTATATCTCTGTCATGGATTACATCTATGCTAAGACTCTTTAAAGCAGTGTGGCATCTTTTTCACATAAGCTATATCTGGCTTTTGGTATTACAAATTAATAGTTAATTTTAACTAGAGTCATGTCAAAGCTGCTAAATACAGCTCCAAAATTATCCACATTTCTGCCATGTATGTACATGAAGTTTTAACTCAACTATGTTTTAAACTTGCTTTGTGCTATTGTTTACGTGGTGTCATGAAAGTTCTCACTTTTCAAACACAGATCCTTTTATAGCTTATTTTAACCATGCAAAGTAAGGACACTTGAAGAAGTGTACACAATATGTCCTGGGTTTTTGCCCTATACTTCTTCCCTACTTTCATTTGTTTTCCTATGGATTATATGTAAATTTTGACTGGTTTCCTGTAGGCTTTCCCCCCCCATTTTAAAAATACTTTTTGGTTTTTGCTTTCTTGATAATTTATTTCTCTTCTAATATGCTTTTTCAGCCCCATCTATGCACTGTAAGTCCATCAGTTTGTACTCCATTCTTTTTGGCTCTAGATGATTTCTTCATCCATCTCCTTCCTGAGTCAAAGAACAAAAAAAATATTTTTTTTGCTTCAAAATTAATGGACCTTCGCCCTAGAGGCCTTCTCTAGGGGAAGGAAAGGAAGTGAGGGAGTTGCAATTCTTCACTGCATCGAAGTTGAGTGATGATTTGCTTTTGAGTCCTTCAGACTGTGGCAGAATGTTTTGGGTCTGGTGATGCATGGAAGAGTCTTGAGTAGCCCTGAGGTTTCTGTCATTTTTCTCTCAATTAGGCAGCCTGTAGATTGCCTTCACAAAAAAAAAAATGGGGATAGGGTGGTTGTTGCTGTTAGCAGCTGTCACAAGGACACCTGTGTTTAACCCATTTTCTAAACACCTACCGGCTTTTTTTATAATTTAATGATGATATTGACTGCTAAATTAAAGAAACAGCATTTGTTTTCACTAGCAACTCTGCAAATGGCTTTTGTGTTTATGTCTTTGCAGTGTGTGTTAGCAAGCATTATTGTTGTAGGCTTGAAGGGAATGCTAATGCAGTTCCGTGACTTAAAAAAATATTGGAACGTGGATAAAATAGACTGGGTAAGTAAAACTTAATCTAAGGAGGTTTTCCTGAGACCATTTGGCAAACATCTGTTAACTAAACTTTAACAGTTCTGTGACCCTAGAAGAAATAAATGCAAGATATTATTAGTACTACTTTTTGTGCACTATCAGTTCAGAATAACAGCATCTGTAATATCAGTTGTATTAAAAAATAACATTTTAACAAACGATAAAGAATCAAACCTGATGCTAGAGATGTGTATACAGACAGATCAAGTTAATGTGAGCAAATATGTGTCTAATTTTTATGTCATTTCTATCTGTTTAACATTCTATTGTAGCTATTGTGGCATTATTGAAGAGATTTTGGTATAATCATCCTCTGGGAATACGGAATGACCACACAGGTCAAACAGAACTGGAAGCACTAGTGATGCAGAAAGATAAATATTGAGGGGTGCTGTTGGTAAATTGCCTTAACTCTTCCAGATTTTGCAGAAATGTATTCTATCTACTGTTTGAACAAGGTGAAAGATTCTGCACTACGAGAGAAGGAATACACGTGAAAAAGTAGATAGGTGAAAAGAGACATAATATGCAAGTCTAGTTTAATTTAAAGTCTAAATAGTCTGAGAGAAATCACACAGAATTCCAAGCAAATAGTAAATATGGATCCATGTGGAAGAAGACTCCTGGATTTCTCTTCTGTGGGAGATTTTGGGGATAATGGCCAATTAGTGGAACCAAAATTTCTGCTGATGTCCTGCATGTTTGAGTTAACAATATTCAGAAAGATATCTTGGCCACATAGTCCTTTTCTGTGGTGGGAAATACAGGAAATTTGAGTTAATATCAGACTTCTTTGAATCCACCAGTTACTTAGGATTCTATAGCAGAAATGGTTAAGTCTAGAAAAAATAATATTAGACTACTGGGTTTTAGTATGGGAAACAGAGCTGAGTAAACAACATCAAGTTTGACTGTGAGATTTTTTGTACTAGGTTGCAGAAAACTAGAGGTTCAAAAAGCTTGGTTTTGGAGGTTTCTTTTGTATTATCCAGAAGAAAAGTTCTATATTTCCTGAAATATTTTCTTCTTCAAGCAGTATTCTGAAAATATTTTATTTTTCTTGTTTTGTATTTGATCTTCAGCTGAACCCATATTGCCAATGACAGAAATTATGGAAGATGAGGATCAAGAATCATTTTGGGAACAATGGACTTATAAACATTGGCAGTTATGGGAGAGAGATATATCTTCTCCATCAGTTCATTGAGATAATAAGTAGTTACACTTTCCAGCAGGATATTTTGGAATCTCTCTAGATTTGACATGTCTTCACAGATAGACTAACCTGATTGAATTTTGCTTTTCTGGTTTTGGCAGAAAAGGTTGTGTGAGTAGTTAGCTATTACATCTCTGACATCTGTCATCATTTCTGACAGAGGTTATAGAATGGGGGAGTTTTCTGGGTTCATCTTTTTGACTAAACATACTTGAGCAATGATTTATCTTCAAGTAGTTTTACCATCAGTCTTTAACTTGACAGAATAAATCATCTTGCCTTAAATAGCATAGTTTAAAGTAAGGCTATAAACACTGATCTTGCATTGCTGCCTGCTCTGAGGAGCCCCACCAAGGCCAGTGATTTGTGTAGCTACTCTGGTTATTTTGGCCTGAAAGGATTCACCCCAGTAATTGACAGAACACTAGAAATGAATCATCCATCACCCAGGTTATCCAAAGTGTTTTGAAGATAGAAACCCTAACAAAACATTTGGAAATAATTAGCAGTTGTCCTTCCTGGAACTGATTCTTTGAAGGGTGTGTGTCATGTAGAATTGAAGTCAGGTTTATTTTGGTTATAGGTCAGGCAAATGATTGTGCATGGAAATGGAATATTATGGAGTTTGTTACCTTGTTGCTTCACACTTTAAGCATCTCGTTAGACACAATGGGATGAATAATATTTATTTGTTGATTAATTTTCTATAAACATAATCCTTTTAAATGTAGAAGGCATGATATTGTTCAGGGGTCAGAGTTGAGGAAATAAATTGGTTCCTTGATCACAGGATATTTGGTGTTTCTATGAAATCTCTTCTTTCAGCCATGGGTGGCTTTTTCTTTCAGATTTACATCCTGCCTCTCAAATCACATTCAGATTACTTTTCAGCTAGTACCCCACTGTCCTTATTCCAGAGGTTTCTTTCCTGCCATTTGAACTTCAGATGTCTCCTGCTTTAGTTAAGGTCTTCTGTCAGCCCCTACACCTTGGTTGGATGATTTAACACTCTCAGATTAATAACTGCATTACTCCACTATATATGTTATAAGCATAACTGAGAGTGATTTGTCTTGATCTTTTTTTACGCTTTTTTTGAGAACAGCCATGAAGCTAATCTGGCCTTGCCTGTAAATGCATCTCACTTCTTAGGTCCTCAGGTCAAAAGATTATTTCCTTGTCCTTCCTGTAAGGCTAATTTCCTATGCAGCTGTTTTTATTGACTTGACTAGCTGTTTTTATTCTCCAGCTTGACAGTGCTGGTGATAGTGGTGATTCTCTCCTAGTATTACTAAAAAGGCCAGTGAAGTTCTTGTTAACTTTTGATTTTAAGGCTCAGGATCACAGATAAGCTGCATTTTAAGATAGGCAAAAATTACTGCCTGGCAATGGGCTGTTGAAGAAAAATGTTCTCTTTGCTGTTAACAGTTGGACTTGAGAGTAACCAAAGATGGGGGGAAAATATTTCAAAAGGTGATGTTCTAAGTGAAAAAATTATAACAGAATAAGGATCATTTTAATGAGTTAATTATATAGCAGGGATTTGAGAAGTTCAGGAATGAAATTCTCTGACATTTAAACAGAAAAAAAAATTAAATTTACACATATGTCTTGACCAGAAAATGACCACAGCTGAGACAAAGCCAGGTTGTATGCCTGACTTTTAAAGCAGAAAGAATGGCCAGAATTTATGGTAAAAATTACACATTCCCAATATGGTGTTATACTGAGAAGCAGTTATGGATGCATGAATTGTAATTGTATGCACATAGATTAACATTAAAGGATGTAAGGAATGTTACTAATTCAGCAATTAAAGTAGATCCAAGAACGAGAGTCTCATTTTTGACCAGTATCCTCCAAGATCTTGCCATTGTGAATTTCTGGGACACGTATCCTGCACCCTGTCAACCTATTTTGTCAAAATATTTAGAGGAGGGGTCCTAGAAAGGGTCTTCCTTGAAATTTGGAGCTCATTAGTGGATTTTCTTGGGGTTTTTTAGAGCTTCTTCAGATACTATCCTCAGGAGGAAGATGGCCTTTTAAATTTGTTCATCACACATGGGTCCTGATTCATGAGCGGGCTCTCAGAGCTCTCAGGGCTCTGCCATATAAACAATTTTCTACAAAGTAGGAAACCATCTCTTCTGTGATAATAATTTTACATCAATGACTCTTATGGCATCCTAGGGAGATTTTCTATTTTTCCTGCATTATTGAACATGCTAGTGTGAGTTATATTACTTGTGCTGTAGTTGGTATCAAAGAACTACCATACCACTTCAGTTTCATTTAGGATCATTTAGGTTGGGAAAGACCTTTAAAGACCATCTAATCCAACTTGTTGTTAACCCAACACTGCCAAGTCTACTCCTAAACCATGTCCCTAAGCTCATTAGGCAGCTCCTGCTCTATGGCTGTGGTGGGCTTCACTTGAATGCCAAGTTTTGATGAAGGGTGTGCTGAGGATTAATGCACACATTAGTCATTTGTCTGCAGAAGGATGTGGGGCCATGGCCATGTCACTCAGTCCTTTGAGCCAGAGCCTCCTCCAGGACTCCAGCATCTTCTGCTGAGACAGTTTTGGAAGGAACAGGACTTTAATGGGATTCTTGTTTTGGCTGTATACTGGAGGGCCTCTATTTGAGCAGCTCATCACAGCATCACATTACAGATAGCACAGAACTGGTCAGCTGAGACAGGTTCATCTCTTCCTCCATTAAGCAACAGCATAACCAGGTAGGAGTTAGATGACCTGCATCCTAAATTTTATTCATTCTGATAAGCAAATCTATTGATTATGGTAGAAAACCAGACAGCCGTGTTGCAGATTGTTATGTGCAAGGAACTCTACCCATTCAGGCAACAGCTGATCATCTCCTCAGTTTGCAATGAAACAAGGAAAGTGCATAATCTGGTTTCAAACTGGTACAGAAACACTTCTTATCACCATACCTTAGCATTGCATTGTTTGGCCACAGGTTCAGAAAGTATTCTGCAACTTGTTTATATGATTTTTTTTCCTACCAAATGCAGATTTTAGACTGTCATCAATGGTGGATGATTAGACTCTATGAAATGGAGAGTGTAGAGGAGGCAGCTGGTGTACACAGTCACTGTACCTCTCAGTGCTTCTGACACTTTCTGATACATACAGGAGTTGACATAAATCTATTTCTGCTTGTTTCTTTTCTCTCTCCTTAGAGTTTTTCTTTAGTAAAGTACTTTGAAGGTGGATTTTGTTTTGATTTTTGATATTAACATGAGCCTATAACACATTATTACTAAGATTTAAAAATTGATTGGATTCTATCTAATCAATAGAGTACAGAATATCAAGATTCCTGGAGTATGCAATAACCATACTGAAGTTAGCTGCCAAGGATAATTTTGATATTTTTATCACTTCTATGTTGAACTTTGCAATTACCCATGGATTAAATAAAAAGAAAAAGTCTATCCGATCAACATAACTTCTTCCTACAAGTTTGATGCTACCTTAATTAAAGAAGAACTGCTTCCAGACCAAACAAAGCACTGAAAGGGTGGTTGATTAATGAGAGCATGATTGTTTTGGCTCAGCCTCTATAACAATGGCAGTCTGTGATTACAGTTAAGATGTAAGATACTAGGCTGCTGGAGAGGCACTTAACTAGCTTTCTCAGTAGTCAGCAGTACTTAAAAATTTCTGGCTTTGATTCTTCCTATGCAGACTTTGTATTGTCTTTTTATGCTGTTTTCTTCTGAGACATAAGAAGTTTGGAGGTCTGCAGCAGTGATTTGGTCAGATGTGATGAGGTTCAGTTCTGAACTGAAGTGGTTTCAGGTATTGTCAAGGGTTCAGCCTTATTATGATAGGCTAATTCTTGATCTCACTAATTTTCAGGTTTTTAGTAGTTTTGTTAGCCTTTTCACACCCAAGTGAGCTTCTTTATAAATGCATATTGGATTAATAAATCTTAGCATTACTTTCTTATTCATTTATCAGACCTCAATATCTGTTGTTCATAAAGGTGGTCTTTGCAAATATATGCACAACAATTCAGATATGATGTCATGTTAAATACAACTAGTGATTAAGGACAGTTTCAGAGGATGAACTACCTCCTTACCTAGCAGCCCTCCTGTTGAAGAAACTGAAAAGTCTTTTGCAGTAGTTAGCAATCTTGAAGATAAGGGAGGAAAAGATTTCTCGACAGAGTCATGTAACACTCTCTCCTCTGTGAAGCACAAGTTAGTATGGTATGAATTACACTTAATAATTCATAAAATAGCAGCTCTGAAATCTGCTCAAGCAAAATCTCTTTGGTTAGGCTGAAAGTATTCTATTGTCTCTGGCTTTCGTGAGTTAAGTGAAATCATCAGAAAAGATAATCTTAAAAATGACTGTGCCATTGTAATGTGATCTGTTATTCTGCAAACATGAACAAGCAGCACTGTAATTCTTGAAATGGGCACCTGTGGGGATCAGTATATCCAGAGAAATTAAAATACTTTCCATTCTTTTTTAACACCTTTTATATAAAGATTAGATGGCAATCTTGGCTTAGGCTCCCTCAAGGAAAGAAAGATGTGCTTTATTATACCAATTAGGTTGGTATAAGAAGTCGACTGAGTTGTACTTTTCTTTTAATTGTAAAATCTAAATGTCTCTTAGCTGTACACATCATTGTAGCATGGAACGAAAAGTGATCATTTCTGGTAAGAAAATAATTAAAGAACAATTAAAATGTGAAAGCTTTGAAAAGCTTTTTAAAATTTCTTTTAAAAGTGACCTTAGTTTCAGATATGCTTCTGAGTATTTTTTAAATTTGTGTTTAAAATTAATCCAAAGTTTTAGTAATCAAATATTGAACGATGGGGAAGTAATATGAAATCTCACCATTTTCATTGGAAGGAATTAATTCCCCAGTTATTTTTATTTGTAATAGAGTTGTTTTAGTCAGCTGTACTCTGACAAACGCCACTTTTAATCAGCCTCCTTGCCAATCATAATTCCCAGTTGTATGATTAGTGGAAGAAAAGCTCTCTGTATGTGACCTCATTAGGGCACCTCTTTATGTGAAAGGAAAGGAGGATTTAAAATCTATGCAGCGAAGAAGGTGACAAGAATTTGCAATGTGAAAAATAAAATACAGGTTTTCCAAAACAACTGAGTTTATTCTGACTTAAGCTGTTAGCAGAAGCACAAATGCTATTTTAAGTAACCCTGGAAGGAACCTCTGTGAGCACAGGGAAGAGTTGTGCCATGCTGCATGTGGTCCCCCATGGGGAGGCATTACTTTAATTGCTAATTCAGTCTGCAGTATTTGCCAGTTCAAAGATCCAAATGTTCACATCTAAGAAACTATCTTAGTTTTAAAAATCTTTATTTCTGATTCATAAAACGCACATTGCTATAAAATTTGAAACTAATCACTTCTTTTTGCTCCCCTCCTTAAGAGCATCTGGGTTAGTACCTATGTGTTTACAATATGCTTTGCTGCTAACGTGGGACTGCTGTATGGCGTGGTGTGCACTATAGCAATCGTAATTTTCCGCTTTCCCAGGTAAGAAACAATTTATTGAAATGTTCCACTAGCACTTCATTATGTGTTCATTCTGCATATTGCTTCACAGTCAGGACAGACATACGGTATACTAAATTTAACAGCTAAACTTCAGGTTTTTAGTTGCAAAAAATTGCAAGATAAGACAATTCAAAAGTAAAAGTCACATCTGTCCTTAGACTAAGGAATCTCTAAAACATTCTATAAAATGGCATTGTTTTGTGATTTCTCTTATTATTCTACATCTGTAAGATTCATTCTGTGAAGGTAGCATAAAATCAGCTGGAAGATTAATAATATTTTTTTCCATTAGATATTTATTTGTTCCTTAAGGAAAAATTATGTCTGGCAAGATTTTGTAACTAAGAGCCTTTATAAACTCCTAGGTACTATGTTGCACAGGAATTGGTACTTGACAATTGCACTGCTAATATAGATTAATGAAACATAACTCTACAACTATTCTAATGTCTAACAAAATGTAAAAGTTTTGTGCATGACTTAAAAAAGTCAGGACAAATAAAATAGAGCCGTCAGAAGTTTTTCTGTTTTATGGTTTGTTTTTTTTTAATTAAATATATTACAGCTGCTACTTTGGATCATGACTAAAGGGAAATATAGCTGAGGTTCATGATTGATTTGTGCTACAGAATTAATTCACAGCTCACCAGTTGTGGAAATTACTTGCTGCTTGCATGCAGTTGTTTGCATGAATATTAAATCCCACTGAAATTAAGCACAATATAGACAGCTCGATTAAATGCTTGTTAAAGTTAATGGTGTTAGACATTTGTGCACAGCTCTATTCTCATGGAATAAGTTAAAGAACCAGCATGAAAATAGTTCAAAATTTCAAGGCAGTTAAAAATGATGGGAGATTGCTTCTGCTTGAATTAGCCAGTACTCTTGTGATACTTTTTTTGGTGTACTTTTAGTTTGCTACTCAGCAAACTAAAATTTTGGTAAATTCTGTAGTAAAGCGAAAGGCAAGTTTTCATGTTGTTTTTGTCCTGAGCCTGGATGTTAGAGGTTCTCCAAGAGCAGAAGGGGGTGGATACCTAACACAAAAGAGACTGATCTAGTGGAGATCTCAGTCTGAACCTGCCCTTATTAATGTAAATAAGACACTTCCCAGTGATCTCTGTGCTCAGTAAAGCTGCACATGACTGTCCACACCATGTAAAGGCATTGAACAAGGTAGCAGCCTTAAAACTGGCATGGCACAGATGGGGTTAACAAGATAACGTGTAGTCAGCCATGCAGTCATGAGCAGAAGTGTTAGCAGAAGTGAAGCAAGGAAAATACCATAGATTATTTATTGTAAAGTTTCTGTTCAGATGTCAGAGTACTGGATGTGATACATGTTATGTATCAGAGTGTATTAAAAGCAGCAGCAGCTACAGCTTCATTTCTGCAAAGATGAGAGAACAGCTGATGTGTTCAAGGCTCATTTATCTGGCCCCAATACCTGCAAATACTCCTTGCATATTGGTGCATCTGTCTCAGAGGATAGATAGTTCCATAGTCTTCTGCAGTTCAATGTGTTCCTGTAAATGACATGTTGAATCAGAAAATCCTAACACTGAGCTCCCTTTCCAAGGCAATTTTCTCTTTTCTGTCTGTAGAGAGCATAGGAATACTGGTGCTTTCCAGTAAGACCCCCATTTTGATAGCTAGAGTGCAATGTTCTGCTTCATCATGTAAAGATGTGTCAATTTCAATGACAAATAAAATATCTTTGTTTTTCATGACCCACAGCTATTCTACATATTTATTTTCCCTTTCCTTACAATATGATTTTGCAGGTAAAAAATATTAATTAAACTACTTTTGAAGATATAGATTATATATGAGCTACCTTGACTTGAAAGTAGCTCTGCCCAGCAAATGAAAATTAAAATTAATATATTCTTCACAAGAGAATTTAATTACTCATATTTTCAAAGTGATCTCACAATTCTAAAATGAGCTTTTTGATCTTTAAGAGGATGATTATCAGAAAAGACAAGCAATCACCAGTAATCACAAAAATACAGATTGCATTGTTGAACCTTTAAACTGCTATGCTGTAGCTTGGGGTGTGTGTCTTTTTGTTTCTGCTCAAGATTACTAATGATTAAATATACAGATTTTTCTCTATGTATTGATTACAGAGCAAAGGCACTGAATTTGAAAGATATGAAAGAGGTGGAATACAAATACAAAGCAGAAGATAATTGTGTAAGTTAATTTATTTTTTAACTTTCTGTTTGTGTGTGTGTTTCACTAAATCAGTTTTGTTTGTTTTCTCTAATTAGTTACCAAATCATAATCGGGGAGTCAAGGGAATGCTTTTATGATATGACCACTTGAAATCTAAAGTCAGGATAATATAATAATATTATAGTTGGCCATCAGAAACTGGATTGTTTTCATGGTTCTGCTGCTGGTCTGCAAAGCGAAGTTAGGCAAGTCCTCTTAGATTTATCTATCTTAGTTTATTTGTCATTTTTAGTTATGAATTGCTCTTTCTCAATGTTTCCTAATTCCTAAATTTAAGGAAATATCTTGCAAGGAATGGCAAGGGCAATCTGAGCAGACAGTAGCAGTCTCTGTATTATTATCACTTTTCCTAAAAGTCCTTTGGCATTTTTATCATCCCCAATCTCTTTTCTGAAACCATTTCTCTCACCAACCCCTCGTGACCAAATTATCCCAGAGGACACCACGAGGCTGGGCAAAGGGGGGTAGCACCACAAAATTGTTACAGACTGCTTCACAAATTTCATCACCCTGTGCACATGAAAAATGGATGGAAGAATCTCTCCCAAAGGCTGTGCCTTTTAAATCTGGCTTCTTACAAACTTAAACCAACCAGTCAGATTCTTTTGGTTATTTTCATTGCAATTATCATCAAAGTTGCTTTTTGCTCAGGTCTGTGGTAAGAAGAGAAGGGTAGTGACCCAGAGAGGTGAACTCCCTCCTCCAAGATGAAATGGTAGGTCAGCAGCCAAGAGAGAAGTAGAACCATGTGTCCTCTCAGCACAGAGCCCCATCCCCAGGACACCCTGCCTTCTCCACTGTGGCAGTTTTTCCTACGTCCTTTTTCCCTTCTTAGTGCTGATGAAGGGTCTTATGTATCAGTAAACTACATGCTCAGCAGTTAGTGCTCCACCATTAAGCAGATTAAAGAATTTATTATTTCTGGCAAATGTCTTCCACCAGAGCTATCCTGGGCTAAAAATCTGAACTTCCAAGGGCTCAAGGGCATTTACTGTTTTGGCATGCTGAGAAACATTGGAATGTGAAAGGTGCATAAGAATGGGAAGGACTCTGAAATGTGAATGAAAAACACTGTTGTTGGGGCTGGAAGAGCTGTCAATTATTATATAACTTTTCATTTTTATTAAAAATATTATAGTAACTTTGTCAGAGATGGGTAACCAAAATTTGATTTGCTTGCTCTTTTTCATATCACTTCATGAAGCACTTTGTACAAATGCCTATACATTTTTTTTTTAAGCTTACTAGTCCCCTGCTTTTTTCCCCTCTTAATTCAGTAAGATTAACGCCAGGAACCTAATAACAAACTAGTGTCTGCAGACAGTGGGGAAAATAACATTATGTTAGAGAAGCAAATTGCTCAAGAGCTATTACACAAAACAAAGAAGGGAAATATGCCTTTAATTGAATTTAGAGTCACTGGGTTGCAACAGGCATTTAGGGTAATTTTTAATGCATGAATGTTAGACTGATCCAAGTTTCCCTGGTAAGTAACAGATTAGACACAAACAACAGGACTTTTAAACAAGAAAATATGCAAGCTTAATGATCTACCCTGCCATTAAGGTCTGTGGATTTATAGGGGTTATTTCATCAATATGAGAAAAGACACATTAATGTGGAAAAAATCAAAGGGTATTTAGAAGCTTATGTGAAACACATTTCATCCCAGGCGTTCACTGGCACTGAACTCGCACCCGAGCAGAGCCAGTGCTGTGCAGAGTGCGCAGGGCAATCGCCCCGGGCCTTCCGAGGGTGGCAGGAACAGACACGTGAGATAAATTTCCTGCTTTCTTAGACAGGACACAACAAAGAGGAAGTTTCATTTTTCTCTGAACTGTTCTTGTTAACAAAGAGTCAAACCAGAGCCAGGAATAACTGGCTGGTCAAATTTAGGCACAGTTGACCTTGTCCATTCTGGACAAAAATTATACCCAAGTCTGCCATCTGCTTGATCTGACCTTATGATTTGAGCCTTTCAAGTTTTGGACCTTGTACTTATGGAAGCTTGATCATCACAGGATTTGATCTTTGCACATCAGTCTTTCTTTTTTTTTATCTCTTATCTTCTACTCTGCCATGGCACTGAAGAGTCCACTTGTCTCTACACCAAGCTGTGTATAGCATCATTTTTGTGGGAATTTGTGGGATGTCAGAGCATTTCTTCATTCAAGCTTATACCATGCTTTGTTTTGCCCTTGTTTTAGAGCTCTATTCCATACAAACTGATACATTTTAACTGCCAGTTGAGTTTTGCCACATGTCTGACTGTGGCAAAGCTCATTTGTGGTATTTACTGCAATCACATCCATAGAAAAATTGTGCAAAGTCCCTACACATAATCTGGGGCTCTTAGCCTCAGTTTGGGATGTTTAAAATGTTTCCTTTATTCCATGGTCACTGTGGTGGTGTCTGAGAGATCATCTCATTCCCAGAAGTCTGAATAGCAGTCTACAATAAGGAGATAGTTTATGTGGTTTGTGGTTCCATTTCTGTTATGCTTGAAAGTCTGTTGGGAAAACTGCATACCTTCAATGCAATCCCAAACAATTTTTAACTACCTAAAAAATGGTCCCTGTCAGCTCCACTTGTATTTGACTGTGACCTTTGACTGTGACTTGTTACATGACTTTTGTTAGGAAGAAAGAGTATTTTTTGACCTATATTCTCTTGCAAATTCTTGATTTTTGCTTCCATTGTCACACAACCTGTGGAAGATTGGGACTTCAGTAGAAGCAACTTCTACTGAAGTCCCAATCTTCCACACAAAACAAGTCTTTAAGCATGTCTTACTGGTGTCTAATGTATTTAAATATAAATATTAATTTTATTACTGGCTTTTGAAGATGTTTTATATGTACACCTTGGGAGTGAGAGAAATAGCACTTGTTTTGTGCAAAATGTCTCCCACTTGTACCTGGGGGTTTCAGAACATTACCTGGTGTCCTTCCAAAATTGTTCTGCTGTGTAACATTTGTGTTTTGAGCTACACAGTCTGACTGAATGTGCTGGTAAGCTGGTTGTAGCTTATTTAGTGAAGTGCAGAGACAGGCTCCAGGGCAACGGAGAGCTCTCGTGTAGGTTATTGCGTTGGTTGTAGAAATGTGATGGTAAAGCTTTAAATGTGCCACTCAAGGTTGATCTGGATCCATTAAGTATTTTCATGGAGAACAGTCTCTGTATTAAGGTCATCTTCAGATGACTTAGATGAATATTGCCAGCTTTCCCCAAACCACCAGCAGTGTTTGCCCTAAATCCTTGTGTACTTTTCTCAAGATGCATTTGTCTAATAAAATAAACTCCCTGTCTGCAAATGTTACCTTGTCAATGAGTCTGGGGTTTTTCTCCAAATTGAAGATGAACTTTTCAGCATTATGTTTATTTCATTCCCCAGGAATCACTAAAACAGGTAAAAATAGTTTCAGTCAACAGCCCATTAGTCTTTTTGAATGCCAGAAAATTTCACGCTGACCTGTTAAAGATAATCCAGAAGGATGGCATGAGCAGCCAGGTATGTGATATTGTAAACAAGGTGAGATGTGCTTTCCACTTCAGTAATCACCAGGACTGGCTTGAAGATTGTGTTTGCTTTCCTTGCACTTCTTAGAGAATGCAATCAGATACTGAAACATAAAAGAGCATAAAAGAAAGTATAAAAAAGCAACATTAGAAATTATTCATTTAGAATAAAGCTAATCCTAATCTTAATCAGATTCAATATGGACTATTTTCGTATTATTACTTGAAAATAGTATCCCTTCTATTTCTGCATGTGATCCTGTAAGAGACATTAAAGCACTTATCCAAAACTCAAAATTTTCTAGAATAATTTACATAATCTCAGCTGATATAAGGCTGGGATTTTAGAAAGACAATGAGTAGCTACAAATATGCTTGAATAAAATGTAATTATTTTTTTTCCTGGAGATAAGTCCCAGAGAGATGGACACTTCTAACAGAGAGATGGACACATTTCTAACTATAAATAATTTTGGGAGAATTAGGAAGAAAGTTACTACTTTTTTTCTCAATGGTTTCTTTTTCCTCTTTTGCACTGATTGTATTAGAAAAAGAAACAGTATACAAATTAGGTATATCACATTTTTGGAGAACATCCCTGTAAGTATAGCCTTTTCCAAGCTCATCTGCACATAACTACTGCAACATCCTGCAACACTTCCTAAAAGGGAAAAAATAAATTAAAATTTTTCTATCAGTGCCATGAAGACATTTCAAAATGATACAATGCTTACTGCAGACAATTTCATCCAGTTTGGCAAATTGGGCTGAGAAAATCTCAGCTGTGTCTTAGATGGGTTGTTAAGACAGCAACGTGTGTCTACCACCTCTGCTGTCCCTTGACAAAGAGTTGTGCTACCCATGTGTGCTTAATGGGTGGAAATTCAGCTCAGAAAATGTGATGCTTTTTTCTCTTGGTTTTGCTACGCTGACTGATTTGGATTAGTATGATAAAAAGCCTCCAAGCAGAGAGAAATTACTTAGGATTTCCATGGAAATTATTTGAGTCAATTTAATAAATTAATTTGTATGTTACTTATAAAGGAGATTTTATCCTTTGTCTTTTCTGTAAGGTACTCAGCAGTATAGCTCCTGAAACACTGTGCTTTTTTTTTTTAATTTTTTTGTTGTTGAGTAAATGTCTTTCTGTAGCACATAATGGGTGTGAAAAAAATGCAGTTTCACTTTTGTTTCTGTGCTCTGGTTCTGGTTTTAACTCATGTTTCTACTGAGAACTTACATATTGAAATAACCATTATAAAATTATCCAGATAAATTTAATTCTTTAATAAATTTACACATCAAAACCATTCTTACTAAAATATTAGCATAGGGGATGAGAGTGCAGCAAGTAGAAAATTAATCAAAAGATAATCTTATAATATCACTGCCAAGAATTTTTCTTGTCAAGAACATTTTTCCCATCTTTTGGCCACTTCTTAACCAATACCTGCCCAAAAGCATTGTGTCCAAAATATGCTTTCTAGTGAATCCTAACTTGGCAGAGGTTGAGCCAGCTAAAAAGAAATGCAAATATCAGTTTGAGCATGTATCTCAGTATTCTTCTAAAGTTATACCAGAAAATATTATACATCCAATAGGCTATTGCATTGGACATGAATTTGGAGAGAATGAGTTCACTTTAGTACTGAGAAACAGAATTCTTATGAATTGCATTGATTTTCTCTCTTTACTGTGCAATGGATTGGTTTTTCTTGGTATGTTAATAATTTGCTGCTTTTGTTTCAGTGTGAGCAGAACACATTGCTCTGTTCATTTTCCAATGGAAGTTGCCATGGTGAGTTTATTATCTACAAATGGTGTTAAAACCAAGATGGATGTAAGTGTGCAAAATAGTTCCACATTTTTCTATTTATTTCTAGGTGCACATAAGTTTTGTGGCAATAAATATTTTCAGTTAGACCAAACATGAATGCTAAACAGTCTTAAATTATACTAACCTTGGCCTAATAAGTCCTGTAATTCATTCTGGTTTTTACATACTTTTTAAGATTTCAAAGGCAGGGAACCCCTTGAAAACGCCTTTTTTAGAGGAGTGGAAGGTTCTAGAGGAAGTCTCATTGCCCATCACATGGGGGTTGGAACTAGATGTTTAAAGGTCCCTTCCAACCCAAACCATCCTCTGATTCTGTGTCCCTGCTTACTGCACAGGGATGAGTGTGCCTGTAAAGAGACAGGTACACAGTGAGGGAAACACTTCCTGTATTGCTGCCTGGACTGATCTTCAGACTAGGCTGAAGAGACTGTTTTGCTAGGCCCTGGTCTTGGGGTTTTTTGCATGCAGATTTGAATGTTAGTATGAAAAAGTAAAAGTAAGATTAGAACCATGTTAAATCTTTGGGATCTTTAAAGCCACATAGGAGTAAATCTCAGAAAATGTCAACTGAATTGTTAGTGACACAATAACCACCAATATTATACAGTATATCAATACAATATATAATAAAAACCCCTTGAGGTTTTCTTTCAATTAAGGATTAAGCTGGAAACTCCACTCTTTCCTCATTTTGTAGGACTTAAATCAAACCAGAGCACATACATTCCCATGGGAGAGCTGCAGCAACCTTTTGCAGTGGATACTTTATACAGATGACTTCATTGTGGATAGAATTAAAACAGTGTTTATTTAAAACACTTATAAGCATTTAAGCCACAGTAGAAAATCTGATTTGGAGGCTGTTGTCTGAA
Organism: Serinus canaria; assembly: GCF_022539315.1. NCBI lineage: Eukaryota > Metazoa > Chordata > Aves > Passeriformes > Fringillidae > Serinus > Serinus canaria. The sequence continues at coordinate 126,909,612 of NC_066315.1, forward strand.
TGTTTGCATTTGTTAACCAGACTCAGAACATTTTTATAGTACTACAGTGTTTAGTTAACTTGGGAGTGACAGAATGCTTTGTTGTAGTATAGCAACCTATGAAAATGGTTATTGAAGATTATATTGTATTTTATTGACTATATTGTAAAATACAATGTTTGAGAAGACCATATCAGTACATATTTCAGTCATCTTGAAGATGAACTGGTTTCTCATACTACAAAAGTGACAGAAAGCACAAGCCCTCTTTTCTGAATGTCTAAGACATGCCTTGAGGACTTAAATGCTGTCACTACTTACATCAACCAGTCTATGGTGATTCTTCATGGGGTCTTTTCAACAACAAACAGAGAAAAAAGAAAAATCCCTTTAAAAATAAAAGCAAAATGCTGAGCTTTAATTTTCAAGGATGGGAGCATGAGGACACAATCCTTAAGCCTTATGGCAGTTGTCCAGGAAAACATGGAAAAAAAAAAGTATGTCTTCATCAGAATCTTTCCTTTCTCCCTTTGGGGAATACTGTCTGTATCAGCACCAAACGAAACAGCTGCTCTGGCTCAGACCACTGATCCAAAGAGGGCGCAGGTCTTTACCTATCCCCCCATTTAGAGGCCAGGCAGCCTCTCCTGCAATTCAGGATGCAGCAGGGAATTATTACACTGAGCCGGGAAGATCACATGAACCCTTCCTGCGTTTCTATCACAGTAATTTTCAGGAGGTTCCCTCTAAAACCCTATATTTTTGCTTGTATTCATGTATGTTGGACAGAACAGAGACAGTAAATATCTGGAAATGCAAGTCCGAAAATCTTTGCTTTTGGGCTACGGTTGGAAAAGAATTACCACCGTTATAAATTTACATCATGAGGAAATTCCAAGTCCCCTCAACAGTTAAAAATCTTTGCCTCTGCTCTGCCAAAGCCATTTATCTTAACTCATCTTTACAATCAGAATTCCTTTCTTTCATAGTTTTCTTTTTTTTTTCAGTTGTGTGCATTATGATAACAAACATTTGTTCACAGAACAATATAAATGAGATGTGCATTATTTCCTAGCTTTCCCTTTATGAACGCCAGGAATCATTTATCTATGTGCTAGTTCAGGATGCATTTAGAACAGAGTGTGTTTTGATTTAGCACAAGATGGCCTGAGGTTGAAGAATGAGTATAAGAATTTTGCAAATCTTACCAACACAATTTTCTTCTCCAGCATCATTATGTAACTGTGTATTAAAAACAAAACAAAACAAAAACAAAACAAAACAAAACAAAACAAAAAAACAAAAACAAAACAAAACAAAACAAAACAAAAACAAAAACCAAAACCCAAGCAAAACCAGCACAGTAAAACCTTAGTAAAATTAAATATTCCACTTTACATACATTTCTTCCTTATGGGTGAATGTTAAGTAAAACCATAGGCAGGTGTTTTGGGACTATGGAAAACAGTATTATATCAGAACTTAAAAGAAAAATAGATATATTTTCTGTTTAGACCATGAAAAATCTTCCAAAAAAGAGCAGAAGACTCAATAAGAAATTCAAATTTGAAGAAAAAATTGCTTAATTCTTGAGACACTGTTGCTGCCTAAAACATCTCCATTAATATATTCTGTCTGTCATCACTTCTTTCCATTGCCCTAAAAGTTCTTCATTTGTTCTTCTAAAACAAGGCACTTGCTTGCCTGATACCCAGCACATAACAATAAAAACTTTATTGTGATAGTTTGAGCTTATTTTGTTGAGCTATAGTCATTTTTATACCCATTTCTTGAGTATTCTCCTTTTAATGAAAGGTTTTCATTTACCAAATGTGTAGGTGAGTTGGCGCAGCCATGTCACAGTGAGCGACATGTTTTGATATTAGACTGCAGTGGACTGAATTTTTTTGACTACACTGGAGTCTCCGTGCTTCTTCAGGTATTCATGACACTAAAAACATTCTGTATATGTTATAATTATACATATGAGTTATTGGGGCAGCTACTAGTCACTCCACCTATGTTACTGGATAAATCTTTCATTCATAGAAAAGATGAACACAGATTTGGTATTAAATTGTACCATGTTTATATATAAAATTACATTAAAATATTTCTAAATATTTTGGGTAACAGAGCAAATCTTCATATCTATGTGTAATGAAGAGGGGCTTTGGAACTTTTTTTTTTTTTTTTTTTAAAGTTGACCCTGCCATGTCAGTTGTAGACACAAGTAAATTTACTGCTTTAAAATTTCAGCTTTAATTCTGTGATTTTATCTGTATATTCTACTGTTTACTAAGCCAGAGGTCGAAACATGATCTCCATCCTTTTTCCTGCGGGCAACATATGTCGCAGACTGGGTTCAGGCAGTGCAGGAGTTCCAAGATGCTCCCAGAAGAAAAAACCCAGCAGTCACTGGTTACTGTGGTGAATGGAATTGAGTCCAGATGGTGGCTGGCCACAATTGCTCTTCCCTTGGGGCCAGTCCTGTTTAATATCTTTGATGATGACTTGGACAAGGGGATTGAGTGCACCCTCAGTCAATTTGCAGAAGAGACCAAGCTGGGTGGGAGTGTTGATCTGCTGGAGGGCAGGAAGGCTCTGCAGAGGGGTCTGGGCAGGCTGGATCAGTGGGCCAAAGACAGCTGTGTGAGATTCAGCAAGGCAAAGTGCTGGGTCCTGCATTCAGGTCACAACAACCCCAGGTGTTACCCTGGGTGGTGCTACAGGCTGGGGCAGAGTGGATGGGAAGACACGGATGGACTTGGCAATGCCAAGTTAGTGCTTGGACTCAATGATCTTAAAGGTCCTTTCCAACCTAAACAATTCTATGAGTCTATGGTTCCACATAACAAGCAGTTCTATATCGTGGATAAAAAATGATGTTCAAAAGCTGTTTCTTACACTTCCATCAGATCTGGACTTTAAAAGTTTTGTAGTGAGTACAGAGTTAAGTGGGTATGGAAGACTTGATTTGCATAATTTTTCTGAGTAAGATAAAGGACTAGATTTGAACTTGGGTCTTGGCCCAGACCTCTTGTTGCCCAAACAATTTTCTCAATTTACTGCAGTGTTTTCACAGTGAAGTAAGTGCTGCCTTAAAATATTTTAAATTAAAACTACACATTTAGGCAAAGATATAATGAAAAAGAAAACTGGAAAAATAATAGTGGGAGTGACTATTAGCTATCCTTTTGAAAGAGAAGGCATTCAATATTGTATTAGTTGAAAAACTTATGAAACTGATTATCAAAAGGTTTTAGAGACCTCCAAATTACAAATTATGTCAAAGAAGTGTTTGACAAATTTGTGAGACGTAAGTCTGGCATGGGCTGTAAAGTGCACAGGTTGGTAGTGCAGCCTCTGAATAAACAGTTGGTCCAAAACCAACTTACATCTCCTCCTACCAAGAGGACCATACACTTGTTACACTCCTTCCCAAAAGATCATCACTGAAGTCAGAGATGGAGGATTTTTGAACTGAGTGAAATTTTTGCTTTATTTTAAAAACAGAATATTCTGATGGGGTTCTCACTGAATCTTCTCTCAGAATTTTTCTACTTCACATGGATTATTTAAACATTTTTTGAAGCAGAAATTGTTTTGGATATTCCCCACTTGGCAGAAAATGCCCTACTCTGCTTTTAGAGTTATTTTCTTTTATTTTTTTTTTTTTTGCTTCTTTCCTTTTTTTTTTTTTTTTTTTTTGGTTTGGTTTGGTTTGGTTTGGTTTTGTTTTCTATCTTATTAATATTTTGTCTCTGGGGAGTTGAACATTTTCAAAGAAAGAACAAAGAACAATTTACTGCTGAATGCAGCATGATAGTTATGGTGCTTTTTTGATACAAGTCTCAAAGTTTCCTAGGTCTGAGTCCTGTCTGTGTGGACTGGTAGTAAGCATATGGTAAGAACATGGGAAAACACGCTGAAAAAAGAGAAATAGAAATAATGCCCCTAAAAAATACAGTCAGAAATTGTAAACTTTTTAATCAAATTCAGTTTTAATTCTCAGCAGAGCTGTAGAGCACTGTGAAGAGGTGGCAGGAAATAAATGTGGCTTGGTGATGTTTGCATTATAGAAGGGCTCGCTCTGGTGGCTGCTGGCAGTACAGCTGCTGCAGCAGCACTCCGGGCTCTGCCTACCTTGAATATGGGCTTTTGGTGACCTGTCTTCTCTGTTGGTATTTTAAACAGGTTTTTAAAAAAATTTCTTGTTTTCAAACACAGATTTACGTGGACTGTAAAACCAGATACATTGATGTGTTGCTAGCACACTGCAAAGGCAAGTATCAGCTTCCAGTAAAAAAAATTAACATGATGGTTTATATATCCCCACTACCTCCTCAGTGCTCATGTTTTGTTTTATTACAGGTTCCTTGATAAAAGCAATGCAATATGGTGGAAATCTTGACTCTGAAAATCCTGTATTTTTTGAATCTATTTCTTCAGCAATTGATGCCATTCAGATTCACAGGGTAAGACTTACAAGTAGGAGTAGGTGAAGCTGGAGGGCTTCTTGGATGCTCACAGCGATTTGTTAAAGTCTGGGGAAGTCTTATTCACCCACTGAACCTTTTATGTAGAAATCTTTTATCTGTCTGTAATCTACAACTAGTCCTCAGGCTGAGGAATGCAGTTTTCCATTTTTTTGCTGCTAGCACTCTCTTCCCATCACCACATCTCCTTTTGCAACAACATCTCGATCTACTATGATAGATCCAGAAGTGCTGTGTTGCAGTGCTTTAATCTGGGCTCATTCTCCACTGGAAAGATTTATGACATCTAGAATCACCTAACACAGCCTCTCAGTGAGACAAATTACCTCAGAGCCAGTTCTGCATTACAGAAACTACACTCCTATTTCTCAGCCTGGGATGCTTGGAGCTGCTTCACACATCAGAGCACTGGTCTGACTGAAAGTTCTGGATCCCCAGATGGTTTGATCTGAGTTAAAGTCTTGTCTCTGCCCTGCACTGTACCCTGCTGTGTTGGCTCACTGCTGGGAAGAGGGGAATTGCATGAGGTAGAAGAGAGAGCAAGAGGGAGAAGGGAGGCTTGAGCACCTATTTACTTGTTCAATGATTCCTGCATTCCTTTTTAAAAAGATTGTAAACCTGGACTTTCCTCTTGAACTATGTGATCCTTTTCCACTGACATGGCAGTGCAAGTGAGTGTCCATTAAAAGCAGTGTGCTTTCCCATGGTTTTATTTATGGCTCAAACATGGCTAGAGCTTGGCTCAGAGCCTTCTCCAAGAGACATTAAACTCATCATGGTCTGCGGTTTGGTCGTTTGTCTTTTGTTCTTCACTATGTATTTAACTAATTTAATCAGACTTGCCTATGGACAAAACCACTTTCCATTGATTTATCCAGATTAAGGTGAGTTGGCACAGTTGGTCTAGTGAATTGACCAGAAAAACATGTTCTCTTCAGCACTTTTCAACATTTTTCATTACAGTGTCCCACAAAAAATAATTTGTTGAAATGGTAACTGCAGGGCAAAAATAATGGGGTTGGCTATTGTATATTTTGTCTGGGTCTGATTAGATAAATTAGAATGATTGTTGTGTTATAAAATGTCTGCATTTTATATTGACATTATTAACTTTCCTAACATTCTTGTAAGATAGTTATGTACCAGCATTCCCATTTTATGGAAGTGGAACATGGATAGACCAGGACAAATGTTCATAATGAAAAGGGGAGTTAAAACTCAAAGTTAAAACTTTTTATGGAACTGATTGCTGGTTTCTATCAGAGCTGCTAGACAAGTCAAACCTCTGCACAGTGGCTTAACAGTTTAGTCTGAAAGGCTTGGTTGCAACCTCAAATTTTAAATGTAATTATGAACAGTTTACATATACTGCTGGTGCCTCTTCAGAATATTCACAGTATGTGCTTCAGGGATTTTTATGTATTCATTGTGTTGAACACCTGAAGATAAAGTGGACAGGAGTGAAAAGGCAGGGTGACTGCAATAGCAGCAGTACACTATAGTCGATGTACTCCTCCTTAAGGTGCTGAGGTCAGTAGGACTCTTGAGAGTTAACACGACAAAATGGGCACAATAGGATAGGAAAAAATACGAGGAAGGACTTGGAGACTAACAGAAAGTGATTTGTTCTGATGCACATTTCAGCTTCCCCATATAGCAGGAAATAGTCTTCCACTGTCAAAAAGGTAGAGGTAAGAGGCCTTTGTGGTCCATTTTCATCTCTGCTGTTGTTCAGAAATGCAAAGATATTCTTAGCTACATGCTCCGATGAAAATGTTGTGTTGTTCTCATTTATATGTTTATAAATTGCTAAGATACTAGCCAATTACTTTATGCAGTTAATCTTAAATACCTTTTTTTTAATCATAAATAACTTTTTGAAATAGTGGCATTTTCAAGCTAACACTCCTTCATATCCTAATTTTACATTATATTCTAGGAAAACATTTTAATACTTTTTTTTTTTTCTGTTTCTCTCATTTTAGAATTACAGCAAGTTCAGTGAACAGAGTGAAGTGTGATGTCCACCCATTGAGCACAGCAAGTTTCATCTGCTCATATTCAAAATGAACTACAACGCGGCTTCTCCTTCACTTTTTTATCCAGTGGATCTCACAGATGATCTTTTGTATACCATATATATTTAGTACATTCAGTATCGACAGTTCTACCTTTCAGAGAGAAAATCTTTCAGCTGTGATCACTCAGAGAATTTTTATGCAATTGTTTTATAGTGTTTTATAAAATGTTTTTATATACATTTAGATACAAATTATTAGAAAGACATGAGGTATTGGGTTTACCAGTAAGGTGTATTCATTTAGGTATCTTGTATTGTAACATTAGTTGTAATATGCATCTGTAGTTTTGTGTATGTAATAGAGACATGAATTCTTAAAAGAGTATAATTGATACAGTATCTGCAGCAAGGCATCTACCAATGCATACATTTTCTAATGGCTTTACTTACTCTGTTAAAGACAGCCATTTACAGTAACAGGATCACATCACAGATATCACATGCTTCCACTTTTTGTACTTAGTCCTGTATGCTTTTTAACACCTGCCCAGATCAGTGGGCAAGTGTATGTAGAAAAGGCAGATACATGTTGACTAAGAGCACTGGATTGCCTCCCTCTATATTTGTTGTCTTGTGCTGTTATGGTTTGTTACATTTTCAAAGCCACAGGTATTCTTTAGCTCAGTCTGAAGAGGAAAAACTGGTAATCTTATAATTTTTCCCAACACATTTTTTTCCAGTTTGAACTGTGATTTGTTTGGTGTTTAAATCTTCAGCTGAGGAAGCTGAAAGGTAACCATAGTGACACATAAGGTGTGTGTCACACTTCAGCCACAATCCTGACGTGATGTGCAGTACACTGTGTGTGAGCACACAAAGTGGGTGGTGGAACTCACTGGTTGAGTATTTGGTTTGTATTTATGGGTTGTCAGCAATTGTATTAGATCATACTATCATATAGATATCATGTTATTTGGCAACATATTAAGGCCTTCCAGTACCTGAAGGGAGCCTAAAAGAAACATGGAGAGAGACTATTTGCAAGAGCATGTAGTGATAGGACAAGGGGAATGGCTTCAAACTGGAAGACAGTAGGTTTAGACTAGACATTAGAAGAAAAAACCTTCACTGTGACAATGCTGAGGCACTGGAATGGGTTGCCCAGAGAAGTTATAGATGCCCTGACTCTGGAAGTGTCCAAGGTGAGGTTGGATGGAGCTTTTAGCAACTTGTCCCAGTGGAAGCTGTCCCTGCAAACAGCAGGGGGATGGAACCAGATGATCTTTAAGGACCTTTAAAACCTAGGCCATTCTATGATTCTATGTATGATTTTTCTCCTCTTGTCTTTCCCTTATGTGAACACCAGCAGTAAAATGTGAGTTGAGCAAAAAGGAATCATCAAATGAGAAAGATAAGGAAGTAAAGGTTTTTGGTTTTTTTCACCAACTTAAAAAATCTATGGAAGCTAAAGGTAAATGAATATGGCACAGCCATAACAGCCTTCTTACACTACAGAGAGGAGGGAAGTACAAGGAGGCTTTGTGCAGCTGACACATACAGGCAAAATCTAGTTCCAAGCATTCTGTTTTCAGCAGCAGTTACATCTGTATGCTTGTCTGGACCCTCCTTGCTCTCTCTGCCCAAAGCTGCTGCCTGCAGGAGATGAGGTGGATCACAGAGTGACTTTTGCATCTCTGCATGGCTAAGACATTGACATGCTTTTCCTCAAGTCTTGGTCACTCCACACTAGTAGATGACAATGGGAGAGAGCCATGGGGTTTTTTGCCCTTTCAATTATGAGTGACTCTTGTAGTTATTCCCTGCTTTTTTCCACAGAGGTCTAGAAATGTTCTGTACAAGTTCTTTTGAGACTGCTTTGGTAATTACTATGCAAAAGGCTGATAAGTAACTGTGAGAAACTCATTATATGCAGGAGAAATAAATTCTGTATATTGTCCCAAGCACATTAATTTCAGATGCTGTAGTTGATTGCAAATGGTTCATTACATCACTGGACTCAGAAACAGGCTATAACATTTGATTAATAATTTCCTGAAACAGCTTTAGTAATTTATTAACACTTTAGAAACTATTTACAATGTACTTTAATCGTAGAAGCATCAATTTTATGTCACAGCTGAATGGAGATTTCTACTTAACTGCAAACTGAATAAATGAATAAATGGTATCTTTTCTACTAGGTTCAGAATTTGTTCTTTGTCAGCTAAATGTTTTTTCTGAAAATTTATAGATTAGTTGATTAATGAAGTTGTTAAAAATAGGGTCTTTAGCAAAGATAACATCACTTTTTCAGGAGACTTTCACTTTTATTCTGAATGATCTTGTAAATGGAACAACACAGATACTTTAAAAATTCCTTGTAGTATTAGCCCTTTAGGAAACCTTCTGCATTAAATAATCAATTTTGTAGTTCTTATCAAAATAGCTTCTAATTTTTACTGCTTTCAATAGGAATAATTTTTGATCAGTTAAATGGCTGGTTTAGGGATGAACATTTATCTCCCATTAGCTCCACATTTATCTCCCATTAGCTCCAACCTTTTAACACTGGGCTTCGGGATAATATTTCTGTAATCTATTTTGCGATACATAATTAGCCTAAATAACTTTCCATCTCTGAGAGTGTGCATTGTTAATTATATTCCCTGTATGGCAAGTGGCATCACTTAGGATAGTTGTTTCTCAGCAGAACAGTGTTTAAGGGGCATGTGACGGTAGCTGCCCTTTCAATTTCTTCTAAAATACCTGTACTGAGTTTAAGCTCTGTCAAACCAGAACTGTTCTACACAGCTATGGGCAGTGAGGGAGGGAATGTCATTTCTTTTTTACCATTGACTTGGAAGAACAAATTGCAAACTACAAACCACTGACACAGTTTCCATTTCTCCACCACCCACCCTTCTGAGCTACTGATGTTTACTAAAACATGTGACTGCTCCTTGCCTGTATTCAAATGGCCAGGAGGCCACTGCCATCAGACCTCATGGACTGCCAGGTCCTGGTTGGTCTGCTGGTGGGATAGCAGTTACTTCATGTCCTCCCTGAGTTGCTCTCTGCAAATCCCTAGTGATGGCGTGTTTGTGGCACTGACGGAGTCAACTGGCAAACAACTGCTTAATTCTTTGGAGAAGATTTAAGGAAACACCCTAAACCTTCTGGATTAAGCTTTGGAGGCAATCCCCACTATCAATTTCTACCCATCTCTCAATGCTTTTTTATATAGTCTGTCCACTGGCTTCCTCTGGCTCTCAGAATTATTATGTAAATATATGGAAGCTCAACCCAAAACATCACAATTAGCTTCACTGGAATGGAATAGAATTAAACAGAATAGAGTAACATTTGAAAGAAACCAACAGCGATCATCTAGTCCAACTGCTGTTATTATAAAAGAATATCATAATTAGAATAAACCATACTAATTCTTCTGATCTAGAAGGGCAAAGGGAGACAAACCTATCCTGTAGCAAAGAGCCTGCACAAAGTCTGTGCATCCTTATGGCTCTGCAGACCTGGCAACACTATCCCAATGGAGTTGGGAATTACAGTCAGGAACAATAAAGGGTATAGTTATTTGTGCCCTGCTGCCGCAGACATTCATCTTTGTACCTTCAGCTTTGTTTGCTTGAACATCCCTAGGGACTTTTCAGAATAATGCAAAGTTTCATCAAGTGTGGTTACATCTGTGAGCTTACGCTGTGTTAGCAGTAAAAGCAAACTGTGGAGATCCTCTGTCTTCAGTGATTTCTAAAGCAAGAGAGAGACTGCACCTGCCAGCAGAGGCTTGAGGAAGTCTCATTTACAAACAGGTTTCAAGTAATGAAACTAATGAGTTTACTACTCTTAGTAAGCAATTCTGAAAATCTAACCATTCACTTTGCTTCCTGTATGTATATTCACATGATCAGACTTTATATTGCAAAATTCAGTACATATGAGTCACCAAGCTTTTGCAAATCGGTGCTTCAATTTTGCACATTTGGTGTATTCTGCACTTCATAGGAGAACTTAAATACAAGGTTTTTTTTGCAGAGATGGTCCAAAGTTATCAGAGATTATATATTCACTTGATGTGTTTAGGAATTTTAGTTATTTCTAGGAACTTATCCTACATTTTAAATAGTATATCATGTGAGTAAAGAGTTTTTCTCAACATTTAAGATTTGATAACCGGAGTATATTAAAATGGTGATCTGATCATTTGCTCTGATAGAATTTGTTTCACACATTCCAAAACAAAGCAAGCAATGAGGAAAAAAAGAGAGAGAAACTGATGTTAAAGAATGAGTATAATGGCAATTAAAAATTAGGCATAAAATATGTAATAAGGAAAAGACTGTTAACATTATATTTATGCAAATTAAATGTTTTTAATTCTTGTCATATGTCTTTCATTTTAAAGGTTATTTGCCCTGATTCTATGATTCAAGTGTCACAAGGTCTGGCTGTAGCTGCTTTGACATAATTTATTTGACAGCTCTGTGTGTCATAAATATATAATGTAACAAGGAAAGGTATCTTCACTGTTGAATGAAAACATTAATGTGTCAATACTGTGTATGAATACTGTTTGACATTTACTAGTTTCAAAAATAAAATACACAGTATGCCTTGAAAATATGGTATTCCTATTTTTGGAAGATACTTTCTTTATCTACAGGAACTCATAAATAAATGAAGCAGCGTAGTTCCAGAGTGCATGCTAAATGGTGCCTTCAACATTAAGATAGATTTTCTAAAGATCACATAACCTGTATGTTTCCATATGTTTTATAATGCATTTAAATATTTTTTCTTTTTCCAATTCCATGTATTAGCATATGCAAGAATAAATTTATAGGGAAATAAATTGGAATATGAGACAATTTGCATGTAGAAGGAGGAAAATGCCCTGATTATTTCAATTCCTTTTTTTTACATTCTGTACTAGCTACTTGTTAGGAGATATGCTGCCTTCTCCAACCTCAAAATATATTCAATCTTAACAATGAAAAAAGAGAATTTGCCTTACATTCAGAAGTTTTATTTCCTCACAGCTCTTACAGGACTATGGCATGTAACACATTTTTACCTCTATAAGAAATACAGAAATCTTGGTCCAATTTCTCCAGTATTGCCTCTTTGTATGCACAGTCGTTTGAATATGTCTTTTTTTAATTGTCATTTGCATCTACAGATGGTGCACCTCATATCCAACTGGCACATACTGACGGCACTGCTTATGTACAGTCTGTGGCTTATCCCAGTAGAGAAGAAATGATGGGCAAACCTTCCCACCACCTCCCAATAACTGTAATGACATTAATGAAAAATGGATTGACATATCTTTAAAACTTTGGCCTTGAACACAGCTGCTTAATTTTTCAAGCCTGATAATTTATGAAAGCATTTGCTTCTACCAAAAGGAATGCAACTGTTGCATTTTTTGATTTTACAGTGGTATGAAAAAGTATAAATAATTTACAGTTCCATAAACTCCTAGGTACTAGACAGCTAAATATTCTTAATGTTAATCTTAATGGCATAGGCCATTCCCTAGAGCTAGGCTATTTCTTAGAGCTATCCTTTCTAATTACACTCACACAATAGCAAAGAAAAATCCAAGTTATCTTTCTTTGGAGTGAGATAACAGAAAATATCATCATTTTTATCCCCAGAATGATCATGTAGAAGACCAAGATCAGGTCTCACCAGGAACTTGAAAGGTACCTTGAAGTGCAACTCCTTCCCTACTGGGAATCCTCTGGCTTCCCAACAGTTCTGGAGAGCATGACATGCAAAAGCAGAGAAATATCTGCTTTTTCTCATGTGTTTTCCAATAAAGAGGTCTTTTGTGCTGGATAAATTCAGGTGGTTAATATTTAAGAAGAACCAAGAGAGTGGCTCATGTTGCTTTAACTGACTCAATGATGAGAAGTGTTCTCATTCCCATTGTGCTTTGATTGTGATATTGTTGCAGTTTAAAAACACAGCAAAATTGTAGGAATTCTTGAAAACTCTACAATACTGAATTAAACTGTACCCTGTACATTCACTTATATCCCACAGAATATATCCCACTAATTTGGACACACTGTTTTAGACTCCATTTGAGAGGCAAAATTATCTGCTCCCTTAATTGCTACTTGCAACTAATAGTTGTAAGATTTTGGGGAAGGTGCTTTTTTGCACATTTGCTGCAATTTCTAGGCTCAGATAGTGTAGTAAAAATGTGTACCGCTCAATGGGTCTGGAAATAAAATCTCTCTGAGTTCACAGCAACAGCATTGGAATTGTGAGTTGATACTACAGAGTGCATACTTTATACTCCAGTATAAATTATTAATTTCAAAAACTCTCAGCATTTTGCTTCAAGCTCCTATTCCTCTTCTCTCTTTCTCTGTGACCATTTTTACATCTCAGGAATTTCATTATTTTCTATTTTAGCTTGGTTCCTATAGCCAAAATCTTAATTCAGAATACCTCCATAAAGGTAGATATGTTTTGAAAGGACAAGACTAATCCTGACTTATCTGTTATGAAAAAAACCCAGCACTTTTTGGTTCTGGAGTGCTTCCAGATTTTAAGCATGCTTTGAAATATTACATTTGCAGTTTGCAATTTGTGATAATTTTGATCTTATTTTTAGTAATAAAATTGTGTTTAAATCTGCTGACCACAGATCAGGTTTGGTGCTGGCCTGACTCCACTGTTGCCCTGATTCCAGAGGTCTCCAGTACACCACGTCTTCAGTTCCCAATCCCATGAAACAGAGATGGTGACTTGCAGGTGACCCGTGATGTTCTGCAGACCTGGGGACTGCTCACTTTGCTGCCTTCTGCCTCTCTCCTAGCAAGAGACAAGCTCCTCTACAGACTGCAGAGTACCACCAGCTGCAGAAGTGATCAAAATACAAGTGAAATGCTGCAGATGCAGAGCTGGAGACCAGGGCTAAGATGCTGGTGGGCTGTGAGACTCCCAGTCATGCATGGGACTGGGAGGAGAAGGGTGCTGGGGTGGACAGCAGGATATGGGAAGAGGCTATAAAGGAGAAAAAGTATCAAGTGAACAAGACTGTGATACTGTGCATGAATGAAAAAGCTGAAGAGCAAAGGTGCAGGTTGGATGTCAGGCTGCATGGAAGTGCTGGATGAAAGGGAGGCAGCAAGAATTTGAACAAACTCTTATGGGCAGGTCCTTGATCATTACAGAAGGTAATTTTCTTCCAAAGTGCAGTTTGCTTCACACAAGGATAATTTCCTCACAAGTGCAATTGATCCTGTTAATGTGGTTTTAGCAGCATTTCAATTACTTCATACCAGTAAGAGTTTGGAGTTTTTTCTCAATCAGACATCTTCTTCAGATAAAACACAGCATTTACAGGTGTTTCGTTCATAGAAGTACGAAGTACACATATTACAAAGCTCACATCTGCCTTTTTTCAGCCTCACAGACTACACCTATTCAGAGAGACAGGTGGCTCATAAGGACTAGCAGGTGTATCCCAAGTATTGCCACCTCCATGTGTTGAGCAGCCCTTGCAAGCACTGTGCTCAAAGCATTCAATCATTTCTCCATCATATTCACCATTCAGATACCTCACCAGGATCCACCTGGGACAGTGGCAGCTCCATTCATGTCATGCATGAAAGAAAATTTAGCATAGGACTAGAAGTGTGCAACAAAAAGAAAGTTAAAAAAATTTTCAGTTGAAAGGCTGATTCCAAGCTAGGATAAGAATTTTAGAATAACCAGTCCCTTAGGGCTAATTAACAGTTCACTATGGGCAATGTTGGCAGAGTTTCATGGGGTACCCTGTACCCTGCGCCTTGGTGAGTGCCTGCACCCTGCAGGGAAAGGCCAAACCAGGCAGTGCAGTAGAGTCTTCAGTACCCTCATTATTCATGAGAGCAGCACTGAGATGCATGGCCCTGGAGATGTGCAGGCACTACACAGAGGACCACTGTGACCCACTGAATACTGGGCAACCAAGCATTAGCACAGGCAGAGACACTACTGCACCTTTTATCAGGAGAGTGACATCCATGTGGCTTGGGACAGCTGCTGAATCTGTCTTTACTAAACTGGTCCGCAGCTTAGAATGGCATCATCCTGCCTGCCTGGGCTGTGTGCACCAAGGTGAGGTCTGAGAACCTGAACCAAGCGTTTCTAGATGGCCAAAATCTACTGTGCCCAGGTCTGGACTTACCTCAGGAAGGCACCTTAACTCTTCCAGGATTTCTCCTTCCTGTGGACATTATCTGGCTGCGTAGAAAAGAGGGCAACAAGATTCACTGGTGACAAGGGCAAAGACAGCAGAGGGTATGAGCTGGCGATCTAAGTTCCTGGGGTCTGGTCTTCATAATGGTGGTTTAACATTAAATACACATATTGTCCTCGGAAGAGGGAATGGTGCCCAGAAGTTCCTCACTCCTATGGCTTCCCCAGCCACAAAAACACAGTGTCTCCTTTTGCCAGACAGCCCAGTTAAGGCTTAAACTCTTTCTGGCATAGTTTTGTTGTAAGGTACCCTCACCAACCAGTAGGAAGGTTTTTACCCTGAAGGTAGAATGATAAATGTGAATTTTGCCAGCCTGAGAAGGAAGTTGTTTCTGCATTTCTCAACTCATACAGCAAAACCTGGGCTATTGTATTGAAGGAGCTGCCCTAGCTTATGCATGAAAAGAGGACTAGCAATATGTTAGCTCTCTGCCAACCCTGGAAAGACCAATGAGAAGCATCTCTTTATTTCTGCAAGGGATAAGGGAAATGCCTCACTGCTTGTTCTGGTCAGCTGTGGACAACTCTGGTGCCACCAGAGCCAAAGTCTGGACACTAGGTAGAAGCAAATGGAGTGTTCCAATACCTGAAGTCATAAGCAACTGCCTAAACCTTTTACTAGGTGTTGGAGGTATTTCCTCTGCCCACACAGTTGTCAAAAAACTAAAAAACCAAAAAAAAAAAAAAGAAAAGGTGTTTAACTCTGCAGTATGTAAAGTGTTTCTGCATCAGTGATTTCTCCCCCATGGAACACAGCAGGTAAGTCTTGGTGACAGTCAAGCTTAAGCTTTTTTTTTTTTTCCTTCAATTTCCTAGCATTTGCAAATATGAGATAGGTCCTTAATGTTATATTAACATAGATTTTTATGTGTCAATTAACAGATAAATTTATTATGAAAACTCATTTAGGAAAGGGCTGACACCAGACAAAGCCTTGAGGCAGCTGTGGAGTGCTAGGATGAAACATCTGCTCCATCAAATTGCACTCAGATGCTCCCATTTCTCGGCTGTTCACCCCTGCTCCACAGCATCTCAAGCAGCCACTTACGTCCTTGGGACATACAAGTCTGGACACAGACCCACACAAAGGCCAAATGTCTCCATCATGTCTTCCAGGCATAAACAGCTAAAGAAAGTTGTCAAGATATGCAACCCTTTGACACCATGAAAGAAAAAAAATCTGTACAAGCTATATGCCATGTTCACTTTTCATGTAAGATTTGCTTTTGTTGACTTATTTACTAGTATTGAATTTGACAACCATCTCAAATATTGAATCTGCTTCTGAAACCCACCTATTTTCTGTTATGGGTCTCATTTGCTATTTTAGCTAATGCAAAAATGCCTTCCATTACTAGCTGTGTTGCTTCTCATGACATAATAGAAATTGACTCAGAAAGTAGCATATGCTGTTATCACCCATAATAGATCAGCCACATCTCAAGGACTGGAAGCCAAAATTACCATTTGGCATGTCTGTAAATTCAAATATAACGTCTGTCCCAAGTTGGAAATTAATGGAATTTTATCTATTTTATAGATATATATCAAAGCTTTCACTACTGCCATAAGAGATTTTTCATTTAGTATTTGTGTTAAAGAAATTCTCCGTGGGTGTTTAATTTTGTTGAAGAGCTCATCAGGCTCCAATTTGTAAAACACATCTCCTTCTGCCTCTCTGCAGATTGTTTCCTCCACTTTGAGGTTCAGCGCTACCAGAAACAGAGCTGGGAGAAGCTCCCGAGAAGCTGCTTCTCTGTCTCCCTGTCCCAAGGCAGCACTCACTAAGCCCCTTCCAACAGTTATTTCTCAACAAAATAGAAGGCACTACTAAAATATTTTACACTTATACCACATCCCTTCATATATGTGTAGTGTACGTCAAAAATTCTTCCCTATTGGTTGGTACTATTTTTAGCTTTAGTTTGTAAAGGGCCAATAATACAGGAAAAGGCAGTTATTGAGGATGAACCTTATCTGAACACTTTCAGAACAGAAAGCTCCCTGACAGCAGTCAGAAATCCATGCACATACGTGGCAGGCTCAGACCTTTCATGAGTAGCTCAATTCTTACCTGTAGCTGGGGTGCATTTTCAACCAGCACACAAGCTCTGGTGGGGATTTTTCACCCAATTGTACAGACTTATTTCATCCTCTGCCACTTGTGTTTTTGATGAGGATTTCTTTTCAACAACTATGGTTTCTAAAAGGGACAAATTATGCGTCCAGTTCTGCAAACCTGCCTGCAATGATTGCCTTTAGAAATCAGTGGAGCTTTCACATGGCAGATGGCTCCCTAGGATTGAGCTCTACATAATTTTGCGATATTTTAGCTGGGGATATTTTAGTGGCTTTTTCCCTATGCATGACAGCATGATTTGCTAGCTGCTAGAAAATGTCATCAGACCCTTTCTCATTCCACAGTGAAACCCTTGGATTTGTTTTGAACGAGCAAAAATGTTTTCCTTCCCTGTTTTACAGGATACTCTTATCCTATGAAAAATATTTCCAGATAAAAACAGTGACAGTAGAAGGGTAGAAAGGTAAACCAGACATGTTGTGATTCAAAATAGACGTAAAGAAGGGGGAAGGGGTTTTGCTAAAAGCCTTTAAACAAATGTTCTATTATTGAAAATGCGTCCATCCCCTAAAATCCTTGTGGAGGACTTTCTTATTATTTCATTTGTGGTGTCAACTGATTTCTCTAACAAAGCAATAAATGCAATATAATAAATTCACAAAGTTCAGCTTTTTTGCATTTGTTCAAAAAGGATGAATTCAACGATCATTGCATGTCAGTTCACATCTAGACTGCCTCCTACAAACACACAGCAAAAGCAAAGAAGAAGTGGCTTCAAACCTCTCTCTATTTTGCCAGCATTTGTCCCAGATCCAGAACGAATTAATTCACTATCCCTGGCCAGGCCTATATCTGCACACAGAGACTGCAGTGGAATATTTTACCCTAGTTTTGCCAATGGACTCTGCAGAGAACACTCCCCCTCAAGCTGGCCCACAACTGGTTAGGGGTAACAAGACATGTTCTAACCAGCTACTATAGTGCTTAAAATGGATTTGGCATTGTCCAACTGATGTTTAAATTCCAAAGACTTGTCAGTGAGTGAAGTAAAGGTTACCCAGCTCCCTGGGCAGTCCATAGAATGAATTAGGAGCCCTATTTAGAAAGTTTACATTTCTCACTGTGTCATTCTCCTGGAAGATATATGTAGCTATGACTTACCATTTCTGGCTAGTAAGACTGACTCTACTGTCAATTTTTTTGTATTTTTTGAAAGTCAAAGCAAATATGTCTCTATTCTGAAAGAAAGCAGATATTCTGAATACATCTCATAGTCTGTAATATAATTTACAGCACACGCAAATACACAACTCCTTTTGTAGTTTTCTCCATTCTGATCTTGTGACTAATAATTCCTTTCCAATGTTTCCACTTTTTTTCAATAAGGCATTCCTTCTTCTTTGACCCTTCAGTATGATGGCTACTCAACAAAACTAAAATTAATGTGGCTTCCTTGTTTCCTTCTTTATACAACAGTGCAATCAATAATATCATCTGACTTTTGGAGACAGGAACTGTTAGTTAACCTTCCTTGTCGCTCTTGGCTGAACAGTTGTTGGACACTGCAGCATGTAAGAAATATGTACAGACACTGTAAATTACAGAAAAATAGTTGTTATCTTCAAAAATATGGTGATACACCAGTCATTTTAACAGCAGAATATTTTGATTCATTGTTCACATTCACTGTTCACATAATAAACACTTCAGGACTTGAGTCTGGGCTATTGAAGAGGGGGTTTTTGTTCAAAATAATTCTTAACCACTGTACCAATGGTATTCTGAGCCAGACACTTGACCAGAAAGGTCTGGAGCCTTGGGAGACTGTTCAGACTCCCACCTGAGATCTCCATGCAAATTTCATGTTATGTTCTACTTCAGCATGGAAATACAAATGGGAAAAAAACTCAGTAGTCACGGTAAGGGATCATGTTTTGTTTTGTTTTTTTTTTTAATGATATTGTATCAGATGAACAACAAAAAGTTATAAGAAAGGAGAATGAATAACAAAGAATTTGCTTTGGCAGTAGAGAATCATGAATGTGTTTTGCAGCTGGTAATCAACACAGTCCAGGGAGGAAGAGTGCTCATAATTGCACCAGTGATAACCAGTCAGCACATGAAGAGTTAGTGAGACCACATTTAGAAAATTAGGGAAATGGGACCTTAAGGAAGCACTCTAAGGCATAACATGCAAAGCCTTTTTCGCTAATCAAAGAGGCATTGCAAACTAGGCTAACATTTGCTTTAATGAAAGACTTTCATTTTTGTCCAGCTCCTCCACAGAGTTCAAAACTGCATAGCTGAACTCTGAACTGTGTAGTATTTTGTGTTGAAGGTCTGAACCTCTTTGTCAGCAGAGAAATCAATGGATTATGCCTTCCCATTTCTCAAACTCTGTTCAGCCAGTGTAGTTGAGCTCATGCTTACAGTCACAGACTTGTAGGCCTATGTTAGTTCACGAGGATGAAAGAGGAATTAATTTTGCTATAGGATTACTAGATCCAGTTTAGCATTCTTTGTACAAACTTACTGAACCACACCAGTAACCTCCTTTATGCATTCACTTCAAAACATTCCCATT
The DNA here is from genome assembly GCF_022539315.1 of Serinus canaria. Classification (NCBI taxonomy): domain Eukaryota; kingdom Metazoa; phylum Chordata; class Aves; order Passeriformes; family Fringillidae; genus Serinus; species Serinus canaria. Next base: position 126,929,054 of record NC_066315.1, read on the forward strand.
TCCTCAATATACAAGCACTCCTCTATTTTGGAGGAACGTGTTTCTTGTCATCTAAGTAGAAATCTACACATACAGATGTACAATATTCTAGAAACAGAGAGTTTCCTTTCATAGTCTGAAAGATAAATTATGTATTGGATTGTAACTTTAAAACTGATATATCCATTTGAGTTTTTCTCTGCTAGGGTCCTTAAAAAGTGTAGCTGGTCAGAATTCAATCACAAAGGACAGAAAATAAGGAATATTTACTATGAGAGATAATGTTTTTTGAAATTGTCATAATTTTTATTACAATTTTTTTGTGGAGTCGCATCTGGAATAAAGTCAATAGTGTTGTCTTCTCCAATCTGACATTTGAGGGAAAGCAGGTCTTACCATGTCAAAAAAGGCAGAGCATCTGCATCAGTTTATCTGCCATCAAAAAACATGATCAAAAAAGAGCTGAATTTATGGACTGAACCCTTAAGGAGAGTTGATGCAATGAGGTATTCCCTGCCTTGCCTCATAGGTGAATTCTGATAGCACCCAACAGAACCACAAACCAGAGCTGGTTAAAGAGAGGGCAAGTAAGTAAAAACAAATTAATTCTTATATTTTCTTATGGAAATAAACCCTTTATTTTCATTCTTTGAGAAGGGATTGAGCAGGGGAAATAAACTGTTTTGATTAGAAAAGCCCCTTGTTCCACCAGTTATACTGATTTGGTACCTGACACATGAAAGTGAAGTGCGTTTTGTCCACTGGTAACAGAACAAATATTTAGTTTTTATTTGAATTTTTGCACTATTAATTAAAAGGATGAACATTTTGAAATTATTTTAGGAAAAAATCCTGTTAATTGCAAAATAGTTTTTCACTGGGGAAAATATCTTGATAGAATGTTGCCAATTTAGCCTGATGTAAATGAGAATTAAATCCTTACATGTTGGTAGAGAATAACAATGAGGCAAATGAAATTACAATCTACCAGGGAAAAGCAAGTTTAATTTATGGGAGACAAGAGCCTCAGTGGCTGTTCAGCTGAAAACCCTTAACATCCTTCCAAAGGCTCAGTCTGAATTGCATCCCATGTTTTAGCTGCAAGATACAGATTTTATTGTACAGATTTTATTTTTCCAGATATTAATTACAAAATACAGATTTTAATTCAGAGGATGGAACTATCTTGACCAAAACTTCTGTGGTGTTGTGTTTCCAAGCTGTTATCCACTCCAAGAAATGCTAACACAGGCAGACTGTGAATGGCTGACACCTTTTAATACTTTGATGCTGATCCATTACTTAAACTGAGCTGAGCTTTTTTTTTTTTTAATTATTATTATTCATTAACAATAAACAGCAACTCAGTTCAATAATCCATGTATTTCATGGACTGTCAATATTGAAAGAAGGTGAGTTTTGGTCGGTATTTTGCACATAATTTTTACTAACATTTGAACAATAGACATGTAAAGTTTCTCTACTTCTTTGACAGTAATTTTGAAGAATTCACAGCTCGCTTGAACACTATTACCAGGACTGAATGCAAAGTAAATATGCTGTTAATCTAAGAACACAAACAATGCTCTATTTCCACAAGATGCTTGTAACAATAATATTAAGTATGTAAACAAGGCTATCATTATTGATTCCAATAATTTCTTGGTATTTAGGAAGATTTCTGCTGAAAACAATTTGCACTCAACTTGCATTTGAAAATGTTTTAAAAAGCTGAACTAAAACTGAATAATGAACTCTATGGGTAGTTCACTGCCTAACCAGATTTGTGACTTGCTATCTGAGAGAAACAGAAAATTTTATGAAATAGCTTCCTGATAAAATTGCAATTTCATTATTCTCAAAGCACTGATTTTGAGCTAATGTACCATGAAAAAGTAAAAACAAAAAATTTATTTATTCTTTAGTTGGTTCCATTTACTATCCTATTCAAATGCAATTGAAAATCATACTATATGTAAGCAAGAATTTAATATAACATAAAGTCCAAACAAAATATGTAGAATTATAACTGCAATCTCAAGAATTTTTACAATTTGAAATAGAATAATTTTTATTTTGCTAGACTGATATTATTGAGATTAGACTACAATAACACTAGATAGATTGTCAAAATAGATTGCTTCAACCAGCATGTACTGAAAAATTTTTAATTTAATGAGAAATACCAGAATTTCAGCTCTCCCCTTAATTTAATTCAAAGAAGAAAAAAAGAGAAATTATTACCCAAAAATTTCAATGGAACTATTTTATAATAGAAATTAAAAACTATGAAAATAGACGCTGGGAAATCTTGGTCTATGAGGCTGCATGAAGACTGATATTTCTTATTATATTAACAAATCTGTATATGTGCATATGTTAAATAAAGCCAAGGATTTTGGCCTGGCAGCTAAAATATTTGGGGGTTTATTTTTGAGGGTTTAGGTTTGTATTGTCGTAACTGGTAGAGTATATTTATCACTTTTATGAGGGCACATAATTTATACCTACTCTTCACTTGACCTGAGCCACTAAAGCAAATGGATTACCATCAGTTCAAGTCAGTTTATACAAAGACCCTTTTCACTGACAATGCACTGCTCCAGCACAATAACTTAACAAAAGCCCCACAAAAAAGACTTTGTAGCATATTTTTAGGACACTTTGTATAATTTTGATCTACTTCAGTATACTTGGCATACCTTCTCTGTGTTGATATTATTTGAGTTTTAGGTACAATGCACTTTGTATAACTAGATAGGAATGAAATAGGGAATTAAAGAAAAAAAAGAAGAATCCCTTCAATGCTTTCATTTGTGGTCAGTCACCACTGTACTCCCTCTCATTTCTTTTGAGATTTGTAGCCAAGCCGAGATCTGCGGCCATCTGTTTTTAATCTCTATTCAGAATGATAGTCTGTGGATCAATGAACTCTATCCACAGTCTATAGAGAAACTGCAAATCTTTTGGGGATAATTTCCAGAGGATAATAATATTCACAAGAGACTTCTTTTGCCTTCCTTATCTCCAACTACAGTTTTTCATAAAAGAATGGTATCATAGCTGCCTGTTCCAACAATTGCTTCTATCATGATGCATTATTGCCAGCGAGCCAAACAATTGAACTCATAAATCTTTGAGCTTTTAGCTCTACTACCACTGTCCAAAGGAGATTTTGTGAGACACAAGTGAGCTAAAGAGAGTCAAGTGACTAAATGCAGGAGGGTGAAATGGGACAGAAAAGCTCTCCTAATACATTGTCTGGATTTTCTTGCAAGAAAACATAGCATGAAATAAAGTTCCTTCGCAAGTCTGAAATTAAGCACGGTGCGCTTGCTTCAGTTAATGCCCACCAGACACCAACCATACTGACAGAAATGAGTAACTCTACTAACTGTACATTACACTGAGAAACACATATGAACAGAAAATACTAACTCCTAGTTCCTGTCCTGGTGCCCATTGATGTGGCATCTGCTGAGGATAAAATGCCAAATACATATGCTAAGAAGGGTTTATCTTGCTGGCTCTTGCACAGTTCAGTGCCAAGCACTCCCCTACACTCACAGTTCTGTGCATGACCTGCAGCCATCCTGCCAAAGCCAGAAAACACATGGCTTTGTAAACCTCTGATAGGGTCTGCAATGCTGCTGCTTCTCCCTTCCTCATACTGAGGAAAAAGTGGAGAGAGCATCTGGGACTGAAGGAGGTATGGGTTCTGCAGTCCCAAACTGAATTAACTACTGGACTGGCGGACAGCACAATACTTTTCTCAGAGCTGGCTGAAATCACCGACTCTAAAGGGTCATTACCACATAAGCAGGTCCATTCCCTGCAGAGGGGCATGAGGGCATGATAAATCAGCCTACCAAACTGCTCCAAAGAAAAAATAAATAAGCAGCAGCCCTTAACCCTTAGTTCTCCCAAATGTGCTTTCTTTATTTCTTTCAGACAGCTGTCCAAAATGAAATTGGCATAAACTCAGGACATTCTTTTTGATCTGAGATTCAGACCTCTTTTCTGAATTGCATCACTGCACTTAAAAATCACATCCTTGTTGATGTGAATATCCATCTTTTCAAATTATTGTCATGTAAGTTGCAGCATTCTTATCTCTCTTGAGAAAAAAACTAAGCTATTTTTTCAGCTTCTTGCAACATTTTTTTAGGATGTTGAGATTCTACATTTTAAATATGAACAGCTGAATTCTCCCCTTAGATACATAAATGCAATTCCCACTGAAATCAATTAAAGCTGTCTTGAAATCTCACAGAGTATCCTTAACTTTATATCCATTTATATCTTGAAAGTAATTGGACATATAAAATGTGAATTGTCTAATGGAAAGATGAATCACCCCCAGCTCACTATCTGGAAGGAGAGTAGGGATACTCAATACATAGCTTTTCACTTCCTGTAAATTTTCAGAACCACAGCTTCTCTCTACACCTCCATTTGTATAAAATATTTCAATTTCATGGTGCTAATCCCCTTTTTTTGTGAGCTTTATTTCAATATCTTGCCAAGAAAGGAAAACTGTGGGGGAAAAAATTAGTTCTTAACTGAGTCTACTCTCCTATAAAATATTTCTACTCTACAATATTATGGGCAACATTTTAAAACAAAACAGACTTTATAAGAAAACTGCAAGGCTATGGTATTAACCTGAGAAGTATTTACAAGGAAAATGACTACAGTGATGGAAATTACAGTTGTTCCAGACTAGCTCTTATCCCATCCAAGTCAATAGATTTTTTACCACTGATTTTTTGTGCTGGACAGTTTCACTCTGCTCAAGGGCTGGGACTTTTCTCTTGCAAGTGGAATCTTCAGAGCATGTGAGAATAAAAATGGAATGGAATTTTCTTGAAAATATGAGTCCACATCAAGAGTCTACAGTAACACTGATAAGCATATTGCTTATTCTAGAATAGCTTCTTAATTCCAAACCATCTCTAGTTTCCATTAAAAATAATTATGGAATTATACAAAATACTCTATATTAATTGCAAAATATTTTTCTGAAGCAAATTCTGAGATACTAGATTCACTGTTGAAATGCAAGCATTTTCTTGGTTTTAACAGCTTTAATTGTGATTTAAATAAAGTTAGGCTAGGGTGGAAAATCCACTTTTAAAGACATATCTAGCTGAAGATATAGGTACGGGTCAGAAACTGTCAGAAGCATTTTTAGATAGCCTGTGTGAAGCACCATTCTTGGGAATGGGAGTGTGAGGACAAATGGGAGGCAGCATCTGGAGCCAAGGACCAGGAAAAGCAGCTTTTTCTGTTTCTACAACAGAGCTAGTAAGCTTTAGCTTCCCCTATGAAATTTTAATACTTATGAAATTCCTGACAATAATTTTAATTGAAGAGCCATAAAGTTTTAATCAAGAGGTAATCTGAAAGAAACAGCATATTTTCATAGAGTAATATGGTGGCAGACAAGGCATTTAAAGAAATGAGATTTAACTTCAAAGCAGAAGATATCGATCATTTGCTATTACAATCACAGCACTATTTCTTATACCGGGTGATGGATGGTGAAGCAATGATCTTGAGTGATGGATGTCAGTAAACAAGAGAAACAGTGGTGTAATGTTTTTTTTTCAATAGGAGACCTCTGAACAGTTCAAGTTATAATTGCCCCTTCTGGGGGCCAGAAAACTAGGACAATTTTGAAATGAGAAAATAATGGGTAATTCATCCATAGAACAAATTTTCCATTTGAAATACCATGATTAGTCTATTTCTCAATCAATGGGCTTATAAGTACTCAATTACAATAATTTAAAATTATTTCTGGAAATAAAACTATTTCACTAATAAAGTATAATAGAGAATAAAGAATTCTCTTTTTTTGGCATTCAGCCTGAGAGTTTCACCCAAGACCTATGAAGTGTTTCTATGAACACAGAGTACTCCTGCTGCAATCAGCTGCTTGTGTATTTTTGGGTGTTGACTTCATTTGTCCACAAATTTGTCCCTCCTGGGACTTCTGATTCCCCTCTCCTGTGGCTATAAGAATCTCAATTATCTTTTAAGATCAGTGATGAGTTTTTTGTGTATCATAAGACGTGGGGGATCTCCTTTCTAATCTCGTCTTGGAGTACAGCCCTGCCTAATTCTATTTGGCCATCAATTTGTTCTTTAGAAACATCCGCAATTCATTCATCCTTTCTCAACATATAAAGAAAGTATGTGAAAATGCAATTTTTTAAAGAGAGGTAAGAAAACCCAGTTTTCTTTTATGTTGGCCATTTTATGCTGAAAGCTGTAGGTAGGATATCTTATTCAATAAAAATTACAAGAACTCTAGCTATGGCCTCCTTACCCCTTTTCATTTTTTTCTCAGTTCATTTTATGTCTTGCTCCTGAGAACTTGTTTTATCTCACAAATCATGGGATCTGCTCAAAATATTGTGGTTTATTAGTTTTCCAAAGTTCTGGGCCTTTCTGCCCTAATGATGATACAATAATATTGGGTAAAAGTGATTAAGCATTTTTATCTTTATTTCTACTTCTTTAATTAATCTACTAGGGATTTAGAAGCTGTGGAAAAAAAAAATTCTTGTGGTTTGTTAGATAATGCAGTGAGTTGGGAGCCCTACAGAACACATGAGAAATTACACTCATATCTATTTTCACAAGTTTATTTGGCTGTCTTCAAGTCCTCTGTACTTTCAAAGAAAAACAGCAACAGAAATAATAAAGCATTTTTAAGTTTGGAAAAAAATATTCTTCAAAATAGGGTGCATGATAGGTCTGGCACTGTCTTCCAAATGTAGATTTGTGCTGTGGGTACCTAATCAAACTGCTAAACTCAGGGCTTACATTCCCTTAAGCAGTGATGGAAAAAGGATAAGGGGCTTTGAAGACCTGCAGGGGCAAGTCTTTTCTGGCAAGCTGAGGCATCTAAATGACTCCTTCTCTCTGCGGGCCTCAATGGGAACCTGGAGTTTTGATCACGGATCTTACATGATATAAGATTATGCAGTCTACGTTCCCATCATCTGGTGACCCCCTTGCCCAAATATTGCATCCCTCTTGCTCCTGCTGGAAGGAGGGCAGGACAAGGGCAGGGACTTTTGCCTTTCACTAGACATTTTCTTGGCTCACATCTTGCTCTCTGGTTCTACTCTGGTATCAACTCCACCTGGCACGGGCTTCTGTTTTTGGTGGCAGACAAGGCGTGGGGTACAGGGACAGATCGAAGTCTGGGCATGAAATGAGGAGCTGGGATCCAGATGAGAATGAAAATGGAACTTGTCTTCTATTTTTACACCTGTCTTTGCTGCCTTGCTCGGTAGGATTGGCCATGCCGGAGTTTCGGGGCTCCGTGGAGCGGCTGGAGCGAGCTCTCCCGCTGTCCGGCTCTGCGGGCCATGCCTCAGCGGCGGCACGGACGCTGCTCCTGCCTGGGAGCTCGGGCCGCTGCCCAGTCCCGGAATGCCGCGGTCACCAGCCGTGTCCGGCTTCTCCCACGGGCAGGCCTGCGTGCTAGGGTGCCGGCACAGCTCTCTCGGCTCCCCTGCTCCCCCGAGGCGGCCCCGGCTTGGCCGCGGCTCCGGCGGGCCCTGAGCGGGGCGCGGGCCCTAAGGGAGGCACGGATCCTGAGAGGGACCCGGACCCTGAGCGGGGCTTGGACCCTGAGCGGGAATGGGACCCTGAGGGAGGCACGGATCCTGAGCTGGGCACAGAACCTGAACGGGGCACGGACGCTGAGCGGGCCAAGGATCCCGAGCGGGTCTCGGGCCCTTCCTGGCGCCGCTGGGAGCCGCCTCCGGCCCCGTGCTGTGGGCCCGCCTCGCCCTTCGTTTGAAAATAAAAACCGTCGTCAAAACCATTGGCGTGAGTCAGCTAATAAACCACTTAATTCCCAAATCCATGCCATGGGTGATTTAGAAAGGACAATTAAAGAGCCAGGAAACGCTCTCTGTGTTTTTTTATTGTGAGCTTTATCAGCCGGGAATGCTGCCTGTCATCCACTGCACTAAAAAAAGCCTCAATACACAAATTGCAATGGTGTTTTATAGGTACCTGCTTGGCTTCCCCTCCTCTGCCCCAGACTGTCAGAAAATGTTTTCTTTTATATAAATAATTAGGTAATTTAATTTTATTCTTTATTTTATTCTATTTTAATATTTTATTTTAGTTCATTTTATTATATTTTATTTTGCTCTGACTGTAGATTTAGGGCTGGATTGAAAATAATCAGAAAGAGAATGGCAACGAGACAATCACCTAGTGTGAGATCAGCCCTGACTTGCTGTGAGCTTAACCACCCTTCTCCAGGGCAAAGTAAAGAGCAGCAGGGATTGGGAATGAGCCAGCTCCATCACAACTCTGTTATTATGCCAGCAATCCTAGAACATAACCCTCCTCAGGACTGGGTTCAGTCTCACCTTGCCTATCAATGCCAAAGAGGATAGGACTTGCAATTAAAACAGACACAATTCTGCTTTAATGTCTATTAATTCTGGAGTAACAAAGCTAAGAGTAGAGTGATGAAAACAAGAGTCACAGCAGGATTAACAAATTAATTTTTTGTTCTCATGTTGTCCTCCTGGCTGCTCAAAAACAAGCTAATACCATGCTAATGTTCCTTTTAATAGACGCTGCATGAAACTCGCCTGTTCACACCCTGCAGTATCTGAACAAGAACCTGGCCCAGATCGTATGTTCTGCGTCTCCATCTGTGCTGGTGGGTCAAACTGCTCTGTGAAAAGAGCTCTCCAATAGCTCCTGTATTCAGCTAAACTAGTGAGAATCTGAAGTGCCAGGGATTTGGATTGAATTCAACTTTCCTTTTCCTTTCAAAAAAATCCAGACAAACTCACAACTGAAAACCTTCCTGTCTTTCCCAGGCTAAAAAGAAGGGTGACCTGTAGTGGGAGGGCCTTTGCTCTCTCTGCTGGAGCAGAGAGGGGCATGGCACTAGAGCAGCAGGAGCAGAAGATGCCTCTCGTGCCTGCGGTGAAACTTAGCAGAGAGAAGTTGCCCCAAAAGAGGGGATCTAGTCCGCAATACAGGTCCGTGACTGTGCAGTGTCTGGTGTGTGAGCCTTTGTGAAAGCACTTTCTGTCTTGTTCTTCACCCCAGACAATTCATGATGCTCCCTGGATAGCATGAATGGAATTGTGTTTCCTTGCATTTTCCACAGCTGCCTGTTTTTCTACTTGTCTCCCCTTTTCCGTTTCCTGTTGGCACTGCATCTTCAACTCCTAACCTCTTACACACATGCACTGGATTTTTTCACTTGCTGGAGGAGGTGCTGCACAATGAGATCCATGTAGTGAGAGTTCAATTGCTACATGTTGGAGCACGGCATATGCTAGCCAGTTTTCTCACCCACACCCCTCTCCGTGGGATTTCTCAGCACATTTGCTTCCCAGCTCCTGCACTCAACATGTGCTGCAAAGTGTAGTGGAATATCTGGGTCTGAGGCCTTGCAGTGTACAGGAGGACTCTTCCTGACTTGTATTAATATTGCTGCCAGTGAAATCTGTGGCATTTTGATTGCTTTGCAGCTCCAGTGCTGAAGCGTCTTGCTTTCTGCCTACCCATATGACTCTCCTTTCAGTTTTTTGTCTTCACATGAAAGAGAGGGCAAAAAAATCTTTTGATGTTTTTTGAGAATATTGCAAGATATTCTCATGAAAACACCATTACATTTGCTCAGGCTCTTGTTCATACAGACTTTCATGACTTCCAGGATTGACTATTTTAATTTGTTCCTGGTGGTGTTCCAGATTGTTTGCTAAACTGGCTGCAGATGGTTTTGAATGTTGCTGCTGCCAGAATTGTTACTAGGACTTGATCTGCAGATCATATTTCTCTAGTCTCACGTTCCCTCTACCCTGGTGCCTGTTAAGCAGCATATGGCTTTAAAATTCTTTGCTGACTTTTAAAGCTTGCACTGGCCCTGATTCTTTTTACCTTCCTGGCCTTATAATGCTTTAGACTTTGGCTTAGGCTCCTGGCTTATCTGATGTAATGGCCACTGACAGTTCAGAGCCAGCATCCAAAATCCAGGGTCGAGTATTGCTTTGGGTTTTGCTCCTTGTCATACTTTTCTTTCAGTGAAATGAAGGAAGTGAGTAGATTTTCTGGTTCTGTTGCCTAATATTCTAATGATTTTTCCAAGCTTTACACTAAGCTTTTCTATATAGATTTACACACAGATGCAGACACACACAAAGTCAACATACAACCAGTATGCTCCTCCTTTAAAATTCAAAAGTGCAGGGGAAAGAAGCTTGATTCCCAGCTGATGTACAAGAGAACTGGTCTAATTAATTCTGGAGAGCCACTTTATGATGACACTAGGTGAAGAGGGATAGGTCCTTGTATGTGCATGGCATGGAAAAATTTGGGAACATCATCTTATTTGTCTGCCCTTCAAATACTTTGATTACTGAAAGCTAAGGAGTGTCACTCTTAGCTGTCTATCAACTTTGTGTTGCCTCAGCTGAAAAGGAAGTATGCAAGAACACTGCCTTGCATGGGTATATTTCATCACACAATGTTTGGCTCTCCCCCTAACTAGTGAGACCCTGCTGCTGGATTTGATCCCTGCCAGATGCAGAACAAAGGACAATAGAAGGGGACTGGGTTCTTCTCATCTGTCACCGAATGTTCTCATAGAATTTTTATTAATGGTGGTACAGTCCAAATGCACAATGGGTGAAATTTTGTATTTACTAAAATCTATGGGAATTTTCTTGGTGGCTTTATTACAGCCCAGGCTTTAAGGAACAAGGTGTGGAAGCAGAGTTGGCTTGTATTGCAGGGTCAGCAAGTACATGTAAAAAGTTCTTGCTGTCAGTAATTTAAGTGAGGATTGCTGTGGGCGTCACTGAGGCGCAATCAGGGGTTGCCACAGGTTTAGATCCCCTTCCAGAAAGCCACTCTGCAAGCCCAACCACTGGTATTTATTCTTCAAGGGTTAGTTCAGGGAGAGTTCCTGTCCTCTTGCTATCTTTGAGCCCCTCTGGACACTGAGATGTTTGTTTCCATATGGGAAGACAGGTTCTGCTTTCCCTATGGAAAACCATTCCAGACTCTTTAGTTACTTTCACTTCTTTCAGAATTGCTGCAGATTACAAAAATTTCTAGAAATGAAAATTAAAAAAAAAAAAAGGCAGGGGAGGGGGAATCTGACTAGGGAAAAAAGTGGGAAAAAGAGGAAAAAAAGGGAAAAAATAGAGGAATTTGAAAACTTTCATCCATTGCCATTTAGTCTGAATATATTCTGTATGTTTTGCTTTTGTGTTGTTCTGTCAAAAAAAAAAGCGGGGAGGAAAGGGAAGAAAGTATGGACATATCAGCACTTCTTCATAAAAATCCTTTTCTCAAGAGAGTTGTATATTTTATGAAAGAAAAAGTCAAAGTTCAGATTACTTTTTGGATCATAGAATATATTAAATTTATTCCTGTGTGGTAAATTTGTCAAGGGAGAATTGTAGTACTCTATAAAGAGTTACAAGTGCCCTAGTAAGGTTAGAAAGTATTGGAAAGCAACTGTAGCTATAAGGTGGGGAGCACAAGACAAAGGACATGGAAACTCATTAGAGTTCATGACAATTTGCTGCCATGATATTGAGGCCAGATGACTTACGAAGTCCCCAGGTATACAATCAGGTCAATGATGAGTAGAAATCAGGAGTTACTTTTCTCCTGTGTGTGCATTTTAAGACTAGTGTGGGATCATGACACATGGGACTGCAGTCAGCTTTTTAAACAAGATGTTGAGCAATTAGAAAAAATTAGCTCTGGAAAATAAGGAAGAAGAGTAAACAAAATTGTCTGAGAGCTAGAGAAGTTAATTTCCAGTCGCAGACTAGAAGCACAGTGTGTTTATTCAAGTGAAAAGGTGGATGTTGAAGTAATCTCTAATCAAACAGATATGGCCACAGCAAGTCATGGCTGGAAGCTCAGGCCATATGAAGATGAAGTCAGAAGAAAACATGAAACAGGCCTTGAGCAGCAATGGCAAGGAACTACTGCAACACAATACCAAAAAAACCCCAGTGATACTGCCTAAATAAGTCTAAATGCTTTTTTGGGAGACTTGTGTTCACACAAGTTTTACTTTAGTCACACATATTACTGAGTTCACTCACTGCATGGACACTGGATAAAATGCTGTGCTCTGAGTTGTTCAGGAGAACAGACTGAAAGAGCTGTTGGCTCATCCTTGCCTTAAACTTTAGCAAATTGTGAAGTGACTTTCTGGGTCAGACTAGGTTTGTTACATCTTGCTTCACACAGAAAGGTAGAACAACAACCTGAAGACATTACTTGTCTTTGTATTTTAAGGGGGAAAACAATGAACATCAATATTTTTACAGAACTAGTTAAAATTCATTTCAGATGCATATGCTTTCAATTCCTTTGACTAATGTTAAATTTCTTAACAATGCCAAATAAAATTGTTTCATTTTGATTTATTTACTTGAACATTCTGAGTTCAGGACTCAGAGGGACTTTGATTCCTCGCAGGAATTGTAGTTCAAATGCAGCATCCCCATTTTTCCTCTGTGGTTTTGGGGTCCCCAGTTCAATTGGACCTCATCTGTTGTTTCACCTTCAGGAATGTCTGTGGTGTAACTCAGACAAGGAAGCTTTTGCAGAAAAGAACTGGAGCATGTATTCTCTGAACTAAACTGCTATGAGACATTTCTTTGACTTTTGTGACCGTGAGGTAAGGTCTAACTGATCTAACCAGCCAAGTGTTTTTCTTGGAGTCAGTGTTGCCCAGTGAAGATTCAGAAACTTCAAGGAATATTATTGTTTCCTTGAAGTAAAGTTCAGTTTTGCAGAAAATGCATTTTATATGAGAAAGCATTTGTGGAAATTTCCTGACTAGTTTTATTTAAGAACTAGAGAACCACCTCTTAATTGAAAGGCGGATAGTGCCAAATATTAACACCCCCAGGGACAGCAAAACTGATTAAATATGTGTCTAATGTTCTGTTTTTAATCCAAAGGAAACTGCTTCAATGGCATACATGTTATTTTAAGGTTTTTTTCATTTTCCTGAAAAGGCGTCTAAGTGAAACAGCATGTTCTTTATGCTGGGGTCCCATTCCCTCGGGTTATTCTCATCGTGCTCACAGCACATAAGTGCCGCTGTTTCCTCTGAGCCAGCGGCTTGAGGGCTAGAAACAACAATGAGGAAAACACTGCAGTGGTCCTTGTGTGTGCCTGACTAACTGCTGCATCGTGAGCTGCAGGGATTGGAGACTTGAGCTTTCTTAAAATTGTTTTACATTGATGTGTCCCTTCCTGAAGTTACAGCTCCTATGAACAGCCCCACTTGATGATTACAATGAGTGGTGGAACACTAAAAATGGCAAAGTTTTCATCTCTTTTCAAAATCACAGATTCACAGATTGCCTGAAGTTGGCAGGACTTCTGGAGGCCATCTGGTTTAGTTCACCCCACTCAAGCAGGGCCACCCAGAGCCCTGGGACCATGCTAGATAGCTTTTGAAAGTCTTGAAAGAGGGAGACTTCAGAGCCTTCCTGCGAAACCTGTGTTAGTGCTTGGTCATCCTCACAGTAAAAGAGTGTTTCCTGCCATTCAGAGGGAACTTCCTATGCTTCGTTTTGTGCCTTTTCTTCTGGTCCTGTCACTGGGCACTGCTGAAAAGATCCTATATCCATTGATAAGGTCCCCCTTGAGCGTTGTCTTCTGGTGAACAGTCCCAGCTCTCTCAGCTTTTCCTCATAGGACAGATGCTCCAGATACTTAATCATCTTCATGGCCCTTTGTTGCACTCTCTCCAGTATGTCCACGTCTCTGTCATTCTGGGGAGCCCAGAACTGGGCACAGCACTCCAGGTGTGGCTTCAGCACTGCTAAGTAGAGAGGCTGGATCACCTCCCTTGACCTGTGGGTAATGGTTTGCCAAATGCAGCCCAAGCTGCCATGTGTCCTTTTAGTCAGGAGGGCACATTATTGCCTCGTGTTCATCTTGCTGTCCACTGGCATCCCAGGTCCCTTTCACAGCACTCATTTCTAGCAGGGTTGCTCCAGAATACAATAGTGCATGGAGTTGTTCCTTCCCAGGCGCAGCACTTTGAACCTGTCCTTGCTGAACTTTGTGAGGACTTCCTTGTAAAACTAGGTGTTACCTGATAATAATCTTTGCTATTTAGACACAAATTGCATTAAAATAGAGTGGATTATATAAATAAAATCATTCTGATCTTTTATCAACACTTACTGTTATGTATTCACCAGTAGCACTGTCAGAGTCATTAAAATATCCTACCTCCTGCCATACCAGATCCACCTTCTCCAGAAAATATCCTTGTTGTTTATCTATATGCTTTAGCAATCATGAAAATTTAATGAGGTGGAGCTATTGAGGCTACCTTTAACTCTGAAATAACATTACCAAAGCTTCCAAATCTCTGCTGCCAAGAGAAGAAAGAAAACATCTTGATTTTTATCCCTTGACTTACTACCATTGCTGCACATGCTGAGAGCACAATGTACCATCTCTGAGAAAAAAACACATCTCTGAAAGTACAGATCTTTAACTTACAGACAGTGATCAGATGGTCTATTGCAATACAGCCAGGTGACTTAAGGAGATATGGATCACAGTCAAGGTTGCCTTGGTAGCTCTAGCTTTTCAATGATTTTAAATCTCTAGGATGAGTTGTAGCAATGTTACCGTAATATCATCTGTTTTAGTGCTTATTAAGCTGCATCAAACTGTATGATTTTTCTTGAAAAACATTGCATATTTGTAGGTATATGCATATACAGTTTTTTAAAATTAAATTTGTAACATGAGCAGCTGATATAAATCTAGGTGCAGTGCCACACACTTTATGGTGCTTACTTCCTGGAAAGGCTGATGAATAATTATGATACGGGCAAGTGCATTTGCTTAGGTGACGCTAAGGCTGAAAAATGTCTTTATAATCTGGTGTTAAATCCCATTTAAGAAAAAAAAGTCTCATCCAAAAGTCATGTGCAAATGTAAGCAAAGGTTAAATCAAATCTGAACTTTTTTTTACAGGACAGAAATCCAGAGCTGAGGTCACATTAGACCACAATCCAATTCTGTGTAGAGCATCCTGAGAAAAAACAGAAATTCTGAGAAAAACTCATCCATCCATAACAAGCAGGCTCTTCTCATCAGTGAACACAAAACCAGAGGAAGAGAAAAGACCAACAAAGCATTACTTCGACCACTAATTTGTGGATGGCTAACTGGAGATGACTGTGTAACAGCAAGCAACAAATGCTTAGTGTTTATATCAAGTAATCTAGTGACATGGTCATAGACAAGCCAAATCATTTACAGGAGGCTTTCAGTGTGGCAGAGGGTTTCAGAGGGGCTTTGCCAGTACACAGCTAAGCTCTGCTGGAGATGTTGCATTTAACTGATTCTTCATGACTGATCCTGGGCTCTGGATGCAGGAGTAGAACCATGTCTTGCCAGTGTAAAAGTATTAGGTTTCTTGCTGCTGCTGCCTCTCAGATAGTTTGGAACATGGAGTTGGAAACCCCTTTTGGGAATGCCAAATACAATCTCTAGAAAATAAATGCATTAAACATTTCCTTTCATATAGGCATCTTTAAAATATGATATAGAGCTATTAAATTTTGAAGTAACAATAAATCCAAATTGAGAAAGGTGGGAAACCTTTTGAATAGCAACATTAAAAAAAGATAAACCTAAGAGTTCAGTGTGTACAGGTAGGAGTTAATCTCTGATTTGCAATGCCAAAGAAGTGCCTAAGGGAGGAAGCAGAAGATTGTGGTGATTGGCACTTGTTTCCAGATCTGCTCCTGGATTAGATTAGGACTGCTGTATTTGTGACAAGGGTTTCCTGGCCAGAAGTATGTGTGCATGAACCACCCAGGTGGCCTACATATGAACTGGAAGTGCATCCCAACCTCAGCATGTCTGATGTGCTCTGCATGTGCTGTGCAGCTGTGCACAGACAGTCAGATGGATCCAGTACATGCTGCATTTATACTGTCATCTGCACAGTCTATAAACTGCTGGGGGAGTCAGACAAATGACACATGTACACAGTGTAGGATTTCTGGTTGCTTTTGGATTTCCTATATCCTAGGATTCATTATGGAGGTAAAAAGGGGACATGCCTGGGACACCCCAGACAAATGGGGAATGTTCTTCCTAATGCATAATTTACCCAAAAGGTGATTTTTTAGAAGTTGTAAAATACCTGTTGTGCATTTATGGACTGGGACACGGTACTGTATGAGCAAAACCAATGCTTTTTTCACCCAGTGAAAGAAAGCAAGTGTTTAATACATGACTCCTGGACCAAGCTGAGAATGAAATCATATCAAAGCAAAAATGCACCATTCAAGCAATGCAACATAGCTCCCAGATGCATAAACCTTTGGAGTAAAATAAAACCACATGATCCCCATTCATAAAAGCAGCCTTTGGTGGCATTTGCTCTGCCTTTGGCTTGCAAACATTCAAGTGTGGAAGCTTTTGTTCATGAGGATATCTGCAGGGATGTGAATACTCCTACACATGCACTGCTGATATTAAAAAGTATATAGGTATACAAACCCCTGTGTAAATAGGCTTCTCCTATAGTGATTCTCTTGAAAGCTTCTCTTCATTTTAGGAGTCAGGAAGCAGGTACTGTACGGATTTGATGAGCAAAGGCAGACTTGGAAGAACAGAGCAGATAAGCAGTTCATGTAAACTGCTATTATACAGAAGTGTTTGAAGAAATGTGTGAAAATCAATTCTGTACTTTGGTAAAGCAGTGTCTGGGAAAGGGAATATAAAGGAGATGATGCATTGCTTATAGTGATAGGTGTGCACAGTTTTCAGCTGTTTGTAAAGTAACGTTTTATTGTTCACAAGGAGAGAGGCTTGAAAGATTTACAGAAAGGAAATTCACAATAAAAATGCAGCAAGTATTTTTGCCAATAGCAGAACCTCTTGCAGCATGTTTCTTTCCCTTGTCATTTCAATTCAAGACCTAAATGTTATTCACTGACACACAAACTAACAATGACATTTTAAAGCTTGCACAGTGCACATGCATCCAGCTCCCCTAGGAAAAGTCAGGCAAACACCTGATGCCTGCTGGGAATTTTGCTGTGGGTGCCAGACAGCTGCTGCCCATCAGTGTTTCCAGGTGTGCTTATTCAGTTGGGAGGTCGCTCCAGCTGCAGACACAATCATAGCAGGGACTCAGGCAGGCTGGAGAGACAGAGAACATGCTCAGATTTTGCTGCTTGGGCTGCCTTGGTTTTGCCCTGATTTAGAGCACCTGGCTTGTTTCAGGATGCAGATGTTTGCTCTGTTGCCCAAGAACCAGCACTTCATTCCCTTTATAATGAGCACTGTGACCTGGGGGAGTTATTAAATCTCTGGTTCAAAAGAGTCTAGTTTTTCTCTCTCTTTGTTTCTCAGCTGACAGTCTAAAGTTCACAAACAGATTAGTGGAAGGAATATATAGAAATTAAAAACTTAATTTTCAAACTCCTCTGAGTCAAATCTAATTGACAATTTGAATTATAGCCTGTGCTGTTCTTTGTTTCATTTTTCTTTGGGGAAATCCCTGCTTATAGTTTTGCTTTGTCCTTTACTATAATTTTACAAGCCTATATTTAAAAATTATTCTGAAGCAACTTCTAGAGGCTGAAGCAATTTTAGGACTACTGCAGTGCTGGTGTGAGACCATGCAATATTCAAAATTGAAAAGATTATACCTTACTCAGGAGACTAGGTACCTTTTTTAAGACCACCAATTTAATTAAAAAACACAGGCTCTATATTAGCAGCAAGCTTATGGATCACCATATGCCAGTCAAACATAATGAAATACATGCAAATGCTAGATGGTGTATTCTTTTGTCTCTGAAATCAGCTATTTCAGTGAACACTTTCTGTGCTGTATGTGGGGATTTACTTTTTTTTTTCTTTATTTTTAAAAAATAGCGCCTATCTGAGTACATACCTTTCAAATTATAAGAAAGGTAAGAAATTATCTATTGTCAAGAATGCTTTCTTTACAGCTTAAGTCTTGGAATTCTTGTCTTCCTCCATGAATGTCTGCATCATGCACAACATTGACATCACATTGAGGTGTCCTCTTTCCCATAAACACATTTCTGCCTTTGGAGGTTGTTTGCATTGAAGGGGAAAAAAGTCATGAAATTGAAGCCCTGGAGAAAATCACTTATGCTCAAGAAAAACATTTCAGCCTTTCTGTCTGAACAGGTTTGTTTTCAATTCCAACTTCATTCTTCATCACTGTCACCCATCCACTCGGCCATTTGTGTTTGAGGAGTCGGGACAGGCGAACATTTGCTCTTTGTATTGCTGCCACAGAGAACGTGCAGAGCTGTAATGTAACAGCTCCACTGACTGTCTCTGAGAATCTTAATAAAAGCAAACTAGTTTTAAGGGTCAACCTCACAAATGATAAATGTAAAATAGAGCCAAATATATTGGGAAGAAAATCTAGAGTGTGAACCTGATGTGAAGACAACTGCAGAAACAATCTTGCTGATTAAACATCTGATAAGAAAATAGAGTCTTAAGACAAATTCTTCAGGATGTTACCAGTATATGACACTAAATTTATGCCAAAAGGAAGGAGTTCTGAAGTTTTTTCTTCTACAGAAAATTATTATGTTACTATTGCAAGGCCTTTGTAAAGTTCTTTCAGTATAATTTTTGGTACATTATCCTAAAATAGTGTCTGTCTAAAGATACTGTTTCTACCAGTACAAAATTATCAGAAGCTCCATAATGACCAAAAAAATGTAGTGTAAAAGGGTCTCATGCGGAAATTACTTTTAAAATTAATAAATCAGATTTTTTTTTCTTTGGGAATATGACCATGCTTTGCTTAGTTATTACATTTGCTGGTGCTCTCAGCTTACCCTGAAGACATGCCATCATATTCTGAATGAAGTCTGTCCCTTCAAATACATTCTGGTAACAGTGATAATCAAAGTATTTCCAAAGACCAAAAGCTGCTTCTGAAAGAAAGGCTTAAATCCTAGACCTGATGAGACTTTGTTTTTCAAAAGTCACTTTTCTTACCTATTTTTGAGTCTTTTTCTAAATTAATTTCTCTAATTATTATTATAATTTAAAATAACTCTATTTTGATTAGCATGAAGCTAGAATGTCACATTTATTAAATGTCTTCAATTTCTTCATGTCTGTAATCCCACATATACAGAAATATTATTTCCCAAGTAAAGTGCTATCACCCCCTTTTTTTGTTTTTTTTGGTAGCTGAAATTTAGATTCTATTCTTGCTAATTTACATAGAAGAAGAGAAAATACATCCAAGAAAGGGTAGTGATAAAATACATGTTTTTACTATGGTTGAGCCACAGGATGTCACTGTTCCTCTTTCACAAGAAACAAACTTCAGCTGTAAAAGTAGACCAGATTCTTCTTAAAATTACAGAAATGCACAAAAATGACATAAAAAGCACAGAAATTAAGTCAGACATTTCTTTTTGTATGTGTGAGTCAATCTAGGCAATGTGTTGCCTATGTAGAATAACAATTTAATATTCAATTCACTCTCATCTTGTACCAAGATTGATATATTTTTGGTACATCCCTCCAGACAGAACTGACACATATCAATATGTCCCATATTGCATAAAGAGTCAGGCAGAGCTGAATAGAGTTCAGGCGAAAGTTAATGTAAGACATTAAAACTTCTTGTAGCCTTCCCTAGTTAGCACTGAATTTCTAAAATTTAGCACCCTTTGCAACCACAAAGCTGGATCTTGACAAACACATGCTGCTTCTAGAGGTTTAATATGATCCCTCCATAAGATCCTTGGTTGCCTTCATATATAGAGTTCCCCATCCTAGATGTCCCAGGAGGAAAGTGGAAATTAGCTCAGAGAGGCTTTAAGATGTCAGTATGCTTCAGGCAGTGTTTTTTGTCTGAGGGCATTGCAGAATAAAGTCCTTTCCACATGGTCATCCTGACACCTTTCTTCACACACTTCCATGTGTCTGTCTAAAGATACTATTTCTATCAGTAGAGGATCATCAGAAGTCCCATAATGACCAAAATAATGTAGTGTAAAAGGGTCTCGTGAGGAAATTGCCTTTTAAATCAATATATCAGGTCTATTTTACCCAAGTCTTTTCTCATTGCAGTACATGGTGCATCTCCTCATTCACTTCAAATCTCCTCCAAAAAATACCTTGTTCAAAACTCCAGTAATATTGATCTGCCAATTCACACAAGCCCAAATCCAGTTTTTCAAATGACCATTGGCTATTAATTCCACTTTCTGACTTCTTGCATTTTCTTAGGGAGTTATCTTGTTCTTTCTGAATTATTTCTCTATCCTGAGCACACTGCACACATGATGAAGGAATTGGATTAGTGGCAGAGGTTTTAAGAAATACTGTGTGTGGAAGATGACTGCTCCCTGTTTTTTGTGGAATGGCTTGTGAGAAATGGAGGCATTCTGGCATATTTTACTCACCTTTCTGGTTTTTATACTCTTCTTCTCACAGCTTTGGTAAAATGGACTCTTCTATTTTCATTCTTTTTGTGGGATGACATGTAAAATATATGGAAAATGTGTAGGAAGACTTTTCACAATCACCAATTTCATCCCTGCAGCCCACTGAGATCTCGAACTGAATCACACCCCATCTTCTACATGTCTGAAATAAATTCCATACTGTTCTTTAAAATGGCAGCCAGGAGTCAGTGAGAGGCGGGTGCAGAGACATGGAACAGAAGAGAGTGCAGTACCTGCAGAAATCTTTTTTCTGAAATCGATGACTAGATCATCTGGCATCTCTGTCTGAAACCTAGATTTTCCTATCACTCAGGAACTCCTAAAAATAATTATGCTTTTAGTGTTTTTTATAAACAATGAGGGTACTTTGTATGAATCAGTCTTTGTAGATACTCTTCCAAAAAAATAGAGGAGGTAGCAGTTTGGGGTGAGGGATTGTGTGGTGGTTAGCAAGCCATATGGTGTGCAGCATAAGGACCTTACTGGATACAACTCAAGGCAGTAGCAAAACTCCCACCCACACCACTAGATCCAAACCTGGCCCATAAACACTTTCTTTATTTGACAAACCATAGTATAAATGACTTTCTGTTTTATAAATGGACTCTATAATTCCCCCGAAATAAGGGTTATTATGAATGCCACTGTGTTCTCCTGTTGTGGTGTGGGTTCAGTTTCCATTTGTATTGTTTTTCCCCGTTGGTGTTGTTCTCCCCATCTTTTAATGTTCTCCCCATTTTGCATCCCGAAGCCTAAGCTGATGGTTTAGCCCTGGTTTCCCCCTCTCCCTGAAATGGTTCCCTCCCAGTCTGGGCATACTGCCAAGCCCTTGTCTCCACCCCCGTTTCCATGGTTACCACCCCCTTGTTGCTTTTCCCCTCCTCCCGGGCCCTGTCCATCTCCCGGGGCCCTGCCCATTTCTCCGGAAACTTCTCCCTTCCTCAGAGGGTGATTGGGCAGGTGCTCCGGGCCCCTCCCTAGCTCTTATATCATTAGTTTTCACCCGTGTCAGTTATGTCCCGTTCCCCTCCTCAGTTTCCCTCATTGGTTCTTGTACCTATGTTCCACCCCCTTTATATACTGCTATTACTCATTGTTCTCTGCCTTTTCCCGCCTGGACCCCCTGGAGTCAATCAATCTCTGGTTTGCACCAAGCGAGTCAAGGTCCTCTTTTCTCTCAAGCTTCTCCGCTTTTGCCGCTCCTCTCGATATTGCTGCCCTGTAGAAGGTGCTGCCCTGACGCCCCGGCGCATTAAGGTAGTGCCCCCCCCCGCTGCTAGCTGCTGCATGTGCTCCCAGCTAGCCGGCACCGCCTCCGCCCCCCCCCCGCTCTCAGGGGAGTGAAGTGCACTCAACGCAGCAGCGCGGCACTCTCCCATGCCAATGACATCTCATTGCCATAGGAGCTAATACACTTGAAATGTGGGGAAAATGTATGAAGATTAAGAAAGGTTTGTAGGACCTAAGCTTGATATATGGTGACAAGGATTTCCCAGAAATATTTCAATATTTTGGGGAATATTTAGGTATATAGCACAGAGGTAACTATAGGCTGAATAGCAGGGTTACAGTATTTAATCTGTTGATGCAACTTGGCTGGATGACACATTTGTTCCTTGAGCTTCCTGCTTCCAAAAACAGGAGGAGGAAAATTGCCTCCAAACACTAAATCTGTGCTCCCGTGGGTCAGCCCATGCTACTCTTGCAGAGCAACTGGCTGTGGGACAGAAGTGTGGCAGATGCATCTTCAGTAGCTTTAGGAGGGCTAAAATATAAGAAGCAGCATGGAAGATATGGAAGCACAAATATCAGCACAGGCTACCAGCTAAACCCTCCTCTTGTGTGACAAAGTTCAACTCAGGGGCTCCACTGCAGTGTTCCTGGGGCTGCTGAAACACGGCATCTTTGCTGCAGTCATACCCTGTGGTGCAGTAATAAGTTGTTCTGCGACAGCACTTTCATTGGAGCTTTTCTCCATATACACTGCTGGCAGAATATGCAAACAAACACACCAACGGTCCTAATTCACAGCAGACACAGTTATGGCAGCAATATTTTTTGACTTTTCCAGACCATTTGTCAAATTCTACTTTGAAAGAAAGCAGAATTTTCTCCAGAAGAAAAGATAAAGGAGATCCCATTAGGTTGAAGACGAAACACGGTAGGGAGAGCGAGGGGGTTACAAAACTCTCCAGTGTCTTTTTTTCAGCTGTATTGATTTTTTTTTTTTAATTTTTATTTCATTTTAAATGAATAAAAATAATTTGTAGGCCTTAGGACCCTCAGGTGCACTGACGCCTGCAGCAAATTTAAGCATACTTACCACTTCAAAGTCAGCTGGGCTTTCTCTTATAATAGTCTAGTTAGCATTGCAGGGGGAAAAATTCCAGGGTATTTCTCACTGGAAATGAGCATGGAGGAAAT
The DNA here is from genome assembly GCF_022539315.1 of Serinus canaria. Classification (NCBI taxonomy): domain Eukaryota; kingdom Metazoa; phylum Chordata; class Aves; order Passeriformes; family Fringillidae; genus Serinus; species Serinus canaria. Next base: position 126,952,000 of record NC_066315.1, read on the forward strand.
GTGCTTGACTTCCAGGAGAAGTAAGGTGTTTTTGAAATGTTATCTTTTCTATATATTTTTATATATATATATATATATATATATATATATATATATATAAAATACCTCCTCAATCCTCTGTTGTCCAGACAGTAACAGCTTCAGTCAATAGGACCCGCACCATTCAAAATCTCTCCAAATCTGAGCAAATGGGCTCTCTGAGGGCTTTCAGATCCAATAAGTTCTGGTTTTGGTGATCTTAGGGAGTGTGGAAAGCTGTTCTGGTTTGAAAGGACAATTACTATAGATTTGTTTGATTTGTTATGGCTGAACTAGAAGATCCCATTGGAGATGTGTGCCCAGCTGTGCAACGTGTCAGATGATAATGTATATGAGGTCTTAGTAAGAGAGTATCCAAAGCACATACTTAGTGTTTTCAGTATTGTTGGGGAAGCAAATTACGAGCTTGGATGGAAAATCCTAAATTTGACTCATAGCCTAGCCAAGAGGAAGGCTGAAAAGAAACAGATTTCATGGGGTTTTAGTGGCAGAAACTGGAGGGCCAGACCCCATTTTTTTGGAGCTTGAGCATTGGTACCAACCCATGGAAGCCACAGGTGCTTGACTGCCGCCTCCTTGGGTGCCAGAACTTCAGGGACAGAAATTTGTTTGGTGGCATCTTGGCAATTCCCAGTGTCAGGCACTTAGTAGCCTCAATATCTCAGGCACCTCCAAGATAAAGCAGCAAGTGAAGGGAGTAGACATAGCTGCCAAGTCCCTTCATGACTCTACCTATAACTGAAAATTTCATAAATAATTTTTCCCAGCTCCTTTTTCTCCAGTATCAAGAGTATGTGGGATCAGTAACTGATGGAATGAAAGAGAGAAGCAGAGAAAGAAAGAGAAAAGGAAGGAAGGAAGGAAGGAGGAAGGAAGAAGGAAGGAAGGAAGTGAAGGAAGGAAGCGAAGGCAGGAAGAGTCCTCGCTTCATATGCCTTCCTCCTATGCCGTCCTTCAGGTCCGTACCTTCCTTCCTTCAGGCCGTCCTTCCTCCCGGCCTTCCTGCCAGTTCCGCTTACCGCCGCCTCCCTCTCTCCTCCCGCGCTCCTCTCCCTCGCCTCAGTCCCTCCAGCACCCCGCCCTCCCGCCCCATCCTCCCGCCCTCCCTACCCTCGCACGCACTCCTCGCATCCCTACCCCTCCTCCCGCACGCCAGCACGCAAGATAGCACTCACGACCTACCGCCCTAAAGCCGCAAACGAACCTACCGATCCTTGTTTCCTGTTTAAATCTTTCTGATCACCTGAAAGGTGGAATTTCTATTGTGCTTAATGAGGTCAGTTCTCAACTGGGTACAAATAGCAAGAAAACAAAATTAACACCTTGGTTCACTTCAAAACCCATGATGAAGCCACATCAGCAGTTTTGCATATTTCTCTCCCCTCAGAAGTACACAGGCTACATTTTTTAAGACCAGAACTTCACAGGCTTCTTGAAATGAACAGGGTGTAAAAGAGAAGGGAATAATATCATTGGCTGGGTACTAATGTCCTTCTTGCTTAAGCTAGCAGGTCTCATTATGGTTTGCATCTTTCAGCTTACTCTGACCAATATCACTGAGTGCTGAGCTTATTCAGCACTCAGTGATGTTGTACTCATTTATTTTGTGGGCTACATCTCTTTAGGCTTGTAAAACAAGGACTGGATAATCCTTATTCATAGATTTACTACATTTCATTTTCCAATACAAATGTACAATAAAATACATCTAAATATTTCAGACTTCTTTGTCATAAAACTAAAATAAAATCATTCTAAACCACAACTAATTTCAACCATCAGCAGAACTTATTTTTCAATCACCCTTTCAAGGCCTTTCCTGCAACCATCCCCAAGTCTTTAAAGGCAAGCACTGTACTGGGAAGATCATTAATACTTTTTTTTTTTTGACCAAGTGGAGGAAGCAAGTTCAAAGAAGAAGGCTTCCCACAGAGAACAAACTATGCTGTGAACATCTGGGCTACTGGAGTCAGAGTTTCTACTAAGCTATGTCTTATGATTGATTGGTATCTAAGAAGGTGCTATTTTGATTGACATTTTGGGGAAAATTGTTTCTTGCTTGTTGGGTTTTTTCCCCCTTCCCCACGTTCCCTCCCTCCCCACCCTGTCCCCCTCCATATTTGTAGAACCATGAAGTCTCTGTCCAGAATAGATTTTTTGGCTGTTTTCACATGACTGTCTCATAGAGGCTCTCTCCTTAACTTCTCATATTTTTTAAAGATGGTAATTACCTTTGAAACCCTGCATCTGTGTCAAATTTGATTGAATCAATCCAGAAGGATCAAACCCTTTTTGTCTGTGTGAGAAGCTGGATTTGCAAAACACCTGGAGACTCTATTTTTAGGAAACCAGATTTTTTAATAATCTCCCTTTCTAATGATAAGCGATGAACATTCTTTGCTGACGGTGGCTAGGGCAGTATCCCACAGATGTGGGATCCCTCCTCTACACAAGCATGGTATGAACATGGCATTGCTTGATGAGCTATCCAAATACAAAATGAGAGAGGTGACTTGCAAGTTGGATCATTTTACACAGGAATCCAGATTTGCTGTCACTCACATTACTCTTTGCCCAGTTGTGGCACCAAAGCTGACTTCAAAAGTAGCTCTTGTCAGCAATCCCATCACCAGTGATTCCCTGGACTGAATAGTTTCCTTTCCCATGGGGGAAACTGCTAAGTGACTCAGACTGTGCAAGATCCTTCCTTGTCACCTACATGTTGCCTTTGCTCCTCACTCATTTCAAGACCATCTTTGTAAAAAAAAACCTACTGAGTTTCCAAGCAATCAAGCAGAAGTCCTCTCTTCCCAGCCTCCCCTGCCCAAATATCTGTTTTAGAAATCTAAGAACAAGGTTGGTCTAGAGACATCTGGCTTCCCTCATGGTGCAGCACCACCTTATGACTGATGGCTAGACTTTGACAAACCTGTGGAAGATCCAGCAGTTTATTGGAAAATGAGCAAATAGAAGAAAGTCGTAAACGCCAGGAGGATGAGCTCAGGGCTGAGCATTGCAATTCTCTGCTTTTTAAACCACATCCAACCCAGAGTCACTTGTCTTGAAGCACTTAAAAATGCAACTGAGTGGAAATTGCTGAACAAAACATGTTATAATGAACGTGGGAGTTTCACTGAAGTGAGAGGCATGTTGCACACTGTTTTGTCTACTGACTAATGCCACAGTCTAAGGGACAGGCATCACATCAAACAGAGGAGAGCAAGAAAACAGTGGCAACCCCCATTCACCCCAGCTGTGCTCTCTTGGCTCTGTACTGAACGTGGTGATCGTAGTCTGGCAGAGCTGTTGTAGAAAATGAGGTCTGGAACACTTTAAAACATTTTGGAGTGAATTCTGTTTATTAAACACCACTGAGACCTTTTATATCAATTTTCAATCCTTTCAATAACTTGTTTTCCAACAGCACTAAATCACCCACCTCTTCTTCAGATCCTAATTAGGCCATCAATTAGGTAAATCACATCTGCTTGTCCTTTTTACCACAGTTCCCTGTGTACAGCAGCTCTGGATATTTTAGAGTATACATCCATGTTGGCAAGGCAAGATTGGCACTGCTCCCAACGCTGTTGCCACCCTCCCTCTGTTTTCGCAAGGGTGCACACAGATGCAGCAGGGTTGAGGATCACTTCTGCTGCAGATGAGTTGGGTCTGAACAAGGGAGTTACTCTTGGCTGAAAACCCGTTAGTATACAGAAGTATAAACAAAATCAGCAATAAACGTGATCAGTTTGCATGACTCTACACTCAGACTAATGATGAAATAGTTGCCTGGGCTTAAGCAGCTGCCAACTGCTGTCACTGTCAATATTCCATGTTGTGTACAACTTTTCCGTGGCATGGAAAAGGAGGAACCGTTTCAAAGAGGATGCAGGTGTTGACTCACACCTGGCATGTTAGGAGGATGTACCTCCTTCACTCTGCAGGCCCACCATGCTGCTGGCAGATGGAGTGCCAGGAGCTGAACTGCTCCCTGTGGCTCCTCGGTCACACTTACTGTGTGCAGGGGGCCAGGGACACGTACTGCCTGCAGGGCAGGCTCTCTGTCCTGCCTCCAGCCCTACTGCACATCTCTCCTGCCATTTCTGTAGGCACCAGATGTAATCTCCCTTGTTTGCAATGGAGCTGAGCCCACCTAGGGCTCTCCATTGGTTTGTTAGTCCTGACCAGGGTCACATTGTGAGTCTTAAGTTCTTGTTGGTGTAGGTGGTATCAAGAAGCCCTGAATCCTCCTATGTTGAATCTCTCACTCATCAGATGGCTTTCACTTCAGTACCTCACAACTTCAGGTTTTTTGTCTTACTGGACACAACTGAAGAAAGAACATTCAAGTGGGTGAAGATTGCAAAATCTGTCTTTGAGATTATAGGTCCTGACTCTTCTCATCTGAGCTCCTCACAGTCATTGCTAATAAGGAAATATAAGTATGGAGTGGATATAAAAAACTACTATTTAAAACTCCCCTCTCAGAAAGAAATGTACTTATTACACTTCCTACACTTGAAAACTACTCACTAACATAAAAGGCAGTGTGTAATTGGTCCTTCACATTTAATTTGCATGTGGAACGTAATAATAGCATGCATATTACCAAAGAAAGCGGATTTTACAAGGACTCCTTTAACAACTTAAAATTGTTGGATGAGACATGTTAAAATTATACTAGCCCTTTCAAAATAAAAAAAAAGTTTCGGTTTTTAGCCTTCAAAAGTTAAAAACTGCTGTTTAAAGATTGCATCTAAGACTATTTTGTTGCACTGTGTGTGCACTTTGAAGATGTTTCAGGTGCTCTGGTGTCATGATACTGCAGTGAAGGAGGGTGCCGTTACCTGAAACACCCTTGTTAAAAATTTTGGGAAACTGATTGAATGTCTTTCAGTAAACAAATTATTTCATGCCAGTTCAATGAAAAGCAAGTTTAGACAGCTGGATCTATGGCCCAGGATTCCTCTGTGATGCTAAGCAAGCCATGTAAAACCTTATTTTCCTCTGAGGATCACTAACCTCTTTGCTCCTTGCTTTCTGGTCTCCAATTGCAAGTTTCTTAAGGCCAAGCTAACAGAGATGCAAAGTGCTCACAAAGGTAAAACGGGTGGATTGGAGCCATGAGAGAATGGTTATGAGCTAAAAAGTGCAGTACCATCTGAAGTATCAGGAGCTCATCATCTCCAGTGTTCATCCAAAGGAAGGAGCTTGCACTTACCTGTGACTCAGTTCTTCAGAGGTTAAATTGTAGGGGTGTCAGGAATGCCATATAACTGGCATTTTTAGTGCCTGTGGAAGAACCAGAAAAAAGAGCTCTGTAAGAACTAAAGATGTGATCAGTATCTAATTTAAATGATGTCTGCTAAAGTAGTTGTGGGAGTGCCTGGCCATGTGCTGAATGGGGAACACTGAAGAAGGTACTGAGTGAAAACAATGAATGGGATGTTTTTTAGGATGAAAACAATGTGGCTGCTTCATCAGGGTGCTAAACTTGTGAAGTGAGTGTGCAGAGGGGCATGTCACACCTTCATGGGCAAAATAGACATCCTTGGTTTCCCTGGGCTAGATCTACACCCCAAATTCCCCTGGCTTTATTAAGTTAGGGAATATCTAAGGCATTACTAAATTAATCCTTTTGATGTAAAAGAATGTCACATATATTACAAAGGCCAATCACATCACTCCACAATCTTCTGGAAAGCAGCAGGTGGTACTACAATGAGGGATTGAGCTCTACTGGAAGCTGCAGTATACTAATGGTTCCAAGGCTCATGGCAGCATAATTTTGGCAATTAATCAATCTCTCATTTTCTTCCATGTTTTCTGCCCTATTGATTACCATCCTTCAGTCTTCCCACTCCTCTTTTGAGATGGCATGGATCACAAGAGCAAATATCACACGGGCATCAAAAGGGCTTCTCCTTCCTCTCCTCTCAGCAATAGAAATGCATTCCCAGGAATCCTTACCTGCCTCTAAGAGGGCTGTGAGGGCTCTGGGAGCATCCCCCTCTGGGGATCTGGCTGTCAGCCCAGGGCTGGCTTAGAGACAGGGCAGCCTTGGCTGATCTATTCCTTTGGGGGCAGGGGAAGGTGGTCCTAGAATGCCTAAGCTCCTGTCCCAGCCTTGGCCACCACTTGCCCCAGGGAGGTGGCTGATGCCCAGGGCTGGGTCTGCCCAGGCTGCCCCCTGTCCTGCCCTGTCCCTGGGTGGGGCAAGGGGGCATGACAGGCTGTGAGGGAGCCCCCAGCCCATGCAGTGTATTTACAGGGGGAGAGAAAAATTTCATCAGAAATAGCTTGTTCATCATTTCTTTAGACTTTTTAAAAATGAATTTCCATTTTAAAATACCAGTGAGAAAACATTCTGACAAGTTTATACCAATACATGTAATGTACAATTTGGAGTTAAATGTGACAGAGAAAATAATTTTTGAACCCATATACAAAACCAATGCACAAAGGTTGACCCTTTCTTCTAAAATTAAGTCTTTTTTCCACTCTGCTGTCCTGACCACAGCTGTGTCTGGGTCAACTCTGGTTTGAAAGGCTGGACACCATGAGACCACTTATTCTTCCAGTGGGGACAACATTCTCTAGCTCAGTGGATTGCCACAGAGGTTCATTGCAGCAAGAATCAGCTGAGCCACAGACCCTCAAGTTAAGCCGTTAGGCTGGATCACTCCAGCCTTTTCCTGGAGGAGAATGCAGAGGTCTCCTTTCTCCAGATCAGATCTTCCCTGGTGCCATTTCACACAGTATTTTTAAAGAGGCACTTTTGAAAGTTTCCACCTTTTTCCCACCAGCTTCTTATCTGCATCAGTCTGCCTGCTTGCCCTCACTTGAGCTGATTTAATGGGTTGTGAGAGAGCAATGCCGAACAGTCAGGAGAAGGATTCAGGACACAGACACACACGACTTCCTTAAAAAATTTAGCGCATTTTTTAACCTCAGATTCTTCCTGTGGATCCCAAGATGGGAGAGCTGGCTTCAGCATAATCAGGACCACAGCCACAGAGATGTTATTGTCTGTTTTGCCATGAAGTAGATTCTGCCATCCTCAACTGTTTTTTGCCTTCTGTGGTTGTGTATGTGACAAGCTACTCCAATCTATTTTTAATGCTTCATCTAGTATTAAAAAACTCTACATTAATAATGGGAAAGGTCAGGGCCATATAGAACATTCTGAGAAGTACTACAGAGAAGTACTACCTGTCCTTTCTTTTAGAACACTCTTCCTTTACTAATAGTTACATGCCCAAGTCTTTTTCCTCCCTTGTCTCTGTATTTGCTGTGCTTTCCAAATGCTTGAAGTTATGAGTTGCACAAAACCAAAATGTTTCTCCAGCCCAGCTGCTTGAATTCTCCAGAGGTTTTTTTCCTGGCCTTTCTCAGCTGCAGGAGGGGAGACTGCCTCTTCTTTAAATTCCCAAATGAGTCATGATAAAAATAGTGTGGCATTTATATTCATACTAATGCACCTGCAGTATCATCTGCCTCCCAGCTATGAGGCTGCAAATTTCTGCACTTATCAGTGCACAAGTTGAAATGCTTATAAGTCTCTGCCAGCATAAAACATGTCTGCAATTCTGCAAGATCAGCAGAAAGTCTGCAGAGAGACAAGAAAGTGTATGTCCTGAACAGTCCTGGCTGATGGAAAATTCATACAACATGATACAAGTTACTCAGATTCACATTATTAGATTTAGATTTAAATCATGTGATTTAAAACTTTTTAGGCCAGTCTCCAACATATTTTTATGCTCATACAATGTTAGTTCCTCAGTAATATGTTAGTTCCAGTTATTCTTTTTTGGAGTTCACCTACTTTGTTCTAGATCACATTTGTCAGTGCTAGTTCTAGTTTAATCTCCAATAAAAGTATTTAATAATAATTTCATAACATTTTGAATTAATTGTCAATCTACTATGCCACATTAAGACATCAACCTTGAATATGCTTACTTGAAACTAATAAATATATAATTGCTGGATTTTGTATTTGATTTGATTCTGTCTAGTCAATGACACCCCCTCAACACTGTTCTTGTTCTTCTCCCATCCCCCCAGGCTCAGCCTGCTGCTCATGGTTCTGTTTGATTCTGACAGCTCTGTGCAGGTCTGTCCCTGGGCCCATAAGCAAACTGTGGCTTTCAGTTCCAACACACAACCTTTGCCTCCACTGCTACTTCTTGCTAAATTAAAAGGTCTGCTGATTCTGGGACATATTCTGAGGACATTTTCAAAACCACTGTAAGTTACTTTTGAGCCTCAACCTAAAATTGAAAAAGAGTTTGAAAGTTTTGAAAATTCATTTCCTCCTTTATCTTCTGTATAACCTTATTGCTTGTTTCACATTCAGTCATCGAATCTTGATGCATACAGCAGAAATGCTTGTGTAGACACACAGCTGCTGGATTCAGTAAGTGTAGATCCTGCTTGCATAAACAAAGACTCAAGGGGGGAAAAAAACCCAACCAAAAGCACCTTTGGGGGCACTTTAAATGTATGTCACGATCTCACAATCTCCTCCAAGTTAACAAATTGTATTTTAGAACTGTGTTTGGTAATTATTGCATTCATACCTCAGAAGTAAGACCCAGGCATTATGGTTGGTTGGAATTCATCTGAATAAATAGCAGTTTGCCACATTCTTAACAAAAACATTATTCATTAGAACTATTACGTATTAGCAGCCCCGAATAACATTTGGCAATTCCTTTGGGTCTGTGTTTCTAAAAGGTCCATAGACGCATACAAATTGCTCAGTGCGCTAATATAAAACAGGAGCAATAATGAAATAGTAGAGTGAGTATTAAGCTCCAGGACTGCAGTTTTATTCTGCAAAATGTTCCTCTTGCAATCTGTAAACATCTTGGAAACTCGGGTGTTTTTAAGCTATTTAATGATTGTTAGTCATTGACTTGTGTTTGACTTGTATTTGCTGCCTGTCCCTCTGCAAAAGGCATTAGTGGCAAGCTGAGTTGTCAGATGATTTTCAGGCATTGCAACAATAAGCCCTAGGTACTTCAGAGGTTTTAGATTCCTGCAGGTGGCTATTGAAAAAACCCTCTGAAGAAAGTGGTCAGATGGATGCTATGGTTATGATAGCGTAGAAGGAAGTTGATAAGTACAATGGAAGACTTGTCAGGTTCTGTAAAAGAAATAATAACTTTTCAAATCCTATGTGACCTCTCTGCTCCATTCATGGCTCTAGATTGTAGCAAAAGAAGGCACTTCTAATGAGCCAGTAAATGACTACTCTTTCAAGAAGCTTACATTATATCCCACTCATATGAGGTGTAGCCAAGAAGAAGAGAAAATTTTCCTTATTCTACACATACTCTCACAGAAAAGGAAAGGAGGCTCCAACAAAAGAATTTCTGAGATGTCAGTATAGTATCTGGACACTTCTGGCCCTTTAGAGTATTTAATTATGAACACTGCTGTGAGATGATTCTACTTCCCAAAGAACAGAGAAAACTTGACACACTTCCTTAAAAATATTGGAAGTGCTTACATTCTATATCAGACTAAACTGCTTGCTGGAGATCTTTCAGAAAGCCTCTGAATGAAGAAGAAACTGGATTTTGTTCCCTCAAGTTCTATGGTTTATGCCTCCAATTCAACCGCTGAAATCTGTACATAATTTATTGACCAAATAAAGGATCCTTCCTTTCTTGAAATCCAAATGGTTTCCAAAGCATCTGCTTCCAGTTCTGTCAGCAATCTGGAGAACACATTGCAGATACCTTAAGGCAGAAGAAGTAAAACTCAAGAGCCATGGATTTATATACGTTAGCCATCACTGTGACAATGTATGGGAAATTAATCTCCAATGTCACCAACTTGAAATGTTGGAAGGAACAATATATTTTCTATAAGGTGAGAGGACTAGAGTGCTCCTTCTTGTGCTATCTATTAAAAAAATGTTTTAAAGAAAGGCAAGACAACAGCTTGCTTTAAACTGATTTCTAATACAATGGTATGAGATATTTGAGTGAAGAGAAGGACTAAAGGAGGGAACAGGGAAGACAAGCATATCAGCATCCAGTTGCTTCTTGTATTTCTGGGTGATAATGGTCTGAGGGTATGGACTTGTGAAAGAGTGTTTGGGAGAACAAAAATGCCAAGAAAAGAACCTGAACAGAAAGTGCTTTTCCTCTGGTGTTTGCGTCAGTCTTGCTAATACCTACTGTTAGGTTGCTTGCAGGGCAACCAGGATTCCCTTGTTCTTCAAAGCAATGTGACACTAGGGCTCTAACCCAGATCAGTTCAGAAGCAGTCAGGCACATGAAAGATTATATTAATGACAAATACTTCCTCCTTAGCATTGGAAGTTTTTTGCTCTTACCATCAGGAGGGAAACACTGTAAATGAAAAGTTTATTTCTGTAATTCCTTTATGCGACTCTCTTGCTTGTTTACCATCAGTATTTTTGGAGATTATCTAACAGAATCCAGAAATTCACATATCATAATCAACACTTACTTTCTTTAGGTTTAAGAAAGTTTTTTATAAGGTTGTGGTAACAGAAAACACTTAGCCTTAGCATTAGTTCCATAGCAGCATAGTAATCATAAAAGGGATGTGAGTGGGATAGAGAATTCTAATTTATTGCCTTTGGGCATGTACTCTGAACTGAAATAAGCCCATTCTTATTAAGATTTCCAGTGACGACGTATTTAATTACTGGGCACAACATCACCTTTCTATATTTTAGAAATGGGTGTTGTCTGGTATTGGCTGGGATAGAGTTAATTTTCTTCACAGTAGCTGGTATAGTGCTGTATTTTGGATTTAGGATGAGGACTTGCCTTCCTTGTTCCTGTTCCACGTTTCCTGTTCAGTTTTCACAGAAAACCAGTGGCTTCACCTGTACTCTTCCACTAGCATAATTCAGTTCTAGATCACTCAGTATCATTCACTTTTTTATAGCCAGGCCACAGAATTAGCAAAACAAATTTTAAATACAGCCATGAACAGAATAATGTTGCTGTTTCTTGAAAAGGGGGAAAAGAGGAAAACTGCTATATTAGAGGAGACTGCCCTTCACCTTGAGATGCTCTTTGGGCACACAAAGCAAGTAGGTGACACACAGAGCTCAGGTCTCATCCCTGATAGTCGTGGGTAAGCAGGCTGGGAAAAGCATAGTTCAGAGCTGCCTCCTACAACAGCTGGCAAAGTCATTGCTTATCATTTCTTACAGGGGGCTAAAAGGCTGCTCTGAGCAGGAGCTCTGAGCCTCTGTGTCCACTTGTTCAGTAGCACAACACAACAGAAAGTGGGACCTCTCACTCCCTCTCCTACGTGGATGTAAAATCATTTTTGGAAAGGGAAGACCTTGGGTTAAAAGGGCAGTGAAAAATGGCTAAAGGGACATGTAGTTTTTCTGTCAGGTGAAGATTGATAATTACTGCTCTGGGATTGCTTTTTGTATAGGGAATTTAAAAAACTAAAACAAACAACCCAAACCCCATGGAGAAACAATTTTTATACTAACAGGTATTCTTTCTTTATTATACAACACTGATTGATTTTGGAATTCTTTTAAATGAAGTGTGACCATTTAGAAAATACTGAGAAATTTGAGGTTCCACTTAAAGAGTGCTAGTTACATGCATCCATATACAGTAAAGTGTCTCAGGCATTACTCACAGCATACATAACAGATCACCACTGAAGGACTGACAACCATGTAGAGACTGTGAACAAACCATCAAGAGTACTTCTCTCACTGAACCTGGAGGCTGAACAAAGACTGTTGTGCTGCATGCTAATGCTCGAAAGGACTGGGTTGTAAAAACTGTATTTACTGAGTTTCAGGTTAACATGGGGCATCTAAAGAAAAGAATGATCACAGGCTTTCCTGTCTTTTAGCTGTAGGTAAGAGGGCAGCGAAGAGAGGGAACTATTCATGCTTTTAGCTTGAGTATCATTGAATTTAATGAAAGATGAGTGCTAAAACCACATGTACCACTTTGAAGATACAGGGGTCACTTTATCTCCTATTCTGTTGAAATGACTGATAAACCAGCCAGGAACTAAATATAGTCTTTGAAACAAGTAAATATGTCAGAAATACAGTAACACTGTATGTTTGGCAAAAGAAATCAAAACATTAGGGGAAATTAATTATGCAAAAATAGAGCAAGTTGTAACTGACTACCTGACAGCCGAATTGAGCTACTATGGGACAATTTTGAAGACCATAAATTTAAAAAGATTCAGAGCTGCCCTTTTTTCTTTCTATTTAATTTGCTGGTTTAAAAATATTAGAAAGACTCTATATGAAGTACCCTTGGTATTCATTCTGGACATGAGCCAGCAGTGTGTGCTTACAGCCCAGAAAAGTCAACTTAATTCTGGGCTTCATCCAAACAGCATGGCCAGCAGGTCAAGGGGGTGATTCTGCCCCTCTGCTCTGCTTTCATGGCACTCCACCTGGAATGCTGCACCCAGCTCTGGAGTCCCTAGTAGAAGACATAGACCTACTGAAGCAATCCAAAGGGGAGCAATGATCAAAGGGATTGAATACCTCTCCTAAGAGGACAGGCTGACAGAGGTAGGGGTTGTTCAGACTGAGGAAGAGAAGGCTCCAGCCTTTCAGTACAAATATAGGTCTTATAATAAAGGTGGGGACAAGACTTTTTAGTAAAGCCTGTTGGGATGGACAAAGGGTAATAGTTTAAAACTAAAAGAGGGTAGACTCAGAGTAGATATGAGGAAGATGAGAGCAATTAATCTTTTGTGATGAGTGATGAAACACTGTAACAGGCTGCCGAAAGAGGTGATAGATACTCCATTCCTGGACACATTCAAGGTCAAGCTGTTGCAGCTCTGGGCAACCCAACCTAGTTGAAAATGTCCAGGCCCCTGCCAACCCAAACTCTTCTGTGATTCGACTCACAGCACATAAGCAATTACAAAGCTGCAGCAGGGGAGAACTCAGGCCTTGGCAACAACATAAACATGGCGAGCAACAAATAGTAGCAGAAGAAACTGTTCTCCCAACAATTGGAGCTTCCTAGTTATCAAAGACTACCCTTACCTTCTTACCTTCCATCTCCAACGCTTCAGATGGCTGTTTAACCAGCTTGGCTCTGCCTGGAAGCATTCCCAGAGGCCAAGAGACTCAAGATACTCAGTACCTGCCTGTGTAAACAAGGACAGTGTCAGCTGCTTTATTTGAGCTGGTTTTGCCTGGAGGAAGAACCTAAGGCAGGAAAACTGAGTGAATAAATTCTAAATACAGATTTGCTTCAAAAATAATCTTCAGACCACACTGGTAAAGTGAATGAGGAATGGAAAGGTTGTTGAACACTTTTAGCTGATAGAATTTTTTTTGTCATTTTCTCCAATAAGCATTGCAGTACTTACTTTTTTCACCTAGAACAGCCTTCCAGACTTCAACTCCTGGTTTGTTGGCACATTTCACTATTCTTCACACAAAATCCGAGATTTTTATGGCCATCACTCCCTAAGGCTTTCTTAGAACTTGCCTCTCCAGATGAGTTCTTCAGCAAAAGCTGAAGAACTTCAGAAATGTCACTGCAGCCATGACAGCTAAGGGGGAGATTTCCAGGGAGTAATTTTTATTTAGACAATCTGGTAGAGCTGGAAAAATAGGGCATTTTTGGTGCACCACAGTTGTTCTGCTCTGCAGAAAACACACTTGGCCATTTGTGTGTATTGAGATTGACAATTTTTACACAATGCTTCTTTGAGTCTTGTCATTGAATAGTACCTTGGTTATGCAGAAGTAGCCATCAGTGTCTTAGTCCTCCATTAGTGTTCATATGAGACTGTTCTTTACCATAAAAAAGGTGGTGAGGGATTCACATTTATTGTGCCTGAGTGACTTGAATGACATTTTCTCAGTTTAGAAGCATCTCCACTTGCAGACTCAGCTTGGGATCTGAAATTCAAGCTGTGCATTTTCTGGCTCATACAGCTTTGCCATTAAAGCTTCATTACATCAAATTCTACTCACAATTAAACCTTTGCAGATAAATTTTCCTCTGAGTTTGCAAAGTAACAATTGAGGAGACAGCATTTTGGTCCTGGAAATGAAAAACATTTTACAACTCTTTGGGTGACACATGAGCCAGAATGGAAACCAGCTTTTTTCTCATACCTTTGTCAACACTAAGAAGTGAAAGAAAAAAAAAGTAAAAATCCATTTTAGTACTAAATACATTGGATAAATACACAGACAGGGAATAGATAATTGAGTGAAAATATGCAACTTTTTGACAGTCACTTTTCAGAATAAAGACACATTTTAAGAAAGACACAGGTGTGTTGGAATAAAGAATTTTCTTTTATATATGAAGGTGAGTCAAACTGTCTTGGGACTTCATTTGCTTAACTGACAGGCAGAAAATAGGTTTCTGGCTAGTACTGCAGCTCCTCTAGCTTCATATGGGAGTTGAAATTGAAAATAATAATGAACTGTAATGTTAATCACTCCTTTATTAGAGCAGGGACTGAGGATCAAGGGGCCTTAGTTCTTTCTTTGAGTCTTTTATTGAAGTCTTAGCTGATGTGAAAAATAGTAACTGAAATATCAGTTTGATGGTACCAATCAAAAAATGGCACTACTTGGTCCTGTCCCACAGTGCCAGGGCCAGGCTAACAGCCCAGCAGAGCCAGCAAAACAGGCACATATGCCCATACACAAACAGGACACCTCTTCACATTATTTCTCACATGAGCACATTGCCAAGACATAAGGCTACCTATAGAAAGAGCAAAACACCATTTCAAAGCACCTGGTGTTTGAGAAAAATGTTCAGTGCTCCATGCCAGTCCCAAATTTTTTTTTTATGGCAACATCTCTGTTTCCACAATAAATTTTTTCCAGATCTAGTAGGATATCCAGGACAAATTGCTACAGGGCCTACTGAGCCCACTATGCAGGACACATCTCCCACATTATGAAGAACGTTTAACCTTGTTAGAAATGGAAGGACTTTGCTGTCCTGGGATCCCATATCACCAGGGACAGTGGTGAGCACTAACAGACTGAGGGAAAATTTGTTTTTTCATCACTGTTGTTTCTCGAAGCTGCAGCAGCAGATGCTGCATATTGTGACTGCTTTCAGAACAAAGCTTTCAGCCAGGCTTGAGTCCTAGCATTATTCATCCCTCTCAAAACTCTTCCTGAGCACTGAGGATATCCTGTGCCTCTGCACAAGTAGCAGTCAGTCTGTCCGGTGTGGCTGCTACGAAGCTCAGTATGGTGGTGTTACCCACTGCAAATGGCTCATGCATTTTTTCAGACTTGTGCAGTGGTTAGGCTGACCCGTGATTCTTTGTGCACTCAGCACTTACAAGCAATCCTTTTACTCATTCACGCCTACAAACTGGATGCTAAAATGCTTTCCAGGACTGATCTGAACTGAAGCATCAGAGAATGCTTATGTTTTGATCCTGTTTCAACTCTTGCTATCACGTCAACCACCTGCCTTCCTTGAGTCTCTATTGACTCAGCTGGACTCTTTGTTTTAGTAAAGTTGAGGATTTCAATGGAAACCAGATGTGCTGTCTGATCCAAATTTTCCTGGGTAAATAAATGTTCACTCTGTTCCGTCCACTTAGTTATAATACACCAAACCATCTCTAATGGAAATGCTTTCACAGGCCATTTAGTAAAAATAATGTCCCACTTCTAGAGAGACACTGATCCTCTGTGCTAATACAGGAAATGGTGGCAAGAATCACTCTGCCCTGGTCAGTGTTCTTGTGAGCTGTAGTGAAGTCTTCTTTGAGGAGAAAATAGCTTAGCAGAGATCATGAAAACCAGGGAAAAGCCTTAAGTGGACTCTGCAGTGTTATGTAGTGTAAACATGAGGAATGTGGGAGAAGGTCGTGCATGGAGATGTTGGGAAGAGAACATGTAGCAGTGCGGATCAATCATCCCCCATAGAACAGCGGGGCCATATCAGTAAGCAATAACAATAGGAATATTTGAGACAAAATGTGCTGAAGAGCAGCATTTTCCTGCTTTCTCAGTAGTCCACCTTTTCCCCCACCCTCAGGCAGGGAAGCCAGATGTCCCTGAAAAACAGTTCATTAAATTGATGTAACAAAAGACAATTAATTCTCAGTGGCAACATTTGGTACTGCCGTTGGTTGTGTTCACGTCACAGACACCCTGCCCCATGGCAGTGGGGGGATTGCTGAGATCTCATAAACAACCAGTCAGGTGAAGCAGCAACTGCAGAGTCCCCTGTACACAGTCCACAAAACCACTCTGGCCTTTTACTCCTTCAGCCCTCTTAGTCACCTCCAGCAAAAAGGTGACAATGTGCTGCTTCTGGCTGGGATGGAGGAATCAGGAATCTAACAAAACGGTGCTGTGGTAACTGAGAGCTGTATCTCTAGTCTTTGATTAATAGACAATGTTTGGGATGGCTTCATTCAGCACTTAACTAAAATTATTTTTATATGAATAAATAATGCTCATTATTTTAGAGAGAATGTGACAGTCCTTTGTTCAGGGAAGAAATAAGTATTCCAGCTCCTCTCTGCTAAAGAGAGACTGTGATTTTTATGGCCATCCATAAGATCCGTGCTCTTTAGCATGAGACAGAGCTGATCACAGCATTTTTTTAGTGGACCTGTGAAAATATTTTTATTCCCTTAGACTTCCAACATAAACAGATTCTTCTTAACCATGTTTATAATGCTTCATACGAAACAGAACTGAGAATCTTAGAAGATGACAGCAGGCTCTTCCAGGCATTAAATTAAAATTACTTTATATAAAAAAAAAAGATGTATGCCTTTCACTATATTCTGACTGTAGATGGCTGTAGTCCATTTGCTCTTGCTGGCAGCTTTTAAATTTCAATATATAAAAAGGTTATTAAGAAGTTTTGCAAACAAATGCAGACCATTTCCAGGAGTGTCCAGAAGAGCTCCAACAGCAGGGAACTGACTGAGCTCTGTGAGTGGTGGGCAGCAGGTTTTCCTTTGAAAGCAGGGTGCTGCTTTCAAAGGGTGTGTGTGCCCTGTGTCTTGGTCGTGGAGAGGCAAAGGCTGTCTGGGCAGTTTTGCTGTGCTCAGGTGATGGAGATACCTCTTGTGAGACAGCATTTTTTATCCCACAGCTCTCACTGACTTATGGTATGAGTCAGGAAGGAAAGTTGGCCTGGAACCCTTTCTCCATTGTGGCAAAATACTCCCAGTCAGGTTCAGTGGGAAGGGACTGATGAGAAGAGTTACTCAAAAGAGTACAAGAAATTATCTGAGTATCTTTAGGTTCAATCAGCCCCTTTTTGTTTCAAAGCCCCAGATGAACCTGATATGTACCAGAGGCTGTGCTGGTTGGGATATGCTTTATCTGAGGAATGAAGAGTGGGATGGTTACCTCGTCATGCATGACTGTGAGTGATAGGCAACACCCAAACTGCCGGTGATGCGCTGCAGGAGAATTTTACAGAAAAACACTTTGGCAAGAACAGGGAGAGAGAGCAAGGGAAAAATAATCCATAATGTATGTAGTCTCTCAGAGAATTAGTTTTGGAGGCCCTTAGAAGAGTTAGGAATGGAGAACAAAGCAGAAGACAGCTTTATACAGTTATAGCCATCCTTGGAGGGAGCTCTTACCTTCTAACCCCTAATTTCATCTTTGTCCCTTGCCTCCGGTGAGACACAGTAAAGCTCAGGGACCAGCAGGGAGAGAGGGCACTGGCTCTGTGCACTGCAAACCCTGACAACCTCTCCTCATGGGCAATCTGAGCATCCATTCTCCTCCCCTGTCCTCACTCAGAGCAGCTCCATTAAAACAGGCATTTGCAAAATGCTGCCTGCTGAAAGCATGAGAATTGATCTCTGCACGATATGCCTTAAGGCCAGTAAAAATTAGTTTTCCCATTCTGCAAAGAAGGAAATGAAATGAAAATGGTTAAGTGACTTGCTCAAGATTGAAGAGGGAGCCTTTGCTGGAGCTTGGAAGGAACAATGGAAATAATGCAATTCATTTCTTAGGATGGATCCTTTCTGAAAGAGCCACACATCTCATGAGACCCTCTCTTCTGCTCAGAGAAGGACAATCACAGCTTTAGTCAAAGAGACAGAAGTGTTTGGTGACATTTCTCTAAGTCATGAGGTCTCAAACCTTTTCAGGCTCTCAGAAAAATATCTAGACTTGACTTAAAAACAAGAGGAGCCCTACTTCTCACACAACACAAAATCCAGCCCAGACATCCCCAGAGAGGCCATGAACTAAGTGTGGTCAGGGGAAACTATGAAAGGTTTTCAATCTAAAGCTTTTCTTCTACCAGATCCCAAAATGCTGGTTTAACGTTGATAGATTGAAGATTAGAACATATATAGAGTTTTCAACAAATTATTCAGTCATGGTGCATTGAAGAATTTTTTAAATGAGAAGTAAATGCATTTTTAAAAAATATGTAATGTCTTAGAGCCACTCTGGAACTGGAACAAAACATGTTTTCTTTATTTAAAATGTAATTTTTATGGATGCATGAGACTTGGAGCCAGAGAAAACATTTTTAACTGCTGAGGTTTTACAGCCACTCTAGGGTTAGGAAAGAAAGCTGAAAAAATATTCTGCCTGGCAGATTTTTTAAAGCTTCATTTAAAAGTAAAATAAAAAACATTGTAACTTTTCCACCTGTACCGTAGTTCATCCAAGTGAAAGAGACACCTTTCACTTCATCCCTCTCTCCTGCAATGAGCCCAAATTCAAGATAATTTGTCTCGTGTAGAAAGAAGATGCCGTCTCCAGGCTGAGAACAGCGGCAAAGGCACCGGGGCCAGTCCTTGGTCCACAACAATGATTAGTCTCTTTGTTCAACTGCAAGCCTCAGTTTCTTGGGCATAAAATGCAATGAAAATGTTGTTCCTTGTATCTGAATCATTTAGGTATGTTTAGGGAAGTAATTTGGGCTGTCTCTGCTTTTTGCAGAGAAACCTTCAGAGATACCTGCCTTTTGATATAATTCGAGGCTGTTGATGCCAGTCTGAAAATCTACTTTTGAAGATTAAAATGCATTCATTTGCTTAATCAAATAAGTTAAAAGGCAAAATATTTTGAGTTGTTAAAAACAAACAGTTTCCCTCTCGAAATGTTACTCCTTGAAGAGCACTTAAGGAAAGCAAACAGGATCTCCAAAGCTTCAGCATGTTAGGAAAGCCCAGGGCCTCCTACATGCATTGCAAAGGGAAAGACACATGCCAGACTTGTCCATAACTTAGTGTCTGGTGAGTCACAGCTAGAAAAGGCTTTCTCTCCACGTTCTAAGCACATTTTTTATATGGTGAAATTTTTGCACATGGAACCTGAAGATCCATTGGTGAGAGCAGATCCTACAGATGAACATACCCCATATGAAAAGACAGAGGAGTAGACATGATATTTGTTTATGTGCAGAAAGAGATTAATCTCTTTGGGTGAGCAATTTTGTGCTGCTCTCCCTTGCTCTTGTGAGGACTTGTGCTGAAGTACTTTAATTTCACACATGCTAAATCAGAAGTTGGGCATCTTCTCCTGCACTTTGCTCAGTTACAGGTTGTCTGAGATTTTATTTGTGCATAGAGCTTTGGCATACATTTCTTCTGAAATGTGCAGGTTCTTGAAGTGGGTGGGTTTGTCTGTAACCCATGGCAAAAGGCCATTCTCACAGTGTGATTGTTTAGCCCAGAGACACAAAGAATAGTTCTAAAATGGAGCAGGAAAGTCCGTGTTATTCACTCCCTTGCTTTATGGGAAGACCAATGTTATCAAATTAACACCTCATCTGACTCTCTCTGAAAACAAAAATAAAATATCTGTGTCTAAGGATAATAAAATTTTTTCTCTTTCAACTGTGAATTGACTTCTGAGAGGTACTACAGTCCACCGCACCTCAGGATCTGAAGTCCATAGCAAGATATCAGGTAAGCCTTTCACCTTTCTGTGTTTCCATCTCACACTTTCCACACTGTGTACAGTCTAATCCTAGGTCATATGTAGATTACTCTTACAATCAGTAATGAAGACTTCTTTAATTTTGTCTTCAGTTTTTACTTTGGAATTACAGAATGTGCGCTGCATTCATAATACAGCCTTTAAAGGAGATTTCTTGGTGTTATGAGGGGCCAGAGAATTTTGGGGTGCTTTTTGCTTCAGCAGACAACAAAAATTGCCAGACAGCTGCTCATTGGGAACCCTCAAAGCGCCCATGATTAAGGCTCCAGGTAGACCAAGAAAAGAAATTAGGCAGCTACACATATGGTTTGGAGAAGATGCGTAAAAGAGGCAAAAGAGAGGGAGGTGAAGGCAAGGTCCAGATGGATAATGGTCTTCAAACAAAAGAATGGAATAGAGGAAGTCAGGCCACTGGAAAGTTTTACTGAGAAACTGAAGATGACCAGAGGAACCAAAGGTCTATACTTTTCTGGGCAGAATTTTCAGAGAATGGTGAGAAGAGGATGAGTTTCGTTGTGGAAGCACCATGGAAAATGCAAGACCCGTGGATTTCACTTATAAAGTGGCTGAAGGCCTGCTGCAAAAGCTGGACCTAGAGGAAATGGCAGCCTACATCATGGAGAGGCTGTTGGACATCCTTAGGAAAAATAAAATGAAAATAAAGGGAGAAATATGGAGAAAAGCAGTGAGACAGAAAAGCAGCAGCAGTGAAGGGACATGCCAGTTTACTTTTGGAGTTACATATGAATGCTGTCTCCTTTGCAGTAAGTGCCAGAACTGCTCAGCTTTTCTTCATGGTTCTCACACCTATTCTGCTCATGAGACAACACTTTAATATCACCAGATGTAACCCAGATGGTACATATTAATTTATATATGGATGCTGGAAAATACTTATATACTTTGGAATTGAAGTCTTTTAAGTATGATTTTTATATTCATTTGAAACTTGTTCATTTTTATTTGAGCCATAAGGCAGCTAAAATATAGCTCCCAGGTGAATGAAAATTTATCTAGTCCACCCTGAATGATTCCAGGTTTGTGTGAGACTACTTTCAGAGGTGTGTGATCACTTCATTTCAGAAATTATTCTCACTGGCTCAACAACAATGCATTACTGTCAAATGCCCATTATTATGCTGAATGGAAATGTTGGGGAGATAAATTTAGAACATCTTTCATCTCTTTTTCAGTATTAACAACTGTTCCATATACTTGCCAGCAAAGACCCAACCATGTGACAAAGTAGAATGCCTTAATTTAAACATTTAATTATTTTTCTGAGTCAAACTTGATTTAATAAGTAATGATAACTGGAGTTGGATGTGATCTTTAGATAATCAAGCAATGGAGCTCACTTATCTGAGAGAGCAGGAAGAAGTGGTGGTGGCATTTGTCAAAATAATCTCTGCAACATCAGCACCAGTATTTCCCCAGTGTTTGGAATCACTGAGAAAAGGTGATGAAAAAAGAATAAAATACACAACTAGAGGTAGATTATCAAAACATCATGAAAGAACAAACTATGCTTCTTTATTGGTAGCTCCCAGTTCCTTCCAGCCCTCCATTCCATTTCTTATTCTCTGTTTCTATCCCAAAGTGAACACATTTCTGCAATTGTATTTTCTAAGCTCAAAACTGGACTCCTAAGTGCTGTGTTTCTGCCACAGATGGACCTTTGGCTCCAGAGAGCAACAAGGAAAAAGCAAGCACTTAAAAATATCAATAAATAAATATGTTTTTAAAGCACTAACCCACAGAGTAGTCTGCTATTATTTCTGTTGTATTAAAGTGGTTATGAAGAAATGAACATAAACCCAAAACGTGAACTTTGTACTCTTAAGAAAAGCTGGAAAAGGAATCGTCAGACCATTCTTTATAATCATTGCCACAAATATGCATTATTCCACTGGACTATTGAAAACCCTTTACTGCAAAGACCACCTTTCCATCAGCAAAACAGAGAGTGAGGCTGGTGCAAGGGTGGAAGATACTCACTTTATTGTGAGTATCTGAAATGCTGTATTGGTTTTGCATGGTCTCGTTTTTGGTAGCAGAGGAGCCACAGAGGCAGCTTCTGTGAGAAGCTGCTGGAAGCTTCCACCATGTCCAGCAGAGCCAATCCCTGATGGCTCAGAAGATGGACATGCTGCTGGCCAAGGCTGGGGCAATGAGAGAGGTTGGTAACACCTCTGTGATGGCACATTTAAGAAGAAAATCAAAACAAAGCACAAAGAGTGTTTTTCTACCCAGAGAAGAGGAGGAGGTGAGAACGTGTGAGGCAAACAGCATGGAGACACCAAGGACAGTGGAGGAGGAGGGGAGGAGTTGCTCCAGGTGCTGGAGCTGAGATTCCTCTGCAGGATGTGGTGAGGACCAAGGTGAAGCAGCTGTGCTCTGCAGCCCGTGGGGATCCACAAGGGATGCAGAGATCCACACATAGCCCATGGGGAAGTGCCCACACCAGAGTGGGTGGATGCCTGGAGGAGGCTGTGATCCAGTGGGAGACCCAGTGGAGAGAGCAAGCCCCTGCTCCAGGCTGGAGCAGCCTGTCCTTGCAGTTCTGCACCCCGAGGAAGAGTGACCCACACCACAGCAGTTTTGGGAGGGCTGTGTGCCTGTGGGAGGGACTCACGGTGCAGCAGGCGTGGTTTGGCTGCTGCTCGTGGGAGTGCACCCACTCCGGGGAAGTTCACAGAGAACTGCCTCCAATGGGAGGGACCCCATGGCCTCACAGGGGAAGGACTCCTCTCCCTGAGCAGTGGCAGAAAACCTTGGGTGATGAACTGACCAAAACCCCCATGCCCTGTCTCCCTGCACTGTAGGTGGGAAGGAGGGAGGGGCTGGGAGGAAGAAGTTGTTTCAAGGGCTTATTTTACTTCTCATTATCCTCATCTGATTCTGTTAATAATAAATTCACTTTGCAACCTTAAGTTGAGCCTGTTTTTCCCTTGAAGTGTGTCTCCCAGTCCTTATCTCACGCATGATGTGTTCGTTAATTTATTTTTTTTTCTCTCCTCCACCCAGCTGTGGCAGGGGAGGGTGAGCAAGCCGCTCTCATGAGTGTCTGGTGCTGGGCCAGTGTCAAACCATGACAACTCCCCATTGTACGCTCATCTTGCCTGCTCCCAAATGCTTCTCAAAGTTCCTCAAACCTCAGACCTAATCCTTTCCTTCCCTTCAGGTCATTCAAATTGTCTTCACTCCTACAGGTCCTCTCCCTCTGGTCTTACCAAAGGTGGTTGGTTCTCCTTTCACATCTACTAGGTGCAAATTTCTACTCTTACTTGATCCAAATCCAGACAGAATGAAAATTATTTAAAAAAAAAAAAAAAATTAAGCTGTGCAAGTGGTTAGCATGATTACACTGAAATAAGCAATGAACTGACAAATCATTCTTGCTACTTCAGGATGGAAAACACCACTAGTTCTACATTTTGGGATACTGATCTTTCATTACCTGGTACAAAGATATTATGCACCTTGAACAATTTGCTGTTTGGTGCTGTCAGAGACCAACAATTCATCTAAGCCACTGGATTAGATGAATTGTTGGTCTGATGAGAGAGGACAATCCCTCTCATGGGCCCTATAAGTAATCTCCTAATGAAAATATATTTAGCTACTTCTTGTAAGTCACTGCTACTTCCAGTTGTTATTT
Organism: Serinus canaria; assembly: GCF_022539315.1. Lineage (NCBI taxonomy): Eukaryota > Metazoa > Chordata > Aves > Passeriformes > Fringillidae > Serinus > Serinus canaria. The sequence goes on from NC_066315.1 coordinate 126,975,642, forward strand.
TCTGAGTTCTTTCTGGTTTGTGGCTTTTGGTATTTACAACATTCTTTTGGTAATGCCAAAGTCCAGCAGAGTATTTTAGGTATATTCATAAGGTACAGCCATATCTAGAGAAAGTACCAAGGGACCTCCCAGCAGCAGACAATTAATGACTATTAGGAGGACTGTAAGGCATCCTGCAGTAGCAATGGTACACATTTTCCAGCAATCACTGCCCAGTGCTTTGGAAACAATCTCTCTCCTGTTATGCTGCTGCCTGTTAAATATCTTGGCATTTATCTCACAGCAGAGACCATTCGCCTGTGCCAGGGTTCTGTTCCATTGACAATGCCTCTTAATTGCCTTGTTGTTTAAATAAACAAGACAAGATAATTAAGCGATAATGACAAAGAAACAGGATGTTAGTGATAATGGGTGGTAGATCCCTCTTCCATGCTAACTTCACTATCTAGAGCAGCCCAAACTCTCTGCCTGTATTAAATATCACAGCAACCTTCTGAGTTTTGAAAGGGCCCTTTTATCCTTGCTGTTTGAATAACTCATAAAAAGTTAAAAATAAAAGTAAAAAGTCTGGAGGAAGAATTCAAGACTAGGAAAACCAGAGAATCAGGTGATGTAAAAGTTTCAGAAAAGTAGGGCGTACCTGTAGCACAAAGAAAAGCAGTTCTGCACAGGGAATAACCCGCAAAAGGAGCTGCCTCTTTTCTGTTCCAGTATTCCTGGCAGTCCAGGAGAGGCTGGGCCGAGTTGTTTTATTTCTGCTCCTGACCAAAGCTCTTCAGCCATGCAGTTTCCCTTAGGGCTGGGCAGCAGGAATGCTCCCCTGCTGATGCCAGCTACCTGGGCTGCTGTTGCACACACTCTTTCTCAGCGTCTCTGCTCACACTTCACCTTGCTAATCTCCCAAACTGGGGGTAATCAAAAAGGCTGACTTTGAGCAACCCTTTAGGCAAAGATTAACCAAAGCAGGATTCTCAGCTATTTGGCTCTAGGAACAAAGCAATTTTCAAGTGTATTCATACACTTGGGACATTAATGAAGTAGATTGGTGGTCTTTTCCATTTATTACCTTGTTTCCTCAATTGGGGATGATAGATGAAGATACAAATCCCAAAAGATTTGATCTGGAGAAGCCTGGAAGTATTTTTTGTGTCTGAGATTATTTTTTCTGACACCTACTAAGAAGACAGGAGGACTACAGACTGATGAAGCTCGTTGCTTTTCTGAGATTTTTGCTTTATTTTGGTACTTATTGGTGTGTACAGTTGACAGAGACCAGTTCTGCATAGGATGATGCCATTGTACATTTCAGAGTATCAGAACAATCTGTTCAGGCAGAAGCACATAGCTGAGCAAAGAGTGGTAGTGAAAGGAAAGAGAAGTTCCTTTGAACTTCTTTGAAGTTCCTGTTCTCTCTCCTGGTTTCCAGCTTGGCTGTACACTTTGCTTCAAAGACTAAAGTATTATCATACCAGATTTGCTTCCAATTTTCTCAGTTCTAACATATTTCCTGCTGGTTATTGATATTGATCTGACAAGCTCCGGGAGAGGTTTTCAGGGCATTCTTAAAGCACTTGTGTTGGCCTCAAACTGTTCAGGCTATTTGAATGTGAAAAAACACCATGTGGGCCAAGGGCCTGCTTTAGTGTTTGTCTTAGAACAGATTACACCTTACCAAGAAAGTTTTTATACTAGGGTTAAAAAGTGAATTTTTGAGACACAGGTGCAATGTTTGCTCCACAACCATGTCTGCCTATGCCACGAGCCAGGAGCTATGTTGGACTTGAAGGACTAGCTATGTGGTCTTGTCTGTTACTCAGACATTGAAAACAGGAACAGAAATGTAGAGCAATCTTGCTGCATGCCAGTTTTTTCAGCTACTGATTAATTCTTTAAGGTCAGTTGAAGGAGGGATTAATTTTGGAAATTAAGGAAATATGAGAGAGATTGCCTCTGCAGTAGATTTACCAAAACGCAAACCCTCCTCTACACTTTCCAACCTGCTCCTGGCAGCTGGTGGAGGTTTGTGTCAGGCTGGCCTGGAGCAGGTTGGAGAATGAGTGCTAGCTTCAAAACAGTTTTACTAGGACTGAAGTACTGACATGATGCCACAGAGACATTAGGATATTCTGTAGGTATTTTGGCCCTTGACTTGGATTTTTTTTGTTAGTCATTATCTTCAGAGTTACAGGTCAGATATTTGGGTTAATGAATAGGTAGCTTTCATAAAGGCTGGGCTTGTGTTAGAGAGGCAAATTATGCTGCAACTCAGAAAAAAAAAAATGAACTGTGGAATATTTCCATACAGCAGACTTAGAAGCTGAGTTATTGACATTGAGGAACTGGACCAAATCAGTACCATAGTCTGGTGGAAGCACCAAACCTACAACCTGCATCCTTAAGATCCTAGGGACACATGCTGCATGTTTAGCTTGCTCTTTAAAGGATAATGATTCAGATCCCTTTCCACACACTTTGATCAGAAAAAATGAGGATGCGTGGTACATGTATCATTTATATATATATATATATTTAACACATTTGTGTTTGAGCTGGAAATTTTGTGTAAGCTGGAAATAACAGGCAAAGAGCTTGTAAAAAAGGATGTTACAGCACACTGCCATGCTGCCCACACTGGCATTGCTTTTTTGAAGAAGGCCCTGATAGACAGATGACTGCTTCTGTGATTTTTTGGCAATAAGAATTATATTTTTATCATTTCATATTCATATATTTGATTCTTACTTGCATTTTGAACTTATTCACTGGCAAAGATATGGGTTCATTTTATACATGGGAATGGGAATTTTCTATGTCCTTATCCCCCAAGAAATTGTCTGAAATATAGAGTCATTGGGTTTTAAAAGAAATGTTGAGCAGTTCATGAGCTAAACATGCCACTGTTAGAAAGAAACAAAGAAAAGACAAATAAAATGAAAGGTTATTTGCATCTGATTTACATTATCCTATGAGCATTGATTTCATTTTTATTTCATTCCTCTTAATACTATTCAGATTGCAGACTACAACCTTGCTGCAAATTTACAGCTGAGTTTCATTGTTCATTTAATCATCTCAGGTGTTACTGAAATAGGGAACGCTGGTGCTTGAAAGATTTCCCCTGAGGTTCATGGGAGCTGCCTGTATCCTGAGGCTGGAGGAGGGGGTCTGCAGATACATTTCTGGCAGCTCCAGCTCTGAATTTTGATGATCGTCAATGTTGAAAAATTGCATGGGCCATCCTGTGTCAAGACAATCATTGCTGTCGCCTCCTTTTAGTCAGCAATTTGTCTTCAAGCTTGCTACTTAGGTTATGCCTTTTTCTCCTCCATCCCTAACCCTTGCTTCAGCTTAAATATTTGCAATAACTCACATTTCCCTCTCCCTCATTCCTCCTGCAGGCAGGAACTGTGTCAACACTGTGCAGATGTGTTTTAACCCAGCAGAATATTTTGGTGAGTTTGATGGTGAGTTATGAAATCTTTGTGGTTAGCTCACAACACAAGAGGATTCTTTCATAAACACAAGTAACTGGAGTTTACCATGAAGGTATCTTTGTCAGGGAATGTTTTTCTTTCTGCTTCCTGCAGCTTTGCTTTCTCTGGTTCAGAGTCTCAAAAAGTTAACAGCCTTGGGCAATGGGCAATACTATCTATGATTTGAAATTCTCTTTTAGCTAATATTTTATATTGTTTGGTTTAAATCTACTGTGTCTGCAAGCAACCCCTCCTATAAAATTATTTACCATTGAATATCTGCTGAAAGCAAACATAAAAAGCATCATCAGGTTCTAAATAATTATGTTTAAATATTTAAACAACGAAGAGTTAAAAATATTTTGAAATCTTTGTTTAGCTGCTGTGTGTTTCTATTGACATAGGCTTACAATAATCTTGTGGCTGGGATCTCTGATGTTTCCTTTTGAATTTTTCAAATCAAGTTTTGTTCCTGATTTTGGAGAGGTGAAATTGTGATGGCATCAGATTGAAATGAATGAATTCATAAAAATGTAAAAATTTCCCCTTGGGCAACAAATTTGCTCATATTAATGCTGGAAGAGAGGGTTAAGTGCTATGTGACAGAAACTGTATTAGCTGTTGCAAAAGGAGCTACTCATTTTGATCAACAGCAGAACGTTTGCCTTCAAATCTCTAGTCCCAGTTGGAGCAGCAACCTTTCCCCTATAATTAATTTTTGTGTGCTGTAGTCCATTAGAGAAGAGAGTGACAGCCTCTGGACACAGATTACTGTCTTAGGTATGGCCCAAAGGAATATTATGGTCTTAATTAAAGGTGGCTCAATATGTCAGCCATTGCAATAGTTTGAGCATTTTTAATACTGTGTCAGTATCTAACCACCTTAAAAAAATTCTGGTAGCAAGCAAACTAAGTCATTTAAAGGCAGCTCATGTTCTCTGTAAGTTTTGCAGGACTGCTATTGGGAATACTTGATAATTTATGAAGGCTTACACCACCAAATTAATTACATTTTCCTGATGCCACATGTCTTTTTCATACAAGCTAGCTCTGAATTATAAGTAACAATATTGTCCTTGTTCATTCCTTCAGTACAGGAGACAGCTTTCTAATTACACCAGTAGAATTCAGTTACTGTATTTTAGAAGTGTCATTTATTAAACACTGCTGCAGTTAAGGTGGTGTATGCTTCCCTAATATTGACCCTGATTTCTGCTGTGTATGTTACTGCATCTCAGTTCCGAGCCTTTGGCATGAGTTTCATTTGGGAGCATTTTTTGAAGCTTAGGAAAAATAAGTTCTGAGGAAATGATAAATGCAGAGACTTGCTGTGATGTGCAGGAGGTACAACGCCATGCACTCTACTGTTTTGTGTGGGAATGAGGTTATACTTCAAGCCACTGTTCTGAGAAACAAAACTACTTTGGTGTCCTTACAATAGGCAACTCATTATCAGTGGGTTTCTTCTGAGGTCCTGCAATCTTGACTCGTGCTTGGGTTTTGCGTTGCAGATACTTCTTGAAAAGCCTGATGTGGCTGCCTTAGAAAAAAATAAATGTTTCCAATTTTTATTTAAATTAAAATAAAATCAGTTTGAATAGATAGTATATGAATGTAGCTAACCCCTGAACTTCAGTCAGCAAGGAGGGAAATAAATGGGCCTTCTATTTTCTTTAATAAGATTTTAGAATATTGAAACTTTCTTAAGTGCCTCTTCCATTTTTTCTTTCCTGATTTGTATCAAGATGATAGAAGAGCATCTAGGGCTTCTTTTGTATTGATTTCCAGTCAGTAATTTGTAAAATGAAGCTATTTTTTTCCATTATTTGCTATTACTTGAAATAAAAATTACATTGGAGATGAAATTCCAAATGGAGAGTTTTTTTCACAAGAAATCTCACTTTACTGCAGTTCCTTTAAATAGTAAAGTTTGATCTGTGAAAGAAGAATGCTGTTGTGAAATTTCATCAGACTCTAAGCGAGATTGGGGTGAAAAGATTCTCTTTCACCTCAATTATGGGAAAATGCAACTGAGAAAAATCCCAAAGGTACTGAGAAAGCAGTATGTATAGATGTGCCCTATTTGGAACATGGAACATGCAAGGAGATCTTGCATTGACTTTCTAGGAGGGAATGAAAATGTTATTGGGCAATGACACTACAGCATCAGTGCAGGAGGAGTAACTTTGGAGCTCAGAATTCTCCAGCACTTAGGCTTAACATTTTTTTCCAGAAATCTTCTGTTCCAGCATTTTCCTTTCTGATTCTGGAGCGTTGTGGAACCACCCTTTACTTTTCAGCTCTATCTATTAAGCTGTATTAATATTATAATGTATGTATTAAGACATGTGTCTTAAAGGTCAGCTTCCAATCATTACTGATTCTTCAGAGAAGACCATACGGAACTAACAGTGAATTATGTTTTCTGCTGCATTTAGTCTTCAGCTCTCAGAATAATGTTTGGTCATCTTCACATTATGTTAAGTGCAATGGATGTTGAAGGCCTTCCAGGTAGCAACATCTGGTTGTGCTACTTTACAGTACAAAAATTGCCTCAAGGAACTAAGCCTCAAGTAGTTCAGCATCTGTTTCAGGTTGTTTCAAGAGATGGTGTACTCCTTGTAAGCTTGCCCATGAAGAATTCTTACATGAGCTTTGATAGCAGAAACATTTTTCTGCAGCATGCAGTTAGACGTTTACTTTTATAATAAGTTTTGGTTTGGTTTTTTTTTTTGCTCTGAAATTTAAATTTGTTTGGAAGTGGCTGGTGAAAACATGTTTTAATTGAGCATCAGAAATATTAAAAATACTTGCAAGGGCAAAGATATATTAAACAGCCCTTCACACAGTCAGGACTTTTTAACTGGAATGGTACTGATGATGTTTTGTCCCCATCTCTGCTTGAAAGTAGAGGGAATCCAGGTTTTTGTCAGGCCATTTAGAAGCTTATCACTTATTCTCACCCTCTGTCTTCTGATCACACTAATGTCTTTTAATTTCTCTTTACTCCGAGTAAAACAGTAACAGTTGCACAGCAGGCAATAAACCAAACCTTCTAAAAAGACATTTGGATTTCTGACAAAAAATTAGATTCTCCATTTTTCACAGTCTTGAACCAATGCCTCCCAAGTTTGCTGAGTTTGCACACTCCTGATTGATTTATTTTGAACCAGACCTGAAATCTAGCAAATTGGAAAGAACAGCAGTTAGATGGTGGTGTAACTTCTAGTGTGCAAATATAAATTGTCAACTAATGTCTGCCTGGGTCAGGCCATATTAACTGGGAGCCAGAAGATGGTGCTGCCATAACTGGCCTGTTCAATCTAGCTTGGCTCAGCAAACAAGAAAACACTTGGCCTTCCTTTCCTAAAGCGGCAACAAGAAATGGCTCATCCTGAATCATTCACTCTGCTGCTCCCCAACACATTTACAACGATGTGCTATTTGTTGTCAAAGTGTCAGGATGAGCTACATCCTCTCATTGTCTCTCCTTCAGTACCTACAGTGGTTGGGCAGCTTCACCTACCAGGAGATTCTTCATAAGACACAATTATATTGCAAATGTTGCATAGGAAGTGCTAAGGAAGAAATAATGTGAGACCCCTGATCTGGCATATCCAGACACAACAGTGCAGCCAGGCCTGTGCATGTCATGGAAGCTGAGGCCTGACTTTAATATGTGAATCATCCCACACTTGTAATAATTTGAAAGTAAAGGCCAGAATGGCTGGGTATTTTCCAGTCACATCCAGATGTGAATGATTCTCTCAGCCCTATACAGAGTCATTGTAGTCTTCCTCAGAGCCACATAATATTTGGGGTCCAAAGCTGATCCCTAAGAAAACAGTCGCAGACATTGTATCAAATGTCTCCAAGGATTATCATGCAGGTCTTCTGCTGAATCTTGCTGGGAAGCCTAGAAGGTAGCTACCTTTACGTGCTCCCACTGCTGAGTTTCTGTTCTTCCAGCTGCCCCTCTCCCCTGGATGCAATGGTGAATATGTGCTGGTCCACATGGGCAGAAGGCTACTGTGCTGATTTAAAAATCCCCCTGTTCCCCCATGCCAGATCTTTTCTGCCAGGACTGCTGTGGTAGAGTGGGGGGGAGCACGAGCCTGAGCCTCAGGGCTGAGGTTCCTGCAGTTGGCACTCTGAAGTGCTCAGCAAACGTGACTGTGCTGTGGCTGGGGGTGGTGCTAGGGGGTCTTCCCTGGCACACGCTTCTGCCGGCTCTGCTGTGGGGTGATAACTGCTGGCAGATGACTGTGAGCATCTAGAAGCTTTAAAATGTCCTCCCCATGGGTTTTTGTCAGTCTTTGTATGGTACCACTCTCCTTAGTTTCCACGTATTACTTGTCCAAGTGAAACTGCCGAAGGAAAGGAGTGTCTTCTGTGGTAAAAATAACATTAATTTCTGTTGGATATTATTTAATTTATCTATCTATTAGCAAGAAAAAAAATCTTTAAAAGGTGTGTGCAGACCCATTATTAGAGCCATAATAATTACTGTTGTTACAGTGAGTTGCTCAGTAAATAGCCTGTTGGCTGCAATGAAAGAGGAGCTTAGAATAAACTGTTCCAAGAAATAGCATTGATATGTTCATATCAACCATGAAGGAATCAGGAGGGACACATAAGGAGAGCCAAATCTTTTCCTGGAGCTAATATACCATTGCTTTGAGCAAAGACACGCACATGCACAGTAGTGCACAATCTTTATTTATTACATTCTCAGCAAGGAGTACTTCTAAAATATTATGAGATACACATCTAGAAATATATAATTTATCTGGAAGCAGAATGAATTTGATGTGTTAAGTAGTTTGGGTTTGAATGAAGATGTTCCTGTTTCCACACACCAAAGACTGGTATTGATTTGATGTATATACAGATTAGGTTTCTTCACAGCTGTTTAAACTGTGCCCTCTACAAACTTCCATGAATATTTAGATTTATGTTGCCTTTCTCATCACATCAGTGCTACTAGGAGGCTTTGTGATACTCAGGGAATTAGTTTGGTTTTGCTGGGTCTGAATGAATTGTGAGAACCCATTTGAATGGGAACAATCTCATTCTAAAGTGTCATGTGTGATCTGAGCCTTAGGGAGATGCTGACATATTAACCACTTTGGTAATGCCTTTGTGATGGAACAGAAGGCAGCATTTTGGCCTTCTAGATTCTGAGGTTGCTTTTTAAGTTCTACTGATGCGTCGTAGTTTACTACTGGCTCACATGGTTTGCACAGAAGAATTTTAAGAAAGAATGAGGATTTCATCAAGCCTGTTGTGTAAAAAAATGTACTTCATTACCATTAAACTCAATACTAAAGGTGAGGTGAGTTGACCATGCACAAGTAGCTGATTTTTCCAAAGCTTTTTACAACTCCTTGCTGGAAAAAAAAAAAAAGCTGCCATTCCATTTGTTGAATTCTTTAGCTGTATTACTTCTTTATGCTCTTTTCTGTAACAATTTTTCTTTACAGTTTTATTTTCAGTTTATCTGGAAGACCACTGGCAATGGGCAGCACAAATAATTTAAGTTCCTCTCTAGTTTTACCATGTCTGTCATCAGCAGGAAAGAAGCTTTTGAGAAAAATGGTGAAAGTCAGTACCAGTGTTTTTTCCTCATAAGACGCCAGCCAATATGAGAAGCTCAGAGCACAGTAGCTTTGCTGCAAACTGCCTGACAGACTTTTTATAAAGATTTGTCCTTTGTTAATGTTTCTGGTCTGTGGGCAGTTGTGAAGAGGTCAGAATCTCCCCTCCATCAGACAGCAAAGGAATCTCCTGGGCTCAGGATGAGGATTTGGGTTTTCCTCCTCAAAGAGGCGAGTGAAGAGAAGAGAAAGTCAGATCTGGTCCTGCAGGTTAATCTGTGGAGCAGTCCCAGAGGCAAAAGCACAGAGGTGTCACAATCTCACAGCATTGCTCTTGGATCCATAGGAGCCCACTCTCTTCTGAGTGCACAGCCTGCTGATGTGCCTCAGTATCCTCTCTATTGCAGCACCACCACTCAGAGTATTTCAATTTATATTTCTTCAGTGTGATCTGTTAGTAAAGTAATAATCTGTGCTTTCAAATGAATACTCTGTCAGAGCCAGCATCCTTTAGCTGGGGGTAAAGAATGGGACTTTTGGACATTCCTGTGGGATGGTGACCAGGTTATCCTGTGCTTGGCACCACAGTGCAACAGGTGGCTTCTGGGTTGGTGAAGAAGTGCCTATGCTTGGTGACATTTCCTACCCTTCTACATCCTTCTCTGCCATGCTTTTTCTGCCCCTCTGCCAGGCATCATGCATCTGCTGGAATGAGCAGGTTGGAAGAGGAAGATCCCTTTCCAGCAAGGTCCTGTTTGTGTGCTGGGGAAAATCCACCTCCAGCATTAACTACTGATGAAGAGTATGGTCATTTCAGAATTAATCCTTATACATTGATTTCTGGTCGATTCAGCATCATAGTAATCCTCCATTCTGAGTCTCTGACCTTTGTTTCTCCTCTGCCTTTGGGCAGAGAAGGGTTTCTTTCTCTTGCTGGCTGGAGGAGGTGAGGTCAGAAGGAGAAAGAGCTTGGGTGGCCGAGTCACAGGTGGCAAGAGAGCTGGGGAGGTACTCCAGATGGCTGATGTAAGGGTTCATAAAGTGATGAGGACTCAACCTGCAATGTTCCTTTAAACCTAAATGTTTGTATGGGTTACCAAGCCAGCATGTAAAACTGTATAAACATTTTCATATGTTGAACTACAGATTAACTGTGGTGCTTATGATGATAATTAAAACCACTAACACAACATATTGTGAAAAATTCCACATGCACATTTAAATTCTAGTCTTTCAGTCGGAGAAAGGCATTACTGAGTTTCCCTTAAAAGTTTTTCTTTGTTTTCAGCAAATTTTAAGGAAAGCTCAAGGTCTTTCAGAATTGAGCATCGCTATTTGTAAAATTTGGAGAAGTCTTTTCATTATTTCTGGAGGTATTGTTTAGATCAGGTTTTTTCTTTTTAATACTTCTCAAAGTGAAAGAAACTGACATAGGAGTTTGGTGTGATCTGTGATCTGTATATGGTATTTCAGATCAAATGACAGGAAACTTTAATTCTTGAATATTTCAAGCCATTAAGAGGAATGTAAATCTGCAGGGTGGGACAAAAATGAGATTTCAAAAGTATGTTTTAGGCTTGTAGCTATTTTTATTTAATGCTTGCAACACCAAGGCAAATGTTTCTGAAAGTTGCTTTAACTATCTTCCTTTGGGGATGGTTTGTCACGTTTGTTTCCTGTGCCACAAAGTCTTCTGTGCAACACTGAGTCTGCAGCTGGCAGTCAGAACTGAGTGGGCCAGGACATCCACTTGGGGTGCACTGTTCCTTGATGAAACGCCAATTACTCTGAAAGGAAATAGCCACATCAGCAGCTGAAGACAATAAAAATGGACCATGAATAATTACTTTTGTATGTGTGTTTTGATTTTTTAACTAGTCTCATAAATTTTTAAAAGTTTATGAATGTTGGTGGTAAGTGAGAGTAGAAATGAGGCAAGCAGCAGTATCCTCTCCAAAGTACGCCAGGGGCCAAGACACAGAGGTCATGGCTCCTACCAGCAGAATAGAGAGAGAAACTGCTTGATGTAGGTAAAAATGTAACCTGCAACTCAAAATGAGTCTTTTGATTTCTCCAGCCTCATTGAAATGCTTGTGTTCCAATGTGATCCTACCCTGATCTATTTCACTGATATTTCTATTTCTAGTTTTGAGCCTAATTCTCCACTAAAGTTGCTCCTGGACAGTGCAAAGTGACGCTGCAGGAGAAAGACTGAGAGCAGCTCAGAGCAAGCAGGAATATCTCCAGTGCACAGCACTGCAGCATTTTGTCAAAATTGTTGACAGCATTGGGGGTGCCATGATATTGGCACAGTGTAGATGGGGCTATCCATCAGTCAGGGAAAGATCAGGGATCTTTCCACCAAGTGGTAGAGAAGTACCTAAACCACAGTAGTAGCAGCCCAAACAAGCAGTAGCAAAAGTTGAACGACACAGGGGAACTAGTAGAAATACCAAAGCTGGTGGTTGTTTTTCAACAATCAGAAATGAGAATTATCAAAATTAGAAATATTGAATAAATAGGAAGAATGACTTGAAGTGTCATAAGTCATGTTTAAGATTGAAACAGATGGAGAACCCAGAGTATTTCAAGAGGCAAATGCTTAAATGTTTTTGTTTGTTTTAAAAAATGAGCTCTTCATCTGCTATAAAACATTTTGTCAAAATTGTAGATCCTATTTTAAATTATTTTATGCAGTGTTTTCTTCTCTGTTGAGTTTCTGAAAATTTTCAATTTTTTTTTTCATTTTAGGCTCTCCATAAAAAATCATCAAAAATGAGCAAAGCCATATTTCTTCCCATTAAAAGATTTTTTTTATGCAAGAAATTGACAGCAGTTTTTGTGAAATAATTACACTTCAGGAGAAAAAGGAACAACAATCCTTACACACACAAAAAAAGAAGTGATACTTCCATAAAAAAAGATGTGATGTTAAATTCTGAGCAGCTGCAATCCAAAACACCTTGCAGAGTGTTGAGAAATTATAGCTACAGAGTCAGCAAAACACAGGTGTAAAGGCTCCCGCTGTGGAGCACAACTAACTGTGATGTTTGTTGTGTATTTGCATTTATTGGGATGTTGTCTTAGGAAGTCTTGCTGGCAATCTTCTCTGGGAACCTGAATTCAGAGAGAAAGATCACACTGGGCTGTTCAGCTTGAACCTTGCACTAAGCCTGCCCTGGCACATACCATTATTATTTCTATTGTTTTTAGGTCTGGGCTGTGAGGTTTTTTTGCAACTAAGTTGCATTAATGCAACTAAGATGATAACAGCAGCATATGCACAACAAAGCTGCTAACCAAGGAAATATCAGGCTTACAGCACTTTTTGCACCACAGTTGCTTATCAATGAAGCGTGTATATAGCCTAATTAACATAACTGGAATGACTATAATTATGCTATCATTTTGTTTACTTTAGCACATTCTGTTGAGGTATATGGGTAGCAATATTTGTTATTGAAATATTCCCCCTTGCTATATTCAGGCTGTTTAATTTTCCTGGTAGTCTATTTTATTTATGGTGTGATTTAATTGCTTAAAAGTGAGGAAAGTGTTAAAGTCCGCAAACTCTTGGCCTACAGAGTTTCTCTACTTTGGATTTTGGACAAAAATCTGATAAAGCTTTGTGTAGTTCTCAATAATGCCAGTAACATGGTCCTGTAATAATTAATGTCACTATTGTCATAAATAGGGCTTTGGAGGACAGAAGCCTAAAAATAACAATAATCAAGAACATGCACAGCTAAAAGCCTTTCAGGCTCCCATTTGAGAAAGTGCAATGCAACTGAAGCTGTTAGTTTGGGATAGCATTGCCAGACAACAACAATGGAGAAAAATTGCGTAAAACATTTCTTTTGCCCTGGCTTAGACTGCCCTACTGAAGTGTAATTGTATCCACTTTTGATGAAAATATGATTTCACACCCAGAAATGTTTCTGAAGAAGGTTCCTAAGAAGGGTGATGCTTGCTTCAGCCTTTGTGCAGTCCATGTGGACATCTGCATCTTCATGGCTTCAGCAGTGGATCTTTGCTGGGCTGTAGTGTGACTGCAGCTCAGGAGAAGCAACCACAGCACGTTCTTGTCCCTCATGACCTTGTCTTGGGCAGAAGGAGAAGGGAGAAGGCTGTCAGTCCTTGCTGACAGCCATTTCTGGATGTCTGGGATTGTAAAAATCCTTGTGATGCTGTTGCCCTGAACGTTTCTCAACCTCATGCACCCACAGCACAGGCACAGAAAGCCCTTCCCTGGCTCTCACTGGCAGAGGTCAGTGCTGGTGCACAGCCAGCTCACCCAGCAGGGACCTGGATCATCAGCTCTCTTGCATTTCACTGGGGCTAATGCCTCCCACTTTCTGATGGTGTGCAGAACATTAATAACATAAGTCATGTTTGTACAGATATATGATTTCCATAATTAGGAATGTCAAGAGGGTAATTTAAGGTAAGGATGTATAAATTAACACAGACAGACTGAGTGTGTTGGCACTTTAAGGCACCTTTGGGTGTAGTCCTGGGTTTTTCTTCACATTAAAAGAATAACAAAGGTTCTCTCGGGTCTCTTGCTGAATTTGCTGGTCAGCTGGAAATCTCCTTTTTTTTGTGCTTTTGATGGAGCCAAACTTCTTGGTAGTGCTTTTATTGGGAGAGTACCTCTTGTGTGCCAGCTGTCATACTTACAGTCACTTCTAATTAGGAACAACTTTTCAAGTTGACACATCCCACAGATGAAGTGCCTTCAGTATATGGCAGGACAGAAGTGTCCAAATATTCCCAGGGATCTTCTGATGAAAACCAGATGCTCTGAAATCTTTCCTCCCCTTTCTCTACCAGTGCACTTACTCAAAGACAGTATAGACATGTAATTTAAATGCAGCAGGTATAAAAAAATGGAGGGAATTGATTGTAATTTTTTTCCTGATAATTGCAATCACATCAGTCAAAAAAAAAAAGAAATAAATGAACAAGCAGCACATTTCAAGCCCACATTTCTGTTGAAGAAGTTTCACAGTGGCTTTGCTGTTTCTCCACATTTCTTTACCATTCTTGATCGGGAACCATATATAAATGAATAATACCTACATGCAAGATCTGTCTTAGAGTTATATCAGCTATTCCTAATAAAAGCTCAACATGTGGAACTTAGTCATCTATCAGATGTTTTTATTTACTGGTTCTCATTTTTTATTTAAAATTGCTTGTCTGATTTAAATGAGTAGACAGAAATCCATCTCTGAAAATACATCATTAAAGTGACGCAGTTTTACATAAGAGAAGAATTTTATCCACACATCATGTGTTTTTAAGAATAAAAAAATCTGTTACCGGAACACAAGCACATACACATTTTTTCTAACCCCTGGCCATCACCTTGAAATGAAGACTCAAGGACATAACCTTTGGAGACAAATATACACATGATTCTTTCCATATCAGCGCCATCCCAAGGACTCTAGCATTGAAATGACAGCTGATTCTCTCTTCTGTTTTGCAGGAACAAAGGCAGAGAGAGGACTGAGGCTCAGAGACAAATATCTCAATGTCCAGTGCAAGTGAAGCTTGTGCCTTAAGAAAAAGATTTGAACTTTCTTGGCAAGTTACAAGACTAGTCATGATTTTTTTCCATCTTCTGCTCTCATCCTCTGATATGCTTGTGACATTTTCTCTCCCATTGCAGCCCATTAGCTGGTAACAGAGCACACCAGAAGTGTTTTGTGGGCTGTAAAGAAAAGAGACCAAATGTTGTGACATGCTTGCCAGTGGCCATGGCTGGACTTGCTGATCCTTGTTTTCCACTTCTGTGCTCCTGTTTCAAACACTACATATGCAAATGTCTTTCTGCTGCTTGTTAAATTGCCCTTGAAGTCTAACCTTTTCTATTCCCAGCTTGTCTTCTCTTACGTACACTGTCAATCACATTAGGACTTTCTAGATGTGTGATGGTTTAGTTAGTTTTATACAAAACTACATTGATTTGCTTTGCCAAAAACATGTGCTTTAATTTTCCATTGTGATTTCCTCAAATCAGAATTCAGAAGAGGAATCCTTCCAGTTTAAGCAGCTTCCTAGTATTTGCCAATGGTGTTCTGGGAACACAACCTCACAGTGCCTGGACATGAGGCTCTGCTGCCTCAGAGAGGTGATGTGAGATCCTTGCTCCTTGCACGAAGAGAGCCTTTCTGGTGGGGCTCCCAGCAATACCAGGCTGTGAATCATTTTATCACTGCTTCTATCATCTGGGGAAGCAAACAGGATTTTACCCTTTATTTTAATGATCTTTGTACCTGCTGCTTGAACTCTTGCCCTCTCTATCCCTTTTCCTACTATACACCCTCCTTCTGCTCCACTTCTATTCCCTTGTAGTCTTCTTTGCCTTTGCCCTTTCTTCTCCTCTTGTACAGCTTGTGCTTGTACCTGGTTATCTCAGCAGTTTGTATTAAACTCCTGTATTAAGTGAAATGGCATTTGTGCAGCTGGACACCCCACTCAGCTTTACTCCATGTCTTCTTTATTTACTCTAGGTGCAAGTGAGTGCAGTGCAGGCTGGAGTCACCAGCTGGCACTGCCAGGAAGAGCAATACATGAAGTTTTGTTTCACCAAGCCTAAACTTCCATGGTTGCCACCACCTTGTGTGTGAACAGCCTTGGCTTGGTGAGACCTACTGCTGTATGCAACTGGGAAACAAGAAGCCTCTTCCTTCAAAGAAGGGGATTTTTGAAAAGTACCAGGACAAGTGAGGGACAAAAACCGTGTTAAAGGGAACACAACCCATATGCAGCTGACCACATGTGTGTTTTCATGAGGGTCCCAAAGTCCTGTCCACTGCTGTGGTCAAAGAGAAGTGCCTGCAACAGGCAAGGCAAGAACAGCCAGCAAGGAAAATAACTGCAGATAACCAAAATCATTACAAGAACAACCCCTGCCTGACATGCCTTACAGCACAGCACTGCACCTCTTGAATGAAGAGCCTCAAGATAATCTGATGACCACAAGTGGCAGAGATATATGCTGTACTTACATTGACCCTTCCCAAACATTGCTCTTCTAGTGCTGGCTGCTGCAGTGCTGGAAGTATTCCTTCAAGTGCAATGCCTGCCTCAAACCACTGCCTTTGCCAAGCTGCTCTGCCAAACGCGACTTTTCTTACCTTAGTCGTTTCCAAGCAGACAGGAAACTGATCCTTTTCTCAAACCAAAATGTCTCTTATAATCCCAAACTGAGACACATCATGAAAATACTGCATTTTTATTCAAACCAGCCATTGTTTAATTGTGTTGTCTTTATCAGCAAATTGCTTTCTTTTAAAAATTCCCCCATGTGACAAGTCACGTTGTGATGCATTACTTCAGGCTGTATCTTTCATGTTGCATTAGAGTAAGTCAAGCTTAACATGATTTGATGCTTGCAACCTGCTTCAAACGTGGCATGTGAAACATTTGAAAGAGATGTATCTTTCAGGGGAAACAAAGAGTTTATAGATTTCTTTTTCTTTCATTTATATTTTTCTCCCTTTTTAGTTTCAAATGGAAGTTAAATAAGGAGAATGTTAAAGAAAGAATTAATCAATGCATCACTTTTTTCTACTTGTAAAAATTCTTTGAACTTTCAGTTGTTTGATTTCTGCTTTATATTTCCCAAATTACTGAGAGAAACATCTATCTGGTGACTGTTAGGAAAAAGTCTTCTAGCAAAGCAGCAATTAGGTTGGAGAAAGAATGGTTGTACATTCTCTGATGGGTGCTGTTAACTGAAAAAACAATTTCACTTTTGAAAGATGAAGGTTTATATGGCTAAATCCCACCTGATCCCACCTGATCAGCCTCTTGTATTCTAAGATATTTTTGATTCTCTAAATCAAAGGTGAACTTAACAACTCTATTGTATAAATGAACATACTTGCCTAACAACAACAGTGAGGAAAAACAAATAAAAATAACCTGAGTTGTTAGAATAACTTAAAATAATTTAATTATCATGTTTAGCAATAAATTTACACTTAAACATAGCAAAAAATGCATGCTTTTCTTTAAATAGTAGCAAAAGGAATATTGTAACATTTGAGGTTTTGGGGTTTTGTTCCTCCTAAAAAACTGTTTAGTTGAGAAATGTTTTCATGAAGAAATTTCTGAGCACAAGGTGGTTTCTCCTGATACAAGTAACCATATAAACATGTTGGTGCTTGGAGTCTGCCTGAAGAGTTTTCTGCTTACTTTGCTGCTGGTGTTTTATTTTCCTTGAGACTATTCAGAGACTATATAGTCTGTAGACTATATATATTTTTACTATAGTCTATATGAATAATCAATATAGTCTGTATATGTACATATTATACAGAGACTATGTATTAGACTAGAGACTACAGAGACTATATATTCAGATGCTATATGGTCTATGAGACTATAGTTAAGTATGAACACAAGCAGGTTCATGATTCACACTGGGCTAGACACTGGTGTTTTTATTCCTTCTGAACCATCCAATTTTTTCCTTTTGAATCACGATAATTTCTGTTGGATGACATGAAGGAAGATCTCAGTTCATTATACCCATAGATAACTCATTCTGGTTTTATGGACTTTTCAGTGTGAGGATCTTTATTTTCATATTTCATCTTGTAGAGATGCTAATATAACTTCAACCACCTACTTGTTCATCATTTCAGGTCTTAAAATTACAATTTTAGAAGACATGCTCTGGACCAGCCAGAAGCAGAAACCTAATGTGGGAAACGCAAAGTAACATCATATAATTCCTGTGTACAAAATCAGAATTGTTGACCAAAATGGTCTTTTCTGGTGTCAAAACTTATTAAACCCTGTCTATGCCCTTGAGGGCAGAGGCTCGGCAGCAAGACCTTAACAAATTAGAGAGATGGTCAATTACCAACTGTATGAAGCTTAAGAAGGGCAAATGCAGGGTTCTGCACCTGGGATGGGCCAATCCTGGATGTATGGACAGCCTGGAAAACGAGAGGCTTGAGAGCAGCATAGAAAGAGACCTGGGGGTCCTGGTCAGTGGAAAGTTGAATATGAGTCAGCAGTGCCCTGGCAGCCAGGAGGAACAACCCTGTCCTGGGGGGCATCAGGCACAGCATCGCCAGCAGGGCAAGGGAGGGCATTGTCCTGCTCTGCTCTGAGCTGGGGCAACCTCACCTCAGAGTGAGGCTGCCTGAGTGCTGGGGGCAGGCTCTGAGTGCTGGGGGCAGTTTTGGTCACCACAATATAAAAGAGATATTAAGCTACTAGAGAGAATCTAAAGAAGGGCCATGAGGATGGTGAAGGGTCTTGAGGGGAAGGTGTCTTGGTGACTTGGTTTGTTCAGCCGGAAGGAGACTGAGGAGACTTCATTGCAGTCCTCAACATCCTCATACGGGGAAGTGTAGGGATAGGTACTTATCTCTTCACTCTCGTGACCAAAGACAGGACTCGAAGAAACACCATGAAACTGAGTCAGGGGAGGTTTAGGTTAAACATCAGGAAAAATTTTATTTCTGGTACTCCTGCCTTTTCTGGAGTTTCCTATAACACAGCTTTTGGAAAAAACAAAGAGAGCAACCTCAATACAAGGTCAGCATCCAGTATTTCTTTGTAAACCTAAGGGTATATTTTGTTTAGACTCCTTGAAGTTGCCCAAACGTCATGTCAAACCAAGAAGTGATATTATGAGCAGAGGATGGGTCTGTATATCATGGGATTGGTTGCAAATGATGGTGGATAATTTAGATGATACCAATAAAAGTGGTTTTGTTTCCAAAATGGAATTTATTTTCACATTCTGGTTTTACAAAAGCTAAGTACTTAGTGACTCTTTCAATTGCCTAAGAAGTGGAGGGGGTAGAGGTAATGGCATTTTCTATATCATTACTGCCGATTCATCTGCATTTAAACAGAAAACAAAGATAAATATAATATTTTTTGCATTACCATGGAGTTAGCCATTCTTGTTTTTAAATGGGGGTTTCACAAACTGGCAGAATATTGAGTCTCATTGCCAACTATTTGATTTAGTAACTCAAGGAGTAGTGGCTAGCATAACCCATTGATGTGCAAGTAGACAGTGTATCAAGAAAATACTGAAATGGATACGGCATTGTTACCATGTGCACTGGGTCAGACTGTCGTAACATCCAGTTCCTTGAGCAATAGTTAAAAGTTCTGTTCTAAATCTAGAAAGTCAGCCAGATACTAGTACTGAATTTTTCCAGAGCATATGTCAGCGGATATCTGTTGTGCTAAGCACCTGACTGGGCACCCTGATCTGTAGTTCTGCTAATTGCTGCCAGCTCTCTTCACCCAGATAGTCACATGAGCAGCAGTGGGAATGACTTACAGAATTTCTGCAAAGCCTGGAGAGGGCCTCTGGGAGCTTCCCACTTACATGCTGCAGGCTGATGAGTCCTCCTGGTTGTTGCTGGTCACCAAAAGTTGCTTCCTTTTACAACCCATAAAACACCAACTCTTAAACAGTCTGTACATGTCTGCCAAGGCAAAAGAGAACAGGGTGGGGATACAGCTCATGTTAGTTCCCTACTTCTCCGAGTTGCTAATCTTTCGAAGAAAAATGCTTTTATGGAAGCTGGTTACCTTCAAACCACCCTTACTACAAGTCAGGTTAAGGTAAAAGCCAAATGAAAGTATAAATTCACAACATCCAAGGCTGACTGTAAGTGCAAAGGTTTAGGCAAGTTACGGGCAGAAGAAAAGAAGAAAGCACACAATCTGTATACATGAAATTGAAATTAAGGTTATTTCTTACTACAGCCAGCTGAGGTGCTATAAAAGTGCCTCAGTGCAGACCTCATCTTTGATTTTGGCCTCCACTGTGCCTACAATGTCATCTTGCAGCTATTGGAGAGAAGCATCCTGGGCGAAGCCACCAGCTCTAAATCACCTTTCCAGGGGTCCTTGATATTGCCACTGATGTCAGGCTTCCCATGCAGGTTTTTCCTTGGAAGTTCAAACAGACTGCTCCCTTCCACTCCTCTCATGAGAGGCATGATAGAATTTGACTCTCAGCGAACCTTAACTACCTTTTCATGTGATGTAGGCAAATTTTCCTTCCAAAAAAATGATTGGCTGTTCAAATCTTTTGAGAGACAATCACACAGTGTGCAAAAACCTGTGGTAAAATTTCTAAATAAATACAGCATGGAAAACAAATAAATCCTGGTGATGATAAAAGCCTAATCCAATAAACTAATCTGATCAAAAGATCAGTCTTGTAAAATCAATTACATTTGTCTTCAAACACAAAGACGTAGGCAAGGTTTTTAGAAGAAATACATTCTCTGTAGGGATTAAACCACAAATTGCTTCATGAATGTACTCCCCTAAGAGAAACTAGAATATAATTCCTGAAGAATCTCTATCAAGAACCAACGGGAATTTAGTCTCTTTTGTACTAGTTCAGCAACTCACTTGAAAACATGTAAACAATGTTTGGTATACAGCATGTGATTTATTGCATACACTGTTTTGTCTCGGTGCTTTCAAGGAGAACAATAGCAAGCTGTAAAACCTTCTGCTCCAGATCATTCCTTCAAAATAAATCCAGTTCAGATGCTCTGTGAGGACTGGCATTTCAAAGTGATAACTGGCAATTTATAAATCACCCACTTTCTTTTGCAACGAGACAGCACATCTGTAATCCATATTTATTTCCCATTAATAATTGTGACGGTGCTGCGGCATTGATTGTTTCATATCTTGTGCACTTCACCTTACCAACTGATCTTGAAGAAGAGTAAAGAGGAGCAATTTTCCCCATTTTTTTTCACTCAGAGAGTATTCTAAGATGAACTGTTTCAAATAAACTTAAATAAGTTATTGAACTAGCAGATGCTCAACATTTTCATGAGTTTATTAATGAAATCTATATTTGCAATATTTATGTTTCATTCCCTTTCCAGACATCCATTTCACATATGAAAACTGAGCAACACAAAGAGGAAATACTTTATTTTATTTTTAAAAACCGTCAAGATGTTGAGTCACTTCAGGTTGACATTGGTAACAGTGTGTCTTTGCATGCCTCCAGGATTTGTAAAATTGCCAAAACAGATTTTAGGAAGCTGGGAGTAGACTACCAGGGGGAGACTTAACAGCAAGAAGATTGATTACAATCAAGTCTGCTAAGGGAGGTCTGTACCAGGCCAAGGTGCATTCCCTGCCTGCCCTCAGGCTGTACTGTCTGCTGGAACTGGCAAAAAATTGTGTGACGTGGGCTGTTCCCACTTGCTGTCCTCATCTCCCTATACTGGGAAATACTACACAAATTGCAACAGCCCCACAGGAGGAAGTCAAAGAAAAGGCTCTGATCATGCCACCTATGGAAGTTTCTTCTCCTGCACGTAGCCAAGGAGTTCATGACTATCTGTGGAGAGGACTCCATAAAAAGCATGATTCATTAAGCAGAGCACATCTTTTCCACCTTCCCCATGTTTTCTTTTCCTTTTGCCCAGTTTCATGTCTGTTGCCAAGGTTTCTGTGTTAAAAGGCACCCTGTTTTGACAACTTCTACACTTACATTAACGTCTATATTGAATCTTCGATTATTGAAGCATAATAATCTCCATTAATAAATCCTGTATATGTAAGTTGAATAATTAACCTCCCAGCCAAAAGAGATGTTGAACTGCATGGACAACGCTAGATGCACACACTGCCTACTTTGTGATGCACATCCTAATCACTGCTAAAGGCTTAAAACCCTCATACTTAAAAATACCTTTACAACAGGGGTCTCTTTCCATTTCTGCCTAATATTGCTCTTAAATCAAATATACTAAAGATTAAATCATTGGCTTCATGTCACACTAAACATTCAAAATCATTATCCCAAAATCCTTTTGGGAGGCAGACAAGATGCCCTCAGTTCAGCTCCCTGTAGATTGTAGGTCAGTAGCACAAAGACATGGCATATAATTGGACTCAAGTGGTAGTCTGAGCTCATAAGAGGCCAAGAACAAATTAGTCTGAATCAGCTTCTACTTTAAAAAGAGACATTTAAATATGGGCACAGTTCAGATTTGCAGCTGCCTGACCTGTGGACAAGTACAAGGCTTTAATGCTTCCAGAAACACAAATAGTAAAGAATATAAGTACCTGAATATGACAGGAAACATCAGCTTTTTTGATCCATGACATTTCTGTGAGCATTTTGGCTTTAGAATGAGCTCTGAATTCTTGAATTTATATTGAAGTACAAAACATCTTTAAATTCTACATTATAAAGGGAAATGAAGAGCAAACTAAAAGCAGCATGCAAGTACTAACTGTGAAGTATTTCCAATGATTACCAAATATTGCTTTTTAATGTTATGTGACATTTTACAGATGGAGAAAACAATCAGATGTCTATTGTCAGCCAATTAGTACACTAAAATAAATGCAAGTGCAAAAATTACTGACCTGATATCCATTTTGATATCACGAAAGTGCTATGTTTTTATTTTACCAAGGAATTTTTTTAAATTAATAAGTGTTTATGCTGAATAATGGGAGAATAAATCAAGGAAGGATCAGTCTCTATGTTTTCCCTATATTCTCCAACTATCTGACAGCAGCTGCTGCTTACAGTGAAAAATCAGGGTTAAGATCCTTTCATCTAACTTGAAGTGGGAAATGTGTTCCTAAAATTTAGCAAACAAAGAAGTTGTCAAGGTTGGAACTTGAGTTTCCATTCACATCTGACTGTTAGTTAATAGATGGTAACAATGAGCAGATTTCATGCTTTGGGTAGAACAAACAAATATTTGTTTCCTGAAAACATGTCTGTGATGCACGGGCAGTAGCCTGTATAATTCAGTCAAGCTGGAAGGAGAGCGAACTGGCTGAGGTATGAGCCTAGAACAAAGACGATTCGTTTTTTGAGCTTCACCCCAGGCTTTTGTGGCAATGTTGGAGCAGTCATGTGGCCTCCTGTGTGCCTCAATTTCCCTTCTGTACTGCAAGGCTAATAGCATCACTCTCCATCTCAAAGGAAGACAGTCGTGTAGGTCTGTGATTCAGCCTAGCCAGCCAAGCAGGAAGAAAAAACACATTGTGCTTCTCACTCTTTGGGGTTATTTTTGGACCTTTGCTTGGAGGTAACAGAGAGATGAAAGCACCATCTGAAATGTACTTTTTGCTGCCGGAACAAAAGTAATGGTGTCTATCAGATTTAATCAAGCTGTTTGTCTGCTTTTACTTTCCTGTACTTGAAACACTGCAGCACTTTCTTTTGTAGTGCTACATTTCTTCATTGGTTCTATTTATGTTCAAAGAGATTTAGAATTGAACATAACTTTTAAAGTGGTACTTTTAGTGTTTGTCTAGAGGGCCTGACTCATGGAATCTGTCACATTCCCCCCACAGCATGGTAACAATTCAGGTGAAGCATTGCAGTCACCATTGTAAAGCACTGGCCATATTTTTATATATGTTGCTTTGTAATGAATAAATGGTTCCTGTTGAAAAGAGGCTGGTAGACTAGGAGGTGGCAGGTTCCAGTTTTGCCTTCAGAAAGCATCACAGGTGCAGCTGGCTGGGGGCATGAGACCAACCAAAGCCTCCTTGTCAGGCCTCTTTTCCACAGCCACGTGATTTGGGAGAGGGAGCACTTATTTACCAGTGCAGCACAACATGAGGTTAAACAGCAGGATGCATATATGGTACACTAAAATACTCAGCAAGGTCTTGTTGACGTCTGCTGCAGGAGAATTTCATCCTCAAAAGTACAGCATTCACCTGTTAGTGGGAAGAGGAGATCCTGCAGGTGCCTGCTTTTCTGTGCTACCACCCTGTTGTTCATATGACAGCTCTGAGTGCTGCCTCTGGCTGTGTCCTGTACTTGCCCACACTCACCAGGCTCACTCAGGTGAAAGGAATGGAGATGCCCAGTGTTTGAAATTTTTTGAAACTGCTGTTTCAGCTTATTTCCATCCTTTCCCATCTTTTCCATCTCCTTTTTTTTTAACTTTTCACATTCTTTCTTCTCCCACTAATATTTCCAAATCCAGAATTCATTGAATTCATTGACCTTGAAAACAAAAACAAAAACAAAACAAACAAACAAACAAAAAACCCTAGGAAAGAACAATTCACTTGCCAAGTGCAAATACTTTGATAGATACAGGGTACAAACCAAGCTGTGAAGTCAATCAAACCTGTAACATCTCACATTAGAAGCCCTCTGTCTCCCTCCCTCTGGGTTTCTACCCACTATTATTTTTCCTTGATTGCATCATTCTGATGTGAAGACTGAAACTCCTGCGAGCATAACTACTCTAGTCTCTATAATAAATATATCACAGAAATGGTGTGATTTATGGATTTTGGTAGTATTTTTAACAGCCCTGTTACATGTCAGCAAGGATTTATGGCACGGATCCGTTGATCTTATAAAACCAGGCACAGCAACCAAAAGCCCAAGAAGCTCTAACCATTAGCAGTCTCTAGTGCTCTTTTGTCAGTAGGGAGGATTAAGAAGACACACTGTATTAGTATGGGATTCACACTGAGGCTGCCCAGGACATCCCATGTCCCTCGAGGGCCGCAGTTTCACAGCTCCACACTGCGAGGACTTCTCTGTGAGCATTTAAGCCTAGACCTATATTTTAAAAATGCAAAATTGAACCTGTTGGTCAAGTGCCTTAGCACAGAGGCAGCAGATGTAGAGAAGTTCCTATCCGTAAGGAAGCCACTAGAGGGAGGGAGAGGTCCACAGTGCCCTTCCCCAGCCACCTTCTCCATCTCCACCACCAAACACAGGCTAGACCCTGCCTTCTAACAGCTGCTGGGGGACTTCAGGCTGGACCCTAGCCATGGGGCAGATGAAGGTGGCAGCCGTTTCCCAAGGTCTTCAGTGTCTGACCCTCCAAGAGCGCCCTGTAGCTTTTCTTCAGCCGCGGCTGCCGCTGCCACACGGATGTGATTCCTCAGTGCCGAGGCTGCAGGCCAGATGGATGCATCCCATGGGCTCCGTGCAGCCCAGGAGCCCTCAGCTACAGCACCATATGCAAGTGGTGTTTTACACACATATCAAATGTCAAGCCTTGGCTAAGTCACAGATGAAGTATAATGCTACTGCTGTAGCACAGTGCCCTTAATACCACCCCACAGTGTGGGAGAGTCCTTCCTCCGAATCATTAGCTGCAGATGAGCTCTGTGCTTATTATGGGCCCCTGAGTGCATCCTAGCAAAGGCATCCCCAGAACAAAGTGTGTCTCCACTCCTCCTCAGCTGAGCTTTAACACAGAATTTAATAAAGATTTATAGGTTTTCAGAGATTGTTTCGAGCTCAGCCAAAGTCTCTTTTAAATCACACTTTTCCATAGGGGACAGGGGAGGAAGTGTTTCCAAGGCTCTAGAAATTGAAGCAATATCTCAGGTATCTCCAGACTCACTTAGCGTGCTACCAGCCCTTTAACTTAGGGGAAAAGAGGATTTGTTTTACAGGTCTCATCTAGAAAAGCTTTGTGTGAGTAATAAAATGTTAGGCCTCATAAACTTATGCTAATGCTCATAACCCTGGATTTATTACATTTGGAAATCAAAAATTAATACC
This sequence comes from Serinus canaria, assembly GCF_022539315.1. Taxonomy (NCBI): domain Eukaryota; kingdom Metazoa; phylum Chordata; class Aves; order Passeriformes; family Fringillidae; genus Serinus; species Serinus canaria. Next base: position 127,001,258 of record NC_066315.1, read on the forward strand.
ACAAAATTTCCAGAAATAAAAAGAAAATGTACTGAGGGCAAATAAGTGGAAGCTTTTCTGTGTCATTATTTGTTAATTAAATTAGCTGAAGGCCATTTTGATGACTAGAGGTGGACAAATGCCAGAAGAGAAGTTTCACTCCTGAAAGGGGCTTGAAATTTGCTAGGAAAGGGTATTGTGATGAACATAATTTTGAAAAGATAATTAAAGTCTTTCCACCTGTTAATTTAATGTTCCAAGGATTCTGAAATGCTTTTCAGAGAAGATACCCAAGATTTCCCCTTAACCTGGATAAAGGTATTAAATTCAGGGAGGAATGTCTTGGAGGCAATGTTTAAGCCTGAGTGTCCTCAGCTGTTAATTACGGGGAGTAAAATAGAGTTGGAAGAAGGACTGGTTTGGTGGACCTTGGGAATGTTGAGTCCTCTGAAACACATCCCAGGTATGCTCATTTTCCTCACACAGGTTGTGTTCCCCCAGTTACAGAGAGTTCAGGCTGGTTTCCTGGAGGCTCTCTTAAGGTAGTCCATACCTTTCCTAAGGTGCAGCATGAAGAAGATGGCACAATACTGAAGTTGGGTCATCAAAACTAGGGAGAATGATGAAAATTTACTTTACATGTGTAAAATACCTTTTTGTGTGTTTACATTTGCTCTGGTTGGGATTTACAATCTTTTTCTGTAGACCTGCAGTCCAGCTCACATTTTTTGTGAGCACATACCTCATTATCCCTACATGTGTTTCGCTCACCCTGTTAAACTGCATCCTGTTTATTCTAGGGCTTTTTTTTTTTTTTTAATTTATCAAAGCCATTTGGAGGTTGCAGACTTTTGTATATGAACTCCTCATGTCACCATTTAACTCTTTACCAAAAATACTGGTTAACTGGGCGTCAGACTCAGACTACTTTTGAAAAATCCAGCTTACTAGATCAGTCCAGTTGCCAAATGTTAGGAATTTTGGATTTAACATGAATCCAAATCTCTTTGGAGAGAGCATTGGGAAGTGGCTATGCTGTTAAAAGCAGGGGTAGAATTTTCATACTCTACCAGAAAAGATAGTCCGATAGTCTCTTCCTAACCTCAGCTGGTTTCAAGGGAAGATTTAAGAAACTGCAGAATGGGCAGCTGTGGAACCAGGGAAGATTATGCTGTAACCAGAAAATTACAAGTGACAGTAGGATAGCACATACTGAACTACTGCCAGACATTATTATCTGGGATTCTGAACAAGGGAGAGTGAATGAATAAAGAGCTCTTAGGGAAGATAAATCTCCTACCCTGTGAGAGAGGATGGTTTTGTTTTTAAGCCCCTGCTTACTCAGCTTTACAGGGGATCTGACAACTGTTTCTATTACAGACTTTTCTTGTGGGCCCTGAGCACATCAGTTAATCACTTTGAACATCAAATCTCTTTCTGAATCTGAAGGATGCAGGTTGAGTTATTTGAGGGGCTCTTTGATACTTTAAGTGCCCCCCATGCAAAACAAAACCAAAAGCAAAAACCCACTTAACAAAGAAAAAAAATCTACCAACCAAAAAAAACCCAGCAAAAAAACATCACAGACAAAAACCCCCCAACAAACCAACAAACTAAACCAAACCCACAGCTCTGGAGAGGAAAGGATGAAACCAGAAGAAATTAAAGATATGCCTTGGCCAGAATTTAGCTTGTGTCTGGTGACACACATACTTGACTTTACATACAAAGTAAAAATACACATTGCACAGCTTAGATAAGAGAAGTGAGGGAAGAGAAGAACTACCTGTGATAAAAATAGACTCCTTACCCGACTTTAATATAGAGGGGTGGGGAGAAAAAATATTTTTTTGTTGTATTCAAAGTACTTGTATCCCATATAGAGAGTCTACACTAAATGAGAGTTACTGGAAATGAAAAGTAAAGCAAGAGACTACGACATGTGACTTACCTTAAGACCAAAATCAAAACAGATTTCTGATCTGGGTTAGGACACTGATGCAATTCAGACAGCAAACTCTGGTGCTGAGATCCTGAGAACTCATTGCATGTCACATTGGGGCTGTGTAAACCCCAGTGAAGCTGAAGATCTGTTCTGAGCTTAACCAGAGTGGCTCAGGAAGCAGCACAGCTCAGGACTTGGCTCCTGTCTGCATGGAAGCAGACGCAAACAGCTGGATCTTTTGTGATACTAAAGATATTGAGAAATCTGATTTTTACACTGAAGGGTTTAGCAAGATCCATTTTGGCTGGAAGGAAAGATCTCCTTGCTAACTTCTTGTTATACGGACAATCTGACCTGACATGAGGATGCTCCATTTCCTGGAGTACCTGTGAACTCCCAAATTAAGTCCCAAAACAAGACCCTTCTGTGCTGACCCTCACAGACTCCACTCTACAGAATGTCTCCCTGTGTCTCAGTACAAGTGCTGGAGGAGCAAGTGGGTGCAGGAGCAGCTGAAACATTTTCTGACCCTAGTTGGTGTAAGGGACAAGACAGCTCCCTGGGGATCATGGGGACAAGGGTGCACCCTGGGGCCAACGAGTGCAGACTGGGGCTAAGGCAGCCCAAACAGCACAGCACAGAGTGGGCACTGGCATCACAGTTTTATGATATTACCAGAATCTAATAATTTTGAAGTGTTCTGTACTGTGAATCATGTTTCCTCCATATGTTGATACCACCACTCTGCTTGAGGCTAAAAGTATCTGTTAGTAACAAATTCCTTATGATAAATCTCTCTGAAGGACTGGATCCAGCAGTATTTCTCAGTGTCACACATGTGCACATGCACACACAGAAATGCACCTGTGAGCACAAGACGTTGGATTCTTCACAAAACAAAGTCATAGCTTCTGTTTTCTCTGCAGGTGATTGAATGAGGACAGATTAATGGTCATGTCAGAGCCCCTTAAGTGGTTCTTTCACAGTGGGTATGGAAGGTGAAGTGTCATTTTCTTTCTTCAGGTTCAAGTTCTTCCTTTGCTTCGGAGAATCCAAGTTCAATCTCACTGTTTAATATGCAGCTTTCTGGTAGAGATTAGTTAGAGGAGAATCAATGTGATGGCCTACACCTTATGGGCTCAAAAGGAATTTCCTTACTTCTCCAGAAGAAGGAGGGTCAACTCCCACTGTCCCAAGGCCTATTTGGGAAGCTGAAGTCTATATCTCAGCCTTGCAATGCCCATGTTCCCTGCACGGCCCTGAATGTCCAGGTGACTGATATTTCTCAACATGTTTTGTGCAAATGTGCAGAACTCCTTCATCTCTTATGTGCCAAATGACAGAGTTTATGAAGCCAGAAAGTAAAAGTAATCTATAAATCTCACTTCAGATCTCAGAGGAATAATGTAAGGCAAAATAGAGAGCTTATGTATCTCCTTTTCTTGTGCATTTACTGGTTACCATGTAAACTAAGGGGAACTACTTTTAAGTAAAACTCAGCATTTGAAATAGTTTGTCTCTTTTGTATAAAAGAGCTTTTCAAAGCATCCATTTTTTCTGTTTTTCTTCCTGTTCCTTTTCTTTGCTACTCCCCCTTGAATACCACAGGTCTTGTTTCTGACTTACAAGGATGGTCATCTGCTCTTCTCATTCTCATTTGGTCTCCCTGGATAGCAGAGAAATGATGAACCTTGCATTCCTTCACTGTCTTGGTCCCAGGGGAAATAACTGTAGCCACAGATATAGAGCAGAAAAAATGAGTGAGCTGGGCTTTTCCACCATCCTTTATTTACACTTTTCATGGTTTCTTTTCCCTCAATATTGGTTATGTGTTAATGTTCATCCAGCAGCCCAGCAGGGATCAGTCTTTACTCTCACTAGTGGAATATCTTAGCACAGAAAGAAAAAGTTATAACAGCCCAGGTCAAAGCACTAGATATCACCCAAATGTTTATAACTTGCAATACCATTTGGGACTGCTAAAATTATGACACAAAAGACTGTTTTTTGAATGAATGTAGAGTAATCCTACCAGTCTCAGAGCAACTCTAAATGTACAGGCTTTTGTTGTCCATTAGAAGCAAAACTCCCTTTATAAAGTAGCACTCCCAAGTGAAGGTGGCTGTGATACAGTACACTAGAGGCTTTGTACTTTGCAAACTAGAGCTATATAAAGGGGGGCTATAGCAGGGAAAAAATAGTGTGCAGCAATTTTATAGCATAAACTGTGATAAAATATTGGCAGAGATTAGTAACATTTGCCTGGTTTCAGGTTTCTTTACAAAATTCAGATATTACATGAGATTTAGCAGGATCTTTCTACACAGAGGCAAAGGACTTTTTTTAATAACTCTTGGGAGCAACAGAGAAAACAAATATCTCCCTGACTTTATTTGTCATTTATAATTCTTTTTGGTGGCCTGAGACAACACCATGCACCCAGAAACACTAATCTAAAGGAAGCTAGGGTGAGGTCAGAAGGAAAGGGTAAAAGAGAGGAGTATGTTTATGCTGACTTCATGTTTTTTAGTGATTCACTAGCCAGCCTAGTGTGGCTATCATGAAACACACTGCTAGTGTGCACCAGCTGAAAAAGGGAACAATCACAAGGTAACATTAATTAGGAATCAAGAAGGATAGAAAAATTACAACATGATTCTAGGACCTTCCTTGAAAGATACTTCAAATTTACAAATAGACTTTTTCAAAATATGTTTTTGGGTTTTTTTTACCAAATATCTTAATTTGATGAGCCTAGCACTGGTTGAGGTGGAATAAAATTACACTGCACAGTTCTTCAGGTAAATAGCTGCAGGAGAGGAAGAAGAGCCCATGAGCAGGGTAAGCACTATGTCTGCTCACAGAACAGCCAGGAACTCATCCCACTTCTTTTACTCAAGACCCTGGGGTTTGTACTTTCACCTGGAACCAGGGAAAACCATTTTGAAAGGATCTCTCTGATGGAGGGAGCCTGAACCCACATTATCTGCCTCCCCAGTCTGTCCTTATGCTTCCACTTGCTCTCAGTTTGGATCTGCTCCAGAGATCACAAAGTCTGTTCTCAGATGAGCATTATAACCAGTATGCTCTTGGGTAAATAAATGAATCATCTCGTATTTCACTTTTCCATCCATCTGAGAGCTTGCATGGGGTGGGATTTCACAACAAAGTTTGTGGACCCTGGTGTCATAGATTTTCACTCAATATCCAGTTAAACGGTATCATCACTCCAGTTGGTGGCTTCTGCTTGCTTCAAGAAATGCATGAAACTGTACCCAAAAGAAACAGTAACTCCTCCATACACCTTTCATTCACCAGTCTCAGTGAGTGAAGGTTGGATGCTTTGATGAAGACTTTCATTGAGCCAAAGTCTTTGATGAGGCTGTCACCTTACCTCCCACCAAAATTCAGTAGACACTTTGTGACTCTATAGGAAAGAGGAGATTTCTCAGCAACCCCTTGTGGGGGTACTTGGAGGAGTCTGCAGCCAGTTTCTTCAAGAGAATCTGATGAAGCTGTGGAAGCAAAACTGAGCACAGGTGTGATTCTGTGGTATCTTAAGATGGTCCTGCAAGGAGATGAAAGGAAAAGTGATGAAGCAAATGCCAAGGCACTTCCTTAAATATGGTCAAGATTCTCTTTTTAATAAGAAACAAAAATGTTAAAAGAGGTACATAGAGCCCAAAAAAACAGAAGCATCATAAACGACTTCAATGTCATGACAATAACTTCAATAACCTGACAGACTGCAGTAAAGATGTATATTGTGGGGAAATACAGCATCTACAATTTATTATTTCCTGTAGAAAAAGCATGTAATACCATGAATCCCTGACATATCCCATGGGGAATTTGCAGGAGATCTCCTTTAATTAACTTGAGTCACCAGAGAATGTAAGTAAATAAATCAATGCAATCTTGATCTTCTCTGAATTAAATGTGTAGTAGGTTCCTTCATTACCTCAGGAGTTTCTCTCATGGTTTGTTTCTTAGTTATGCAGATTGATTTGGCTGTTCAGCATGGAGGTCCAGGTTTCCCCCCTCATGCCTGAGGCGTTGTCAGTGGGCAGAAGAAAGCAGGAGACAGACTTCCCTGGAGCTAGTGCTGGGTTTCAGTGGTTACCTGAACTGACCCTGCAGTTACTGCAAGTTCATTACACCTCCTGTTCCTTGAAGCCAGCTCCTTTCCTCATTCCTGTTTTGGTAGAATCACCATAGGTAAGTTAGTACCAGGACCCCAAAGAGCTTTGTTTTAGGAAGTCAGCAAAGTCTGCTAAGGCAGTGGAATGAGTGTCAGAACAATGCTCCTATTCCCAAGCCAGGGTTTTGTTTTACTGATGCCATTATCTGACTATGGAAGGAGAGAGGAAAGGAGAGGAGAAGGACACTGAGTGTATTTAGGCCTCTACTCACTATTATTTGTTTGACTGAACAGGTAAATCATATTTCACACTATTGTTTGGAGTTCCCTGAGTGAGCCTGTTCCAAAGCCCATCCAAACTTTCAGACAGAAGACTGCCTAGCTCTTTTCTGGTCCTTTTACGGCAAATAACTAAGTTGGATTTGAAGCCATTTCTGTGCTGGACACAGTCTAAATAAATGCAATGACTGAGAAGTAATTCTATAGCTTTTGTGCTTCAAATTCTCATTCCTGGCTGAGATTCCTGACTAAAGACAAAAAATCATCTTTTATTACACATCAAGTGTTAGCATAGCTTTTAAAAGACAAGCCAATTTCAAGTATCAGAGAGCAGACTGAAGTTTAAACCATAGGAGCAGCAATTTCTTACTCTGGAAATCAATACCATTGCACTGAGGAGAGCTGCAAAGTCTCTTCAGCTTCTATTGCCATAAGCTGAGGCTCTGATTCCCACTGTAAGCATTACTCAGTTTCAACAGACTTTGATCCTTACTGGGAGGAAACAAGGATCCGACCTCTGCCTGAACTTGGGTCCTGCAGAGAAAAAGATTCCCCAGTTAGAAAAAAAAAAGAGATTTCTGAGCTTCTTATACATCTGTTAGCTTCCCAACAAGCAGCATGTGCATGTGCCTGGGTAGTGTTCCTGAGTCATCTCCTCTAATTAACCTCTCAGAGAAGGTTGCCAGCTAATTTGCTGACCAGCCCCAAACAACCAAAAAAAAAAAAAAAAAAAAAAAAAAAAAAAAAAGAAAAGCCAGGCTGTGATTGTGAGCATGATTCTTGAATTAACTTCACCAGATAGAGTGAAAAAATAGCTCCAGCTGCAGTGCAATAACCTCATTCCTGCATCTGCTTCCCTCCTCACCCCCAAACTTTCACATCAGGAAACTAGGAAGTTTCCTGATGTGATTAAGTCATTATTGGTTTCCTTGGATAGAAATAATGGAGATCTTCCAAGCACAAGGAGCTGTGAATATAGACCGAAATTAAATTCACCAAGTTCCTAAAAAACATATATGTACCAACAACCTGAGTTACTCTGTTGCAGGGAAGCTGTGGATATCAAAGGGATGTTCTGGCTATTGCTGGGCAAGGCTTGCATAGTTAAAGGACCTTTCTGCTTCTCATGCTGCCCTACCAGTGAGGAGGCTGGGGGTGCACAAGGAGTTGGGACGGGACACAGCTGGGACAGCTGACCCCAACTGACCATTCCACAGCATATGGGATTTTGCTCAGTGTTGAAATGGGGTGGGGAAGGAAGGTTGGCGAGGGCTGCCACTGCTCAGGGATTGACTGGGCATCTGTTATTTGGTGGTGAGCAACTGGTTTTCTTCTTCATCACTTGTTTTTAGAATTTTACCCCTCTGTTTTTCTTCTCGAGAGGGAGAGTGAACCAGTGGATCTATGGTGCATAGCTTCCTGCTGAGATTAAACCATGACAGACTTGAAACCCTTCCACAGATCTGCTGAAACCAATACCTGAAGCTGCACAAGTTTCTTGCATAAAGTGGTAAACCAGTATATACTGTCCCATCTGACAATTTTACTCCCTGATTCCTCCCACATCTTAAAAGCTTCCAAATGCCTCCACTTTTTTCTCGCTGGACTTGGGTTTACTTCTCTTTCTCCTCATGTTTTCTCCTGATGCCTTCTCATTTCCACCAGCCACAAACCAAACTTCAACCTCCTGTCTCCTACCCCTATCTCCATCTGCTTTCCTTCCTCTGCTTGCCTTTCTTCTTCCTTGCTGCTCCTGTGGGCTAGTCTCAACACTGATTCAAGGGCTGAAAGCACATCAGTTTGTCACTGCTCTCACCTTGCTGCAACCACACGGCTCCCTGCATGCTGCCCCAGTCACAGCATGACCAGCTGTGGCACAGCTGTGTGGGACACACTTGGAGGATGCCTCCTTCTCCCTAGCTCATCTGGCTGACCTCATGCTGGGGTTTGATTCTCCTTTTTCCCTATCCTGTTTTTTCCCCACTCTTCTTCACTCCTTGCTTCTTGCCACTTTGGGATCATTTCTCTCTCATGCAAAGGAAAGGGGGTAAAATACCAAAAAACAAGTAAAGCCATAAGTAGGCTGGCTGTTCTTCCGCTTGCTCTCTGTATAACGAGGCACAGAAGTGGGAGAGTACCAGGGACATAAGACAGGCAAAGGTGTTGAAAAATTGAGGGACACTTGAGGTTTTCCTTTATGAGCTTGAATGCTGCTCCCAGTTTAGCTTTGAGTGTGTTTGAGTTGATCAGTTCATGAAGACAATTACATGGCATGGCTTGCTTGTAATGAGTAGAGGATTTTTTCACTGACCAGGATCTTTTAATCTCTCTGTTGCTCTAGTTTGCTCTCTTGTAGGAAAGGATAGGGTAAAGGTATAACAGTTGGTTTAGAAAAGTAGATTTTTGTTGTTTAACATAGCCCAGCATAATTACTATCAAATTAGCTGTGGTTGAAACCAGTATCTTGGACTGTAAATTGCAGTGCCCCACGATGCCTATGTACTCCCTTCAGGGTGCCTACATCTTAAAGTGGGTCACAAAGCTGGTAGGTTTGCTCAGTGTGCTTGCATCTAACCTGAGCACTGCTGCAGGAGTAAGAAAGAGCTAGGGGCTGTATAACAGTTAAAGTCTTGGATGGTAACAGTAGGATATGATAAGAAAGATGTCAGTCTGGGATGGGAGCTCACCCACAGTGCTACAGAAGAGACTTCTGGCAGTGACAGTGACTCCTCATCCTCACTGTGGTTTGCTCTGGATTGAAGGAGTCAAGCTCATGCCTTAACCAGCTCAGGACATTGAGCATTTCTCTTTTGGGGATGGATACCTCAATCTTTCTACCATGCCCCATAACCTGGAATGTGAGGATAAGATTTAGGTAACCACTACTCCCCAGAAGTTATGAGCCTTTGAATAACTGGTGCAGTGTTCAACATCTCAGAGCAAACACAGCAGCTCAGAAGCTGAGGAGTGGCTCTTTCTTGAACAGCTGGATGTAGAGCACACACAGAAAGTAAGACCCTTCTTCAGAACAGCAGGGTGTGATATAATGCTCCTGTCCCTAGAATGGCAATCTGGCAGGAATCCCTTAGCACACTAAAAGTTTTCACTGGGTTTGTTAGATCTGTGACCTAATTACCCTCAATCCAATTGTGGGTACTGGTCCATCCTTCCCCAGTGATGAGTATTAAAATTATAATCCTGCATCATCATAAAACAGACTATATTTCATAGCTTAATGAACTTCTATCTTCCTGGAAAAAGTCAGGTTATATTACAGGAGTTTGCTGTCTATTCTGGTTACTTGCTTAGTGCTTCTAGACATAATCAAATTCATTTCTCTGCTTCTTACTTGAGGGCAGATTTTCTTTTGTGCCACCAAAGTACTGTTACAGTTATTTATAAATGTTCGTCAGATCATTTGCCTGTACAAATTACAGCCTGAGTATTATCTGTGAACTGTGTATTTCCATTATTCATCCCAGTCTCCACTCCTGATTGGAGCCTGAAACATTATGAATAGAGAAAAAAGTGAATGATGAATAGTGAATCATGAATAATAAACAGAAGATGAGTAGACTTTTTCAAACTCCTATTCCTCCATGAATATGTGTACCCCTCTATATCAGTTGCCTTCACCAACATTCATATGCAGAAAAAATAGATTGAAACAAAACTAACAAAAAAGGGCAGGAATGCAGCTGAATCAAATCAGGAACTAGCATTTTTTTGTGCATAGTTGTGAATGGCTACTCAGCAGTTATTCAACTCCAGTAAAATCCAACTCTTCTAGGGATGAACTTAGCTGCTCAAGGCAAGAGCGGGATTTTTCTCCACCCTGCCTTCTCCCAGACCTTTCCAGGAAAGGTGGATATGTCACAGTGCTTCTGCTTTCTTCTTCCTCAGCTGTAAAATAGAAATAATTATGCCCTTCATTCTCCTTGTAGCACCCTCAATAATGTCGACCTCTGAATAAATCATGCTAAGTGAGAAAGAAACATTTGTAAAGACTCATCAGTGACTAGCATAAATCATGTCAACCTTTAGATTCTTAGCCATTTAGATAACTTACAGATATGTACAATGCAGATGTTGCCTAGAGATTTTTCTTATTTTTTTTTTCCCCACAACAGATAATTGATAGCTTCTGTGTGCCTGACTTGCCAAATCATGTTTTACTTAAAAAAAGAAAAATATAATTGAAAAAACCCTGTTTTTCTGTGCAATGTCCAAAACTTTATAATTATTGTTTTCTTAAACTGCAACTATTTGCCTTCCTAAACCTTTAAAAAGTCTTCTAATATAGACCTATTGGAACATCTTGGCAGTGAATGTAAGCAATTGCAATCATTCTTGCTCTAATTTATACAACTATAGAAATATATTTTTTCTTAGCTGTGGGCCCCAGCTGCCTAAATCTCCTGACCACAATTGAAGATGTGAACATACTTTTTTTTTTAAAAAAAGAAGATTTTGTTTAGATTGTGAGATTTGTACTTGTCTTTTTCATGTTTTTACAGATGGATCAGAAGCAATTACATGTGCACTTCTAACTTCTTTCTATTTAGGGAATCTACGTGACTCTTGAGGTTTGTATGAAGAGGCAACAGGATTTTCATCTTTAGAAGGTAAAATCCGAATCCCTAGGATCTCACCTGTAAATGAAAAAACAAATAAGCCTTCTATATGTGATCTAACAATTTGTTGCTAGTTACTATCAAGCTGTTTTGAACATTTTGAAATTCAGAAAAGAAATGTTCCTAGCTTGAATAAAAACAGCCAAGCCTTTCAGGAACTGCTGGAGGGTACTCAGCCAAAAGCATCCATTAGTCACCCAGAATTACCCCTCTAAATCAGACAGAAGAGGGACTCAAATCTGCTTTTCTCATAGAATGAGTATCTCAACCTGCTTTCAAAGAGCCTTTTGCCAGCTGGGACCCAAGATGGTTATGCTGAAACCAGCACTCTTAAAATAGTTTTGGTTTTGACTTTGGCTTTCTTAGTGACAAAAGTCATTTGCATCCAAAAATTCACAGTATGCTACAACCACTCTAAACCAGTATTGCATCGAGTGAAATACCTACAGATATGCATTTAACAGACCTGTGTAGCTCTCTCTTTAACACTTACTGAAGTGAAATGACAGAAATTTCTGTATTTGTGGAATACCAGGATTTGAAGGTTTTTTTGGAAGAATTTTTCAAGCAAAAAATGTTTTAAAAAATATTTTATGCTATTAAAGTACGTAAGTGTTTTTAAAAGTACTGGATACACTTTCTTCAATCACAGTGGTGCATCTGTTTAGATGTTAGCCCTGACTCTCTAAAAAACTATAATCAGAAGAAAGATCAAAGTACCAGTCTAGCCTAAAACTCAGTTAATGGAAGTTTTGTGACCACATTTTTGCCACTTTAGAAAAATAATAACACAGCTTTGCTGATGTTTCCTTTAGTGCTCCAATGAACTGTAAATTAGGGTTACACTTTTAGTGTCCTTTTGAATTATTATATTATAAATGCATTTCATCTGTCTCAAGGCATCAATGCAAAAAAATTACAAGATGACCTTTAAAAATGGCTTGTAAAGCACTGTTGCTTACTTTGTTCTAGATCTCATCTCAGACAATCTCTTGTCTTTATCACTTTCAGAGATAAATTGCTTTTTCCACTGTGCCTACACCTGTAATAGCAGCTGTCTTTTCACCACTTGTCACTCACTTTTCTACCCCCTCTTCATTCCTGCTTTTATCTCTTTTAGCCTACACTACAATTCTCCATTTCTCCCAAGGAAAAAATATATATTTAATATATAAATACAAAACACAATGTACCCTGACCTTACCTTCTTTTTTCTTTCATAATGCAGGCAGCTCCTCTATGCCTTTTCTTCCTACTCCTCAGCCGTCCCTGTATTCCCACCTTCTCCCATATCCTTCTCCTTAGCTTCTCAGTGTACTCTGGCCCTTTTTCCATAACAATTCAAGCAAGTTAAGTCTTGTCCAGCTCACACCAACCTGCCTCACCAGCCCCTGCCCATTTTTAATCTGTTCCTCTCTGAGCTCCAGCTGCAGTGTGGAATTTCACTTCTCCCTCATGACAGTCTGGTGCCTTGGACTTGAACAAAAATGAGCCCATACTTCTGAAAAACATGTCCTTTTTTTAACTTAGGTATGGCTTCTCTTTTTTTTTTTTTTTTTTTCTCATTCTCTTTCTGTCTACCTAACTTCTGGAAGATTTTCTTGTTCTCCTCCATCCTGGGGGAGAGCAGACTCATGCTCACTTAGGCCTTATTTTTTATAATACTTTTGAGTTGATTCTTCTTCCTTTCTGTTGTGTGTCACCTATGAAACAGCCAATGTTGTCTGTGACAAAAAGGTTTGTCTTTGCTCCATGTCTATTTCCCTATGTCCAAATGAAAACCTTTTAATGTCTCTTAACAATCAACAATCAGGCCAAGACCAACACAGCTAAAACATACCTCTTAGCCTGTCTGCCTTGTAAACTTGTTCCTCAGACTCCACAACTGCTTTTCATTGTCACAATATTGCTATGCTGCTCTTAAATGGATGCAATTTTCTGCTGAGATAGATACAGTTCCCCGCTCCATGTCATAACTTTTTCTTGCAAAGTCTTCTCTAACTTCTCTAAGATACATTTAATACCTACCCCATCATCTAAGGCTCTCATTTAGATCCCATAATTTTATTTCTTAATGAGACCACTAACCTTTCTCAGAGTTATGATAATAAATGACTCCCCAAAGAACCCACTGAGCCACTTTAGGGTAGGGATTTTTTTTCTGTAAAATCCTCTCAGCTAGGACCATGTTGAAGCCATCACCATCTTGCTGATGACTGTGTCCATGCATATGGTTTATATCTCACCAGAGGCAGGTATCTCTAGATGTAGGTATCTGTGAAACAGCTCGTTTCAGCTTGCTCTAGAGAAGATAGAAGGAGACAAAACAATGCCAGGTCAGACCCAATGAGAGATATGGGGAGTGCCTGTTTCCCTTCAATAGTTGCAAAGGAAATTGAGGATCACTAGCTCACCTGTCAATATCTGCAGTGGCACTATCTGGAACTATTGAGAAGAATCCCACTTTTTTGTGGACTTGAAGAATTTATCTTAGTCTTTAAATTATATGCAGTTGGGAGCAATTTTGTATCCATACCTGGATCTGTGCAAACCCTTCTACAATGGGATTTGAGGTCATAAATTTGTTCCCATGATGCCACTGTAATGATTAGACTTCAAATTACCAATAACATCCAAATGCTGTTCAAAAAGACTGAAGAAAACCTCTTGCAAAGGCTAGAGGAGCCACAGAGATGTATGGCAAGAATATGGAGGAATTCAGGAGCAGTTAATTGATAGCTTGTGTAGCTGGTGGTCACAGCACTGCAGTCCCACTGCCTCTAAACATGTGGCAAATTAATGCTGAAATAAAACAATGGCATTTAGTCAACTGCACTATATAGCACTTATTTTTTTACTTATTGCTAAAAGCGGTATGTAAAACTTTTCCTGCTTTCCCTTGGAAAAGTTTTTAAAATTAAGATCCAAGCTACTTGGAGAAGACATGAAGTCAGATAATCATTAAATTGTTTCAGTTGGAAAAGATTTTTGTGATCATTGAGTCCAACCATTAACTGAACACTGCCAATCCACCACTAAACCACATCAACACTTCTTTTAAATATCTCCAGAGATATCTAGATTTCCATAATTATGGGTAACATTTAGTAATAATTTTGTCTTTGTTTTGCTGCGTGATTGTCTTTTAGCAGTAAGGGGAATTCCAGCACTTGTGCTAACACTGCAGTGGGGCCACTCACATTCATCTTTGAAAAGTCATAGAGATCAGGAGAGGACCCTGAGGACTGTGAGGAAGCAAATGTCACCCCAGTATTCAAAAGGGCAAGGAATAAGACACAGGGAACTAGCAGTCAGTCAGCCTCATCTAGTTCTGGAAAGGTGATGGAGCACCTCATTCTGGAGGCCATCACTATCCACAGGGATGACAAGAAGGTGATCAGGAGCAGTCAGCATGGATTCACTAAAAGTAAATCATGCTTGACCAGCCTGACTGCCTTCTATGATGAAAGGAATGGATGGATGAGTGGAGAGCAGGATATTGTCTACCTTGACTTCAGCAAGGCTTTTGACACTCTCAAAACATCCTCACTGGTAAACTCAGGAAGTGTGGACTATGTGAGTGGAAGGTTGAGAACTGGCTGAACAGCAGATCCCAGAGGGCTGTAATCAGTGGCACAAGGTCTAGTTAGAGGCCTGTCACTGGTGGTGTGCCCAGAGGTTCAGTACTGGTCCCAGTATTGTTTAGCTTTTCACCAATAACTTGGGTGAAGGGGTGGAGGCCCCCTCAGCAAGTGCCCCAACAACACAAAGCTGGGAGGAGCGGCCGATAGCCCAGAGTGCTGAGAGCCCTTCAGAATGACCTCGGCAGGCTGGAGAGACGGGCAGAGAAGAACCATCTGAAATTCAACAGAGGCTGAGGCAGGGTCCTGCACCTGGGGAAGGAGGAACCCCAGGCACCAGTAGAGGCTGGGGGTGACCTGCTGGAAAACAGCTCTGTGGAGAAGGACTTGGGGGTTCTGGCAGACCACGAGCTGTCCATGATCCAGCAGTGTGCATGTGTGGCCAAGAAGGCTGATGGTATCCTGGGGTGCATTAGGAAGAGCATTGCCAGTAGGTCAAGGAAGATGATCCTGCCCTTCTACTCAGCCCTAGTGAGAGTTCATTTTCCATAAGTATCTGAAGGGAGGGTGCCAAAAGGATGGAGCCAGGCTCTTCTCGGTAGTGCCAAGTGGTGGCACAAAAGGCAATGGGCAGAAAGTGATGCACAGCAATTTCCACCTGAATATGAGAAAGAACTTTTTATGTGGGTAGCCATGCACTAGAACAGGCTGCCTGGAGAGGGTGTGGAGTCTCCCTCACTGGAGATATTCAAGAATCATCTGGACACAATCCTGTGCCATGTGCTTTTAAGATGGCCCTGCATGAACAGGGAGGTTGGATGAGATGACCCAAAGTGCTCCCTTCCAACCTTGATTGATTCTGTGATTCTTCTCATGTCTTTGATTTTGCAAACTACAACGACCTTTTTTTTAGGAAAGAGATTACTTAACAGGGATATGACTGACATATATAAAATTACAAGTAATATGGTGATGCAGAATGAGGAATGTTTATTCAATATTTCCCAAAATGTTCTTATTCTTTTCAAAGAGCATCAAATAAAATTGCCAGGCAGCAGATTTAAAGCAAGTAAATTAAATACTTCTCCCTACATGCTGCAGAATTTGTCTGGGAAATTTGTTACCATATTGGAAGGAAAATACCAGGCATACCCACACTCAATACAGTTTTCCTATGGAAAGCTTGCTGTTTAGTTCCACACACAAACCCAGAGTTAAGTCATATTATTCTGCTTATGCAAATCAAATGAAACTTGTTGTCTCACCTAACTCTGGGTAAAATAGGAAAACAGGGAAGAAGGCTACTGCTTTACATTTCTCCACTCTGGATTAAGTGGAATCTCCTGAGCAAAGACAAGATTTACCCTTACTATAGAGCAACCAAATACTGCCCAAGCAGGAAAATCTTGAAATACATTGTGTGACAGACAAATTGAGTTCTGAGCGGGATCTGAAACACAAACAGTTTTAAAGGTGATGGAAAGAAAGAGACTTCTCCAAAGAACTCATAAAATATTTTCCAGAATTTGTTGTGACATGGAAACTCACATAAAATTGCTGGATTAAGGGAAACTCTGAAGGAAACAAACTGGCATGCAAGGAACAAAGGACAGAGACAGCTGTTCCCAAATCCATTTGTTTCAATTCTGTTTTACCCAGCACACCTGGGTAAAACAGAATTTTTGTTATTTAAAAAATGTGTACTCTTAAGAGATCTTCACTCTTCAGATACAAATTCCTTTTGGTTCTTCTGTAGAGCTTCTTAAAGGAAAGTACATTAGCAGATATCTGAGTTTTGGGATGGGATCATGTCCCATCCCTGATGAATAAAGTATTATTTTTCTATAGCCATTGGAGAGTGACAGCTAAAATCAGGAAATAACTCATACCTTGCTTAAGAGACAAATGACCATTTGGAAGCAACTTTTTCTCTAGTGACTACATAAGGAACCTGATATTTAGACCAGACACTTGACTTTCAGGTGTCTAACAGAATAAAAGTCTCCTTTTTTTTTTTTTTTTTTTTTTTTTTTTGGTTAGCAGTTCTTGCTATTACAACCACTGAACCTGTGCCCATATGAGTGAACTGGTGGATGCAATACCATATGATAACTCACCAGTAACCCTTGCAAGAGCCCTATCTCTAAAGTGTCATGGAAGCACAAAATGCTCTGTTTACATTCAGCTGCATAAAAAATCAGTCCAAGCTTTTATTTCAGTCACTCTTCCAAAAGTGGCATTGGCTTTTCTGACAGGAGAGAGCACTTTGTCATCTCCAAGAACATCCTTTGACAGCAGGCTAACATGCTCAGAATGTGATCTGAAGTTGTGAAACAATTGCTTTGATGGCCTTCTTCAGCTTGGTTACAAGAACTCTTCCTTGACAATTCACTTTGAACATCTGGTCTACTATTATTGAGCATCTATTTATAAAGCTGTCCTTAACAAAATTCTTATAGAAGTGTCTGTCTTCAATCAGTCTGTGTGTGTCTTGTGGCAACAGAATATTTTACAGACATTAGTTCCTAATTGTCCAGGGTTTTCTTATACAAATCAGCATTCCTTTCTGAAGCTACTTTATTTATTATATGGTTTATATTAACAGTGCTGTTTCTGTATACAACATAAATGAAAACAACCCTATTAGAGAAGCTGTGAGTCATTGTCATGATTTTATTAAACATATTATTTCAAGATCTCAACAAGGCATGAGGAGGCTTTAACAAACAGCTAGCAATGGCTAAAAATACATGCAAAATCTTTTTTTTTTTGCATTTGTATTAAGTTAATTTGAAAATACTCTGGTTTTATCAAAGATAGATAAGTAATTGTAAGGACATTTGGAGATGTTAAACAGTATCTGAGAGGAGGGAAGAAAGAGAAAGCATGATTCTCATTCAAGAAAAAAGATGGGGCAGTTTGATTACTACTGTGATTACATGAGGACATCATATATCAAGAGAAGGCGTGTTGGGGATTACAGTTCTGTGTCTGTCATGCTTTCCTCATCATAATATCTTCATAGAATAGTTTGGGTTGGAAATGATCTTAAATAGCTCCTGGTTCCAACACCCTCCACAAGCAGGGCCATGTCCAGCTTTGCATCCACCAGCATCCCCAAGTCCTTCTTGGCAGCACTGCTCTCAATCTCTGCACCCCGAGCCTGTGTGGATACTGGGGGTTGTCCTGACCCAGGTGCACCTGGCCTTGTTCAGCCTCATGAGATTGCCACAGGACCACTTCTTGAGCTTGTGCCTCTGGTTGGCATCCTGACCACCAGCTTGGTGTCATCTGCAAATTTACTGAGGCTGCACTGGATCCCACTGTCTATGTCATTGATGAGAATGTCAAACACAACCAGTCCCAGTAGAGATCTGGGAGGAGCACCACTCACTGAGCTCCATCTGGACATTGAGTCCTTGACCACTACCATCTGGATGTGACTGTCCAAACTGTCCTTCATCTGCCAAACAGTTCACACATCAAACACATATCTCTCCAGTTTAGAAGGAAGGATGTTGTGGAGGATCATGTCAAAAGCCTTGTAGGGTCCACACAGAAGACATCCATATTTCTTCCCTTGCCAATGATGTAGTTAATCCATCAACAAAGGCCACTATGTTGATCAGGCAACATAACTTCATGAAATTTCTATCTACAATAATCACAGCAGATTAAAACATAAAAAAGATATCCTCTCTTTTGCCTTTTTTCCAGTCCCAGCATCAGTTACCAATAGATGACTATTATACCCAAATAAATTCAAAACAGCTCAGTTAAACTTATAGCCAGAACTTAGGGAAAAAAAATACACAAGATTTTCCTTGGCTTCAATGGTACAAAAATCTCTAAATCTCCTTCTAAATTCTTTCCTATTAAAACCCTCCTTTTTCTAGTTTGCATTCTCTAGATGGTACAAGGACAAAATGTATTCAGTGAAATGCAGATAATCCAGCCTGTGTGATGGATATAATGAATGATGATGAGAGGACAAAGATTTTTGTCACATGTAGAAAAGCAAGGAAATATTCCTAAAGAGAGGCATTTTTCTGACTCAACAGGATCAAACTTCAGTGGTCTCTGGAAAAATAATAAGAGGAACTGGCAAAAGTTTTGCCCAAAGAAATGGAAGATATCACATCCCTGGAAATGTTCATGTTGAGGTTGGATGGGGCTTTGAGCAATCTGATCTAGTTGAAGGCATCCTTACTTATTTCAAGGGGGGCTGTACTACATTAAAAGGTCCCTTCCAACCCAAACTATTCTATGATTCTGTGCTACTATGTGACATCAAATTATATACACATCTGAGATAATTTGGGAACCTTAGTTTTGGATGATCCCTAGAAGTGCCTTAAAATTGAGACTGCTGAGTGATCCATAGAGATGCCTGCACCCAAGAAAATGTTTTGAGTAACGTTTTACACATGCTTTAACCCTTTTGAGATAGGAAATACTTTTAGAGTACAAATTACTTCCATTTTCCATTATCTTGTCATCTTTTACATATACATAGATATATTTATGCACACATGAAGAAACAAGAAGAAAACTCAAAATATTGCTCCTGTAGGAGCAAAACACTGCTATTGGTATAATGTAGCTTTAAGATATTGCAGAGACTGGAAAGAGTTTTTAGCAGAGTGTACTATTTCTGCATCAAATTCATTGTCTGCAAGTGGGCCTCTATAATTATGCTACATATTGCTCTGTCCATCATTAGTCTCATAAGGAATAGGAAAGATAAAATGAGAATATTTCAGTATTACACTTCCAGGTGTGTAACAGCTGGTCAAGGCTGAGGGACATCAGAACTAAAGGCTATAAATTCTACTGGAACTTGGGCCATTTTCCATCATTCTGGCTTTCTCACATTAATAATCACTGCAATAGAAACTGCAGGAGCTCCGGTGTGCGCTGTCACTCTCCCTGCAATCATCCCTACACACTGACCTGTCCCGGAGTCTCACTGGGGCCTTGAGTGGTGTGACAGGCAGAAAGCTGTGATTTATACAGTGCTGTGCTAATTAAGGCAGTGCTGCCAGAGTTTGGGCCATGTCTGTGTAGTGGGTTGACACTGGCTGGATTCCAGACACCCACCAAAGCCTCTCTATCACTCCCCTCAGCAGCTGGACTGGGGAGAAAAAATATAACAAAAGGTTCATGAGCTGAGATAAGGACTGGAAGAGATCACTCACCAAATACGAGCACAGGCAAAACAGGCTGGAATTACAGATATTAATTGAACTTATTACTAACAAAATCAGAGCAGGATAATGAGAAGTAAAATAAGACCTTAAAAACATCTTCTCCCCACCCCTCCCTTCTTCCCAGCTGTTTCCTCCCCCTCTGGCAATGCAGGGAGACAGGGAATGGGAGCTATGATCAGCTGATCACATGTTGTTTCTGTCAACACTCAGGTAAAGGAGCCTTTCCCCTGCTCTACCTGGAGTCTCTCCCATGGGAGATAGTTCTCCATGAAGTGCCCCAGCATGAGTCCAGGCAATGGATCTCCACAAATGGCTGCAACATGCATCACTCTTCTATAGGGTGCAATCTTTCAGGCACAGCCTGCTCCAGTGTGGGTTCCCTGTCCTACCAGGGGTCACAAGTCCTACCAGGAAATCTGCTCCAGCGTGGGTTCCACTCTCTATGGGTCTGCAGGTCCCTGCCAGGCACCTGCTCCAGTACACGCCTCCCACAGGGTCACAGCCTCCTCTCAGGCATCCATCCTCTCTGGCATGGGTCTTCTCCTTGGGTTCCAGGGGATCTGTCCATCCCCATAGTTCTCCATAAGCTGCAGGGGCACAGCTTCACCATGGTCTAACCATGTGCCGCAGGGGAATCCCAGCTCCAGTGCCTGGAGCATCTCCTCCCCCTCCTTCTTCACTGACCTTGGTGAGTTGTTCCTCTCACATTTTCTCACCCAGCTCTTCTCTGGCCTCAATTACAACTGTACAATAACTTTTTTTTCCTCCTTCTAAAGCACAGAGGTGCTACTACCATTTGTGATCGGCCCAGCCTTGTCCAGTGGCACATCAGTCCTGGAGCCAGATGGCATTGGCTCTGCTGGACATAGAAGAGGCTTCTGGGAGAAGCTGCCCTGTAGCCCCCCACTACCAAAACTGGGCCATGCAAACCCAATACACTTCGTGTTTTCCATAGAAATCTTTATGTTTAACAGTTTAAAAATGTGGCCTGAAATGTCACTTCAGGCTGCAAATTGTCATACAAGTCATCAGTGTCAGGTGAAGTCTTACAAAAAAATACAAAATGTGTTTGGTACTTTTGAAGTAACTTGGGTACAGACTCATGTGCACACACACAAGCATCTGCCCATCAGGACGAGTTTGGAACAGGAAATCTGTAACCTAATAATTACACATTGTTCAACCAAAAGTTTCATAAAGGCAGACCTCTTCTCCTGACTGATCCTTGCTTCAAAGATGACAACAAAACTCCTCTTTGCTTTGCAGCTTTCACACCACTACCAGGAGAAATATCACCAGCTTTACCCTGCAAAAGCTGAAGTGGGGATCCCTTCCATTTCTGATGCCCCCCCAGCCTTCTTTAGGCTCACTTTGAGATCTGGTAGAGACCTCTCTGGTAAAGACATGTCGTGGGGTCAGGCTGAGATGTTCTTGCCCTCAGCTGACCTGGTCTCAAGAGCACTGATCTCAACTGGCTCTTCCTGGTCCACACCCCATGTTTCTCCCATTCCTGGGCTAGAGCCATGCTCAATCCTGTCCCCCAGTCCTTCTCCCTGGCCACATCTGAAACTGTGCAGGGCCTGAGGCTGCTGGAGGATCATCTGTCACAGAGTGGTTTGTTGGGGTGATGCCTTAAGTTTTAGCTTTCATATTTTCCAGATTCTGTACTGCATTAGTATATAACTCTGAACTTCATACAAAGTGTTAGCAAGTTCTCCTCACAGTTTAGTCAGACAAACAATCCTTTTCCAGCCTGTGAACCAAGGACATTGTTGCAGCTTCAGGCCCAAAAAGTATAAACAGCAAACTGAGGAGAGCAAACTGAGAGGATGGGACTTCATAACCTGAAGCTGTAATTGGACAACTAACCCCAACATTTAAATGGACCAAAACTTATAAAAATGTAAAAACTCATGAGCTGGTGTCCATCTTGGGTCCATCTTGAGCGTAGCCTTGGCTGGAGTCTTGTACTGCTCGAGGTGGATCCTTTGAAGGCCTTTTAATAAATATCTACTTTATTTCTTTAACTCTGTCTAGCCTCTGTTCCAGGTACCCTCTCAAGGCATCAGGGACTAAGGACAAAGTACCTAATCTCCCTCTTTGCTCAGTGCAGTGATAAATGCATGCCTTCATCTCAGGGTTGCTGAAATCTTGATGATAAGTGCCATAGATGCACCTCTAAATAACTGCATGGGTCTAAGAGAGTGGCCATGAATGAAAAAATTCATTGAGTATTTCAAGAAAGCAAACTGAAAGAATGAGGAAGGAATAGCCAAATTCATGCTTTTGAATCATGCTAGTTTTTGGTAACATTTATACCATGTAACAAACCCACCTGAAAGACACAAGCATAGAATAATAAATTAAGTGTATGCAACTTTTCAGAATAAGAACCTCCAGACTTTATGCAGCTTGCATACTAATTACTTCTGGAAAACTTGCTTCCTTCTGTAAGCTTCCCTCCCTCCCTAAGTGTGGGGAAATATCCAGTTGATGTAGCTGTAAAGAAAGGAGTGCTGGAGCCAATAGATCACAAAATGTGAGGTATGAAGAAGTGCTCATTCAATCAAACTGTCAGCATGAGCATTCTTATTTATGACGTGTTATAAAAGGTTTATTGCCTGTTTTACAACTCTTGCTGCCCAAAGTTTGATTTAATCAGAAAACATGCCAGCAATGTGCATCAATGCCAGGCCTAGCTTTTCATGTCCAGGAAGTTGTGACAACTTAGCCCAGACTTTTCCCAAGCTATTTGCTAGTGGACATGAATCCATCAGGTATTTGGGAGAAATTCTGCACTGTGACCTGTAAATCTTCCAGGAGCTGAGGACAAAATCTGCACCTTGAATATCTGCTGGTGAATAGAAACACCACTCATGTTACTATTAACTGGATATATCCCCTTTTTTTAGTGCCCGATACTAAAAAGCATAATCTAAACTGCTGGGTAGTTTCTGAGTCATCACTGGTGTGTTTTGCCATTAGAAGAAGTGAAGTCTCATCTGGATCAGTGTAGGACCTCAGTTGGCCTTACTGGCTGTGGGGAACATTGTCTCCTTGACAGGGAGAGACCATATTTACTGGAGGGTTTTCCTTTCTCTCTGCCTTACTTTGCCTCAAACTTTGGGTAGAAATATTCCTAAAGAATGGAAGAGGAAGAAAACATATATCTCCTTCTCCCAAAGCAGGGCTGAAGATGGAATTTGATTTCCTGGGCCTTTTTCACATTTTGTAATTTTCCTGGCACGGGGGGAGGTCAATGGATATTTGCTGCTGTATCCCTCCCTAGCACAGTGGGATTTGCCCAGTGTTGCCTTTGATTCACTGTGGCTCTCCTGCACCAATATGAGACATGTTGCTCCTCATTTGGACCAGAGGGGGTGGGCAGGTTGGAGACCTGACTGGATGACTGGATGGTATTTCCCTGATCTAGATTTAGATGAGCAAACGCCATTTTTTATATTGAGAAACTAAAGATGATTTCTTTAAAAATGAGCTCCTTGTGACTTGGACAGTGGGCTGAAAGAAAACACAAATAAGAAATGTAGCATTGCACCAACAGATTTAGAGATGTCTCACCTGTCTCTGTTTTGTTCCCCCAAAGGGGACAGAGAAGAAGACATGGTAGCAAGTTGTAGGCAGTCAGCTTCCTTTATTCCCTGTGCTGGGTAAGGCCATATAGCTGCTTGTCAAGTTCCTTCAAATGCACAGTTGTGGGGAGGAGGAGAAAGCCTAGAGAGGCAGCCAATACTCTCAATTAATTAAATTTAACTAACTTTCTTCAAATGCTTAAAATTCCATGTAAGCTTTCAATATGCGTATGTGCCCTGATCAGCCGTCTGATTTTGGCCACGTGGCCACATGTGCAGCAATTCAGTCCTGTCCTGCAGACAGCAAAATTTCATGCTGCTCTCAGAGGAGGATGCAGGTGAAATGATGCATCAGAGATGGAGCCCTCCCTGCACTTCATCTGCATTACCCCCAGTTCGAAACTCGTGCTGAGCCAGGGCAATGTGGGGACACAGCAGCAACACAAGCACACAAACACAATCAAACAGCAGTCAGTGCAGAGGGCCTGGCCAGCAACTGGTTGTCCCAAGTTCCTGGAAAACTGATTAGGAGATTAACTACTGCAGAAGCATCAGCACATGAAAGTGCCTTTTATATCCTAATTGTTTTACAGTATACAAAGCAAAATCCTGTGCTATTAAGCTATTTGTTTACCAAGCATCAAAGGTTGCTGGCTGCAGAAAAGCCGTGCAAGCACATTGGGTATGGATTTTAAGCCAGGATGCCTTATGGCACTGAACTGCTAAATTATATGCTTTCTGCATTCAGTGGTGTTACATGAGGATAAAGGACCTCAAACTTTGGTCCTGTACCTTCTAATGGATGGGTTTGCATTCAATGTCAAAGACAAAAAAAAAAAAATTAAAGTAATGAAAAAGTGTAATGCAGCTCATTTATTTCTGTGTTCTTTCCTTTGTTTTTCAAATCCATTGGGGAAAAAAAAAGTTGTGAAAAGAGGGACCCCAGTCTTGAAAATAGAATAAGAATATGTTTAATTTCACCTGCTCAATAGATGAAGTTTTTATCACTTTGAAAATTTTTTGGACTGCTAGGAGGGAAGTGGTGAGAAAATATAAAGCATTTTTGGAACAAACAAGGATGTAAATCATTCTGAGTTGAGACAGTGCTTGGCTCAAGAATGCATCAGTTTCAGGAAAGATTAATAAACCAATATTTCTTTCTTGTGCTCTTCTTTGGAGAAAACAGTTGGCTTTGATTAAGTAAATGAAGATCAAACGAACTGAGACAGAAATGTATTGAACAGCTGATCCAGTCTAGGTGTAACTGTTAGAAGAGAAAGTTGAATCCTCCATGTCTTTAGTTGTGGGATGGATATTTTTATTAAGCATATAGCATTATTTATAGTGATTCCATATGGCAGGGATCCAAAGCATGTTTAAATTATGTTTCCCCTATTGTAACAGACTTGATAACTGGTCTAGAAAGATCATCTGTGTATAACACAAATACAACTGTATAAGGTGATGGATGCTGTAAATTAATCTAAAGGCAGGGTGGACGCACTCAGCTATCCTGGCTGAGCTGTTGCATGTTGGATCAGCTTAGGGAACTGTAAAACCAGACAATGTCCTTTGTCTTGCCAATGTGTTTTAAACCTTGAGAGTGAAAAATGGGGTGGAGCTATAGGACAAGAAGTGCACCTTGCCATTTATGCTGTGGTAAATGACGTTTGAAACACAAGAAGAGGCACAGTAGGTGAGAAGTACGACAGAAAGATTGACTCTAACAAGCCAGAAAAAATTTATGACAGAAACTATCTACCTCAAAAAAGCCAGGCTATTCCCATGTAGAATGTTTGGAAAGTTTATTTTTATTTAATACAGACAGTCGTTTTGAGATGCAGTCTTACACAGTGATGAAAGACTGCCTGTCCATCCTTACATCAACATTTTAGATTATTTTTCATGAACAGCTGATGACATTTTTTGTCTCAGTAACCACACTCACTTGCAAGTGCTGTTGTTGGTGACTTCTCTTGTCCCCCTGATTTCAGATAATGAGCCTTCATAGGAGACATGCTGTTCTCTGGATGAGACAAAATGTTCTCACCATTTAACAGATATTTCCATTGTAAGCTTGGCCCACATGATCAGGGGTGAATAAGCTGCTGAAGAATATTATGCTATCTACTTGTGACTCACCTGCCACATTTTATTTTTAAAATAATGTCAAATAAATTCGGGAACAAATTACACAAGACAGGAATCTCAAGTTTTGAGTTGCAGGGGGAGAAAAGGAAACCTGAAATGCATTAGATTTTATCTTTGGTTTCATTTACTTCTCCATTTCCTAGGTCTGAAATGAATCCTGTAAACTTTTCTGTGCCTCTGCAATTTAGCTGCAGGGATAGTTGAAGTAAATTAAAAGAAAGTAATGATCCTTTATTTTAAGCCCAAGATTAAATATTAATAAGGTGGAGGCCTTTGTAAGGCCCATCAAAAAAAGAATTATATTGCTACAAAAGGCATATGAGTTCAAATATTTATTTTCTGCTCAAGAAAGATCTTCAATTTTTGAAGCAGTTTTTTGTTCTCTAACAGGAAATGTGGGAACTGTGCTGGGTTACCGATTTACTTCAAAAAATATGGAAAATATAATCTGTAGTGATGGAGGGACTGTAATTAATAATAATAATAATATTATTAATTTTTACCAGATTGAGACTTAGCCCCAAATCCAAAACTTTCTCAGAACTCAGACAATCACATCCACCAATACTTATAAAAATCCTCTACAAAAACCTTTCAGATCACACCCAATAGAAATCAGGGAAAACTGACTCTAGACCTCATGCTGCAAATCTATCCCAAAGAACTCCACAATTATAAAAGTGGGTGGAGCCATGGGATCGGGAATACCTTTGACAGGAAGGGCTGGGCTCTCAGGGTGCCCTGTCTGCCAGTGTGTGCCAGGCTGACCTAATGCATGGGGGTTGCAAAGGAAGAAATGGCTTTTTTCTAATTTGCATTGCTGAAGATTACAGAAGTCCTACTTATGTGTGGTCCAATATCCCACTGAATAGAAACTTTAGGAAAAAAAATCTCGGGCTTTGGGACAACTTTTGTAAAGCTAATGTTCTTCTCATGCATCACAGCAATAGTTGTGCTGATTCTAACCCGACTCCTCCAGAGAATGGGGTTATCCTGCCTTTGGAGCACCTGCACTCAGTCCCTGCCAGAGCAGAGATCACTGAAGCCTCAGAAGGTGCCATCATGGCTTGAGCTGTGCCTTAGTCCCAGCTAAGCCCCAGCACTGAGGTAATGCTGAGTATCTCACCTGACTGATGGGTACAAAAAATTATGCTCTGTTGATGCTTCATTGCTGGGTATTTTGACGTAATTAATCCTAAATTGTTGATGTTGTTTTGTTTCATTATATTTTGGGAGGGGATTTGTTTGTGTTGATTTGTGGAAGCAAATTCACTTGGATGTGTATTTTTTCCATCCTATAAAATCCTCTCTGAGGACACTGGGTGGGATGGATTAATTCTTCCTGTTCCTGAGTACTCTGTTGAAGGATTATTTAGGACTGTGTCTTGCCACCTTCAAACACCATGCACGTCTCCTGGAGATGTGCCAGAGAAGCTAAGAAGAGTGCTGTGTCACAAGGATGTTAAAAACCAGAGAACTTGACAGCATGTAGATCCAGACATGGACACAGGGCCCAGACAGAGCAGCCTGGCAACTTTCCGGCAGTTCTCAGTGAGACACATGGGTCTATCACAAATCCAAAACACATTATGCTCACAAGAAATCCTTGATTTCATACAGTGGGTAAAAAATAAAACAGTGTGCTGCTGCACGGGATGGCTCAGACAGCACACACGAACAGTGCTCCCTGAAGGGTCTGTGATGGCTGGGGGTCATGCAGGTTGAGACAAGATTAATAAAACAAGAGGAAGGGTAATAAAAATTATTTTCTTGAACTATTACAATCCGTCTTTGTGTGTACAAGTGCAAAGATTCATGTGGTCTCCTGTCCAAAAATGACAGCCTATTTATTAAATCTCAGGCTTCAGATTTAAAGCAATGTCCTCACAGCAAGGGGATATCCAGCAGCTCCTGTTTGAAACTCTGAAGACAGCACCTCTGAAAATCTCCCCCATTCACAAAAATGCTACAGTGACAGCTAAGATTGCCTTCCCCAATCACAGATGCTGTATGCAGTTTTTCAAAACTGTATCTCCAGTCCTGGGTCACAAAATCTCCTGAACCTTCTGAATCCAGACAAATGTCTATTGCCTCTCTGACAAATCTCTTCAATGAAAGTGACCAATTAAAAAGACTGTATTTTAGATATTTTCTGTTTAGTCACTGAAAAGAATAAAACTGAAATTACATTTATAAACAAGGTTTAAAAAAAATTATCCTTTGTTTTAATTCTTCCTAAGGCACAATGGACTTCAGTTATTCTGAGATTTTTACATGGTGATTTGGGTAACCACAGTATTTGGGGGAAGCTGGATTATGTGTGCTTTCACCTGAATAATAAAGGAGACAGTGACAAGAGTCCCTACAGAAACCTGGCATAGCAACAGACCCAAATGACTGAGAAGACAGGACTGAGAAAAAACTGTGCTAGGTCTACTAACATATTCTTTGGAGTTCAGTAGGTGCAACCCAGGTCAACTTTTCAAAAACCAAACAAGAAGTACAACTTCACTTTCTCTCAATGTGGATTTCTTCAGCAATATGTCAGAAACTTTTTCTGTCACGGGAGTAAGATAGAAAGTTTTATGATTTCTTTAGAAACTTCACCTCTTCTAAATGCCCTAAATGCCCTTCCTTACCCTTCCCAATTGCATTTTGAGCCATATCAGATAGGAAAATTTTAAGCCAACAAAAGAGTGGCAACTACTGGGGGTTTTGTCTGTGTTCTTAACTGAAAATTTGTACAGTAACACTCTAAAGATAAATGCACCATAAAAATGAATCCATGTGATATGTTTAGAGCAGTTGGGTAATCTTATTTTAAAATAGCTGATGAATTAGTTACGGTTGCAGGGTTTTTAATCTGTGCTGAGTTATTCTAGTAATATCATTAATTAAACAGGTCCTATCATAAGCAAGCACACGTCATTTTTGTTTGGAACTGACATCAAATTAAGAAAACATATTTGCTTCTATTTGCTTCTTTGTGTTCTCTCTTTTTCTTATAGCTTAACAACTTTCTTCCATTGCTTGGGTCTTTCTTGTATTTCAAATATGCTGAAAAACATGCTAAATGATTCAGGTGATTCCTAGACTAACTCAGCTAAATTCTAGTATGCAAATGGATTGTGTTTGTCACTGTTGAAAAATCTACCTTTAATAACTGTTGTTTAGTAGTTTATTTTTCCTTTTTCCACGTTTTTATTGGCACATCAGTCATTTTACTGTCAGCATATGACTAGTTCTTTTAGTAACTACAGGACAGAATTATGTCAATTGTGCTTCAATAGATTTTCCCTACTTCCAACAGCTTTTCTGCATTTTTTCTAATTCTAATGTATCTAAAATGCTGCTGTATCATCTTATCAACTGACCCTAGACAACTGCTTCTATTCTTTTGTCTCCCTTATTCTTTTTTTCTTATTCATAACTTCTAGTTTGCATTAATCACTATGAACATCCTCCTTTCTTCCTGAATTGTTTTATATTGTTCTTCAATTCATTATTGGGGTTTTTACATTCCCTCTAAGTCAAGTTGGCTGGTTTGGGGTTTTTTTTGCCCGTGTGGTTCTTTCCTAAAACTAAAAGATTGTGACCAGACAATATTTTAAAAGCAGTTTGCAATTTGCATTAGCAATTTTTTGTTTAAATTGTTTTATTTCATCTGATCTGATTCAACTCTTTTGAGATGCCAGTAACTGGGAAGCAAGTTTTGCCATACCGACCCTTTCTCTTCCTCATTTGTCCTATTGTGCCTAAATAGGTTAAAACCAATTTTCTAACATCTCTGTTATACAAATTTTCCTATAATAATACCACTGAAGTGGATTTTCCTCTTCTAAATGAGGAAGTTATGCTTTTAAAAAAGAGCAGATGCTCTCCTTCATTGCAACTAACAAAAGGTTTGGGTCTACCATTTACAGCTGCCTATTCACTGCCAAAACCTGTTGCTGAATCAGAACTCCCTGGAAGCACAGCCACAACAAGAAACAGTGCCCAGGTGGAAATTCACCGTCACCATATTGCTCCCTTTCCCTTTGGTATGTGGAAACACAGGCCAATTTCTTAAACCTGGAGGCCAGCTCAACTTAGTAAATACAAATTTCAACAGCAGGAGCAAAGCTAACTCTAAATTAAATCTTGTGAATCATTAGAAATATTTGAATATGCTTCTGCCAACGTTAGAATTTCAGCTCTTATTCCTGCAAGTATAGAACCACCTTCAACAGCCAGCTCTTACCTACTGGTAGGTTTAAATGATCTTCATGAGGGTCTGCATACCTACTGGAAAATATTTAAGAACTTGAAAATGAAAGGCAGTTGAAAATGATAACCATGATAATATGTGAGTGCTCCAAAATATTAGGAAATAACTGTTTCTATCTATTCCTTTCTTGTGAGTTTTATAACATAAACAACTTGATTAGCTCTAGCTTGACTGTGTGAAGGGTATAATTGTTATTGAAAAGAGCTGCATTTCAAGAAAGGAATTTTAACTTCAATTTTAAATGGTCATTATAGCTGTGCTGAATTCACCTGAGACCAGTGTTTGGGACCCATCCCCCTTCAGCCATGGTAAGTGTTTTGAAAGACACAAGCACAAGAGATTTGGGGTATTGATTGCTGAACAGTGAGAATTTGTCATCGAAATGACAAAAATATCTGCTGTTCCCCAGTAGGGCCATTTATCTGAGCTGACAATAATCTCCACATAGCATCTCCCATCCTGGCTCCAGGGCCTGCTCTACTGCATCCTCTGCCTCCCATTCTCTCTTTCCCTGCACTTGACCCAAACAAACAGTTCTTTCACTTTTCTTTATTTGGTCAGTAGTCGTTTTTTCTTAGCCACTGAAATTCTAACAAGCTTTGTATCACTTGCCAGAGAAACTTTGCTGTTTCAATTTATTTTTCTCCATCTCATAAAGGAATAATGCAGTATTGCTTTTCTTCAATTGGAAATGGCATTTCTTTTGTTTAGCCTAATGTCCCCTCTGCATTTTGGACCTCTCATGAGCAGAGTGTTTTTCTATTTTTGTGGGTTTCTGAGCACTTTTTTATTATTAAAATTTTCTAAAAATTTACTTCTGCTTTTAAAACGGAACTTGTTGAGTGACATTTTGTCACGTAACTGTGCACTGATCATCAATGTTTAATTAAAACCTGTCATGGAGAGGTGATGTCCTTCCTTAGGAATGAATTTACTTTAGCAGTGAAAGTCTAGAGGGGCAGTTCTTTTGCTGTCACAGATCGACTTAAAAGACCAGAGAGACACGCAGGAAGACAACTAACAGTTCTGTGCATATTTATGGACTTGTTGTGCATGTGGTAAGTACTCTCCTGACAGCTAGTGTTAAATCCAATCAATCATCACTTAAATACATCACTGTGTATATTCACCTCACTCCTTCATTAGCATTCATTAGCAATTAATCAACACAGCAGTAGTCTCTGGAAAGATCAACAATCCATAAGGTACATTTACATTAAAGATGAGCAAGTGAACATTTGTTCCACTTCGGCTAAGTCTTGTGTATTGTCATTTCTTCAAGGAGTGAAAGACATTGATCAAGCAAATGGCTGATTGATTGATAGATAGAACATGCCATCTATTGCCTCTGAAGACCATTTTTCTTCAAACCAGAGGACAGTAGTTTTGTTCAGAAAAAAACTTTCAGTTTTCAGTTTCACAGTATGTTTTACCATACTGGTTGAAAATGTCTTCCTTCCTTAAATCAACCAGCTTTGGAGACCAACTCTGTTGCTGAATCTCTTTCAGCTTCTGAAATAAGACCACATTCTAGGGTACAGAGGTCCAGACATATCCTTTTAGCATCAGATATGGAATTACATTTGTTTTGCTGATTTATTTCTTCAGCCAAAACAAAACAATTAATTAGCAGCATTTATGAGGCAAAGAGGAAGAAAAAAAATTATATTCAGGCATATAAAAAATCCAGCCCTAATTTTTTGTTCTATTACATTAATAATAAAACTTAGTACTTTGAGAGACCTTTACCACCCTGTGGAAAATTAAGTAAACTAAGATTAATTGGAGTAGTTATTCAGCTCCACTTATTGCATAAATATATACTGATAATGATATCTTTAGTGTTTATCTTAAGTACTGTTCTGACTTTATAGCAGTGAAATTATACAACCAGGTCTTAATTTGATTGTTTTCTTTTGTGGTAGAAAATACGTATTTCAAAATAAAGATTTTTCTAACCTTAGATGTCAAAATTAACTTAAAGGGAACTTATCACCTCATATTCAATGAAATTGAAATATTTGCATTATTAAAATATCAAGTCATTGAGACACTAAGTAAACATGTATTTCTTCTATAATTCATTTGCTTTCATGGAGATGCATTGAGCGTCTATCATTGTGTTGTTAATGTGATAAAATATCCAGTATCTAATAAACATTCAGTTCTTTGTGAATATTGAAAACTTCTTTTTAATGTGCCAGTTCTAGATTTGGATTGCTCCTTTATCTGCTTCAATGTGTCTCATTACTTGTTTCATTATTTCTTTTTAATTACCCTTACATACAAATGCTATCTCTTTCTTATCTATGACTTGATATACTTTTGGACAGATATAACTGGGCACATGACCTCGCTGTGTCATACCTCAGAGTTACTGAGCCATTTCTCAGGACAGCTCACCTCTGACTCTCTCTCTGGACATTCTGTTCCTTATGGACATTTTTTGTTTTTTTTTGTTTGTTCTTTCGTTTTAATGTGAATCTTTGCTCTGTGTATGAATCTTCTCTCTTGTAGCAATATTTCAGTGCAGAAATTTGTTAATGTTAGGAAAATCCCAAAGTGGAGTAATGTGAATGTGCTTAAATAACAATTTACATCTTCCAGGTGAAGTATGGCAGTGGGAAGAGGAGTTGTTTTCCATATTGCAGAAAGGAATAAGAGGAAGTTGCATGGTCATTCCATTTAATTAAATATTTTGACATCCTGTTTCACTAACCATAGTTCATGAGATGAACCCTTCCCTGTTTGAAAGTCTTCACCTCCTTGGTAGGACTGTTTAGACCTGTAGACCCGGAGGGATCACATTAGGGAAAAATTTGTTATGGGAAATCTGGTAGGTCACACCAAGTATCTGGATACCTGCACAGCCCTGCCAGAAATAAAGTCTTCTCTGCAAAAACACGTTGATATGGTCAAAATTCTACAGCATTTAGACACAGTTTAGAAATATTGAGCAGAATTATTCCAAGGAATTCAAAGTACAACTAAGACTGCTCACCCCGTCCTTCCTCCCTGTTTGATTAGCTTCTCAGAGATGGCTTGGCAGGATTCACAGAGGTCAGGGCACCAGCAACCTTGGCTAGAGAGATAGTAAACAAAACAATAGTGTGGGTTCCATTATGAGTTTATCTGCCCACCCCTGTGCTACCATCCTTATCAAAAAGCTCTGACCTAGTGCAAAGATAAGCTTTGCTCCACTCTTTCCCCAAGCAGCTCCACTCTTTCCCCAAGCAGCCTGTCTTCTGTGCAGGAAAGGCATCATTTTACCTTTCAATTCACAAAATGGTTCTTTAGATTTCTTTCTTTTTTTTTTTTTTTTTTTTTTTTTTTTTTTTTTTTTTTTGGTAAGACTTTGATTTAAAGTGTTCTCCTATTTAAGAACAATTTCTGAAATGCAGATCTTATTTTACACATAAGCACTGAAATTTGTTACATTTAATCTTTATTTTGCAGAGGGAACCCCAACAGTGATTTTTACTTTTTAAACTCCTTTTCTATTTCTAGGAAACTTCAATGAAGCATTTTATGGCATGATGATAGTGTGATGGGAAGAACTTGTATTCAAGACGATTAGACAACCACTAACATAAGGCACTACTGAATTTCTCAACCCTACGGGCAACAGAAATGGCAGAGCAGATTTTAGGGAAATTTTACACATTAGTACATAAACAGTCTGTCAAGAAATCACACCCTTCAGATGTCTGCCTCTGACAGTCTTCAAGACATTAAAAAAATCATAAATGTGATTTGCAATAGAGACATTTACTAGCCTTAATATACAGAGAATGTCATCACTAGACAAATCCAGGAATGTCAAGTGAAGATTATTAGAGTCTGGAATACCCATACAGCAGAATGGCACGTGTGGATGTATGTTACCCAAAAAGTCATGAACTTCTCTGCTCAATGACCTGTTTGATCTTTAGCCCACAATCCCTTCTAGTATGGCCCTACATGCTTTGACAATGTGTAGACATAACTGTAAAAAGGGAAAGCAGGCGTCTGTGAAAAGGGTCAGTAAAACAAGAAAACTGGAGCTTTGTGGAATTTAACATGAAATATTAAAAGGGAAGAAGCATTGGCATGGAAAAGAAACCAAATTGAAAGGAGTGAGAGAAGGAGAGAAACATGACCGCAATGAAAGATCTGGAGATGAATAAAGAATCTGAATCACATTTGGAAAGAACATACTTTGTCTTCACTGCATTCTTTGATTGATGTGTGACTCCACAGCTTGTTTTATTTGGGTCAGTGTGTCCAGGCAGTAGATAACAAAAAGTATGCAGAGGTTTGGTGAGCTGACAGTCTCAGTCCAAATGTCTGCAGACAGACATTTGAATTACAAGGGTTCCAGGGTAAAACAAGAAACACCCTGGAGATGGAGCCTAAATCACACTTCCAGATGTAGAGATGCTCTGTCTTTTGGCTATGCAGCTGCACTGGCTGCCTTGGAATCAGCATATCTGGGGCTGACTCTAAGGTCTCAGGAGCCAGTGTTATCAAACTGGTACCTTTCAGGTCATTACAGTCAATAATTCCTTTTCAAGTATCAAAAAGAAAAGAAAACAAAGTGAGATGATTAAAAAGCCAATTAGCAGATCAAAGTATGAGAAGCTAAGTCCTGGAGGGGGAAAAGAATGCATGTATGTTAATTTAGGCAGTAAGGAAGATAATTAGAGCAGGGTAGTGATAATGGGATAAACTGGGGATCAAAAACTGTTGAGTTGATTGGAAAAAAAGAGAAGAAAATTAGGAGAAATTTTAATGACTCTTAAAAAATTAACCATATAAATATTGAAATGAAAGCTTGTCTAGAAACAACTCTGACCCCATTGTAAGCAGGACAGTGATCCATAATTCTCAAAAAAGTATAATTTTAATTCTTCTCCTTTAGAAGTATTTCAGTGTCTCTGATGCAAATATCTTCTGGGATAGTGAGCTGGATATGGAAGACATAAGTGGAGCAGCCAATAGAAATTAGAGACATAAAGGCAGACTTCCCCATCTCATCCTTCCTCCTCATCTTTTTCATAATTTAAACTCCCTTTTTCAGAAAAGATGTCAGAGTTTTGGTGTCAAAGTCCCAATTCACTTTCTAAACTTTGTTTCACTTGACTTCCTTCCAAATTCTTTTTTTGTCTACAGTTCTCACATCTTTAGCTTTCTGATGAGGTTTGTTCTTGGCCAAACTTTCTGTCAGCCTTTTCTCCCCGTGTTGTGAGCACACATTGGCCCTCCTTGGCCCCATGCCTGCCTGAACTCCTGATCTTATCCCTGCTGTTGTCCATTTGATCAAAACATGCTACTCAGGAACTTACTGCAGATGGGGCAAAGAATGAGGAGAAAGAGAAAACCTTCTTTTTTTTGTGAGGTTTCCAAAGACCACCCTTGAGCTTTGGCTCCAAATGCCTCACAGCATTGTGAGTCCACAGATTCCTGTGTTCTCCTTCACAAAGTCCTGTGAGCCTTTAAACAGAAAGGCCCCTAACAGTTTGCACCCCACGGTTCTGTCAAAGCAACAACATGCTTACATAAATATTGTTTGGCTCTAACCCTTTCCATGTGGCTTATACCACAGGAAGTTCACTTTCTTCTGAAGAGCCTGAACATGAGTGGGGGTAAGGATGAGTTTCAGTCTGTGAAGTATGAATTAGACTTTTAGAGACAGCTGGGACTCAAGAGAGAATTAAGGGTTTGCAACTTAACAAGTAAGAACAGGAAGGAAAAGAGCTGTGAAGAAAAAGAAATAAATCAGAGGCATAAGTAGAAAAATAAACATCTCTTTTATATAACCTAAGGAGCTTCTGAAGTAATTTCAGCAAAGGAATATTACAGTCACAGAAGAAAGATCATGGTCATTAATGCCAGCACTGTATCTGTCAACAGCAGGGAAAAAGAAAGGATGGTCTCTGAAGAGTAACTGGTAAGGATTAAAAAACATTCAACAGGAGATTCCCCCAAGTGAATAATGTCAAACAGTACATCTCTTGAATGTTCACCTGCTGCTTTGGTGATAAACAGGGATAAAAGATGAAGATGCTCTA
Source organism: Serinus canaria (assembly GCF_022539315.1). Classification (NCBI taxonomy): domain Eukaryota; kingdom Metazoa; phylum Chordata; class Aves; order Passeriformes; family Fringillidae; genus Serinus; species Serinus canaria. Next base: position 127,037,085 of record NC_066315.1, read on the forward strand.
TCTCTGTGACCTGAGGAAGCTCTGGGTAGCAACTCCCTATTTCCTCGCAAGTAAAGAGCCTGAAGAAAAGGAACTACAAAGTAATACTTGCAATTTATTCAGAGTAACTAGTTCTCTGATTAGTAACTCACTTCAGGGAACAGAAAGATGCAGTTGGACCAGAAGGCGATAAATAGCTAGCTTCAGGTCAAATCCTTCCCGCCTTCTCAAACCACAGTAGCTGTATTTGAGAAGACTGTGTCACTGACACATATCTTTCTTTTCTCTCTGGAGGCAGCTCTCCTGTCAGCTTTTCTCCTTGTGGAGAGGAGAAGAAACATATTTCTAATAGCAAGGCAGAAAAGAAAAGAAAGAAATGATTGTGTGTACTCCTCTTCACAACCTTTCCATTTACTCCAGGTTAAAACCCACTGTACTGCTCTTAAATAGTGATTAATGATAATTCAGAGTCAGTCTATAGCCATGATGAGTCTGGAAAATAACATTAAGAGAACTAGCAAATACTAGAGGTGAGAGCTTTGGGGGTGGGAAGTGGAAGAAGGAAGGAGGATATGCCTCAGGATTTTGTGTTGCTCTATTAAGTATTTCTGCAAAAGAAGTGTGGTTGCAGACCTTGGACTTCATTCTTGTTTTACATTCCAACAAATGTGAGACATTCTGCCATTACCTGACACCATGTGCCCCATAACAAATTTGCTTAACATGTATTAGGGTTGCTTATAAGACTCAACATTATTTTTGTTCTTTTTCAATTAGTCTGGATATATTTCAGTCTTAGCATCTTTAACATCTAGTCTAACCCACTTATCCAGCCCCTTGTTATAATGAGAGAAAAGAGAAAAGCATGTCCAAGGGTGATTCATCCTGCCTATCTTATATATCTGTCTTGCCAGAAATATTTGTATGGAAAATCATGTACTTGGTACTTGTACACTATAGCAGTGAGGTTTTCTGGGAACGGAAGAAAGTATGGAAACAACATGACAGTTTTCTACTCCACAAAAATGACTTCTTGCCAGGGTTTTTCTTTACATGTGAAACATCAACACCTGATCTTTAGCCTTTTCTTTGGTCTGTATTTTTTCACCAGAGGCCAAATCTCAGAATTATTCTCTGTGATATTTATATTTTTGGTCTTTGCTTTTTCCTCTTTATCTTCAGCTCTATTTTCTCTTTGTCTAAAGTTTTGCTCTATATTAGCATGTATTTCTATTGTATTCTGGAAACTCAGTTATAGTTAGACCTCTGTAAGTTCCCCACCCTTAAAAAATATTTTCTTTCCTGAAATAATTACCATCTTTGTTTCACCTTTACATTGATTAAGGTGCATTTCCCCTCTTCCTTCACTTGGGCTTGTGGAAAACTACAACAGAGTTTTACCCCTGTGAGATCAATGTGACCAGAATTTGTCTAGCTTTCTCAATATGGTTCATGAAGAAAAAATTGGGATCTTCCTCTCACAGCTGCAATTAATCAAATAGAGCTTCCTTTTGGCAATTTGCAATGCTAACTTTCTTGCTTAAAATTTTCTTTTGAAAAATCTTGAAACCCACTAATAATGCATAAAAACTACCAGATATTTTCCAGAAAGTTCTGGTGGTTTGACTCATCCCCTCCATAAGATTATATTTCCTTCATTCAGATTCTGCAATCCTGAGTCATTCCCTCTCAAAACTCTCAGAGAGAAGGAGTTATGGTGGCTTTTGACTCTCCCCCACTCTTGTTTGTCTAACACAGCAGTTTGCATGCATTCATTGGAAAGCAGAGAACTCCAGCACTCAGAAAACAGGAGGTACAGAGTTAAGTTGAAAGCCTAACTTCAAGATTTTTTCCTGCTGGGAAAGGGCTTTATTTCATTACGTTGTTTGTTTGTGCATTTATTTTTGGAGAATAATGAGCTCTCCATTGTTTTATGAAAACTGAACTATTGTGAGGAGCCCTGGAGTGTGGGATGGGCTCTTACTTGGTTTCCTAAAAGAAAACAAAATTAATTAAACCATAATTCTTTCTCCTTGGTTTATGGCTTAAAAAGATAGTGCCTTTAATTGTTATGCATTCTCTAGTAATCATTACCTCTTGTAGTATACTGCAGACTAGAAACCATGCCTTGAATAGAGTAGGGATGTTCAGCTCACATCCCTCAGTTATATCCTTCTGTTGCAGCAAGTCTGTGATCTAAATGCCCCTGGCATAATTGACAAAGACATCACAAAGAATGCCTTAGAAGTGGAAGAGCAATACTCAGCTTTGCTTAACAGCAGCAGGACACGCACGACCTCTGTGCTCCATTTTGCAGCCCTAGATGCATTGGGCTGTGTTAAAATCCACATTGTCCAGATGAACCCAGCTCACCAACTGCCCTGGGCCAGCCTGGACATCTGGTTACTGAATTGGAAGATCCTGTGGAAACTGTGTTAGGGGCTGAGCAAAAGCATTAAATTTTCTTTATTGGGCATGATGGCATAGGAAATGGTTGATTTTTCTGGGACCTTTAGGGCTGGGGTACTGGAAATCAGAGCTGCCAGGGCTGGACCTGGCTCTGCCCACCAGTATGGTTCAGTCAAATGCACCTTGTTTTCTGAAGGGCTTCATATTCACCTGCCTTAGATTTTCATCTAAATTTCATCTGATGCTGTTTTTCTGTGCAGTTATTCTTACTTCTTAAGTCTTGTAGAGAAACATACTGAGAACAACTCCTTATGCAAAGTCCTTCAACTCCTACTTGGGAAGCTGATTGAGCAGATTTAGCATCAAAAGACAAAACCTGCCTGCACTTAGAATTGCACGAGTTTAAATTTAATCTCAAAAGTGAGGAATTGCCAAATGGGCTTTGAAAAGCTTGAAGCTATGTATTTGTTCAGATCATCCTTGGACTCAGGAGAATGATGATACAATATAGAATGGGCTTCTCAAGTGTGAAGTAATACAGATTAATTCTCTTTATTCTGTCCACTGCCAGCAGGACAGAAAGCAAAAAAAAAAAAAAAAAGAAAAAGGCTTTGGGTCAAAGAACAGCTGGAAGAAAAAGATTTTGCCTTTCAAAAATAGTTTTTTTTTGTGGCTTCAGACTATAAGTACATAAAGAATTAGGCAAATAATTTGCAATTATAAAGTTACAACTACATGTGTATTTCAAGGCAATTGCAGATGAAAGTGAAATAGTCTTATTCGATGCAGCCAACCCTGAGAGAGATACAAAACTTTAAAATGCATGATGTAGGCCCTGTACTCACTATGAAATGACTAAAATTTATATGATATCAAATTCATTGCTTCTATATCTAATAGTACTCTTGTGAGCTGTAATATAGAAAGGCATGCAACTGCTTAGATACTGAAACACATGCTCCTTTTGTTGTTAAATCAGTTCTTAGGAAAGATTTCATTCATTCATTCATTCATTCATTCATTCATTCATTCATTCATTCATTCATTCATTAGTTAAAAAGTTAAAATAGTGCAAGTATGTACAATTTTACTATTATTAAAATGTCTTTGTATTGGGAAAATTTTTTGAGGAAATGCTGTTGCATTATTAAATTTTATTATGAAACTCCTAGTTTAATATTGCATTTTTGGGTTTTTTTACCAGATTATCAATATCTGTTGCTTTTCTTTACTTTTCTTGAGTATATTGCTTTTCTCTTCAAAAAAGAGAGTAAAAAATATCCTAATTTCAGATATGAAAGAGATGTTTAAGATGTCATGTAAGATTTGCTTACACTTTTCAAATTCCTCTTCAAAGGTCTAATAATTGTGAGATAGCATGAGAAGCATGTTATTATTACAGGTAAGTGTGTTAAAAATTCTTATTTCAGACACATCTTTATAAAATGGATCTTTCAGAAAAAAAAATCTTAGATTCATTCTAGCACATCTAAGAAAGCTACATAAATGATTTAATTGTTTTGGTGAAGAAGTGGCAAGTCCACAAATAAAAATTTAAAATGCAAAAATCCATCTAAAGGTGGATAGAACTTCACTTTTCTCCAAAGAGAGAGCATGGACACCAACCATGACTTAGCAGATGGGGTTTCATAATAATTTTTATTAACTTTGCTTTTTGATGGGAAAGAATGATATGTCCTTAATTCTGGGCTGCCCCTGAGGAATGTCCATGGGTATTCTATGAAAGTCTTTCCTAGTGTGTTTTGAGGGGGGCAGTCCTTAGTGGTTTGGGTGTCTGAAGCTGTTTATTAATGCTTCACTTGACAAATTCTGCTAAATTCATGGGAGCTACACTGGATCCCTCAAAGGCTCCAGCAACTTTTTATCAGGGTTGTGCATGACATCACACTTAGAACACTCTCTATGTTACTGAAATAATCTGTTAAAATGAAAGTGGCAAGTTTGTTTCATAAAGATGTAAATTTGCAGAAGTCCTAAACACCCTCTTCTTTTTTGTTTTTTAACCTGGAAAGAGGGATTCTGAACAGTCTGGTATCTATTTACATTTCTTAATGTTATGCCATACCCTTCTGTGCTCATCTGGCTGACCTTAGTATTTCTGAGAAATATCTTAGAAATGTTTTATTTTACTCTATAGCCTTTTTACAGATTATGGCAACCTAATTGCTAAAAAACAGATCTAAATTAAGCCTGATTTATACCATTCAGTCTTCCAGTCTTCTGATATTTTTGCTTTATTATCAAAACATTACCTGTTTCATCTAGTCTCATTCCAATGGCCTTTCCTATTTTCTCAGGTAGAGGCAAAGTTAAGCCCCCTCCTTGCATTAAAATGTATCTGCATTTACAACTCACTTTAATGGCCTTCCTGCTAATTTTATTACTTGCTTATTTAAGAAGAGAATTGAGATGTTATTATTGATGTTTTAATTTTTTTTCCTCTGAAAAATTGATTTTAATGTGGAGTCCCTACTTAAAAATCAATGACACAACCTGACTCGGGGTTTGACACTTGAAATCTATACCATTCTCAGTGGACTTGAGTTTCATAAGCCTAGAATCTGAAGACATAAAATACAAAAGGCAAAAATTCTCCCCTGAGGTAAAATGTCAAATGAGATACCATGCATCTTAACAAAGCATTCTAATTGCCCCTATTCCAATACAGAAGGAGCTTATATCCAGGAAAAAATGCCTGTCTGTGTGTGTGGGGTGTGTGTGTGTGTGTGTGTGTGTGCATGTGTTTGGAAATAATATCTATCAAATCCCCTTAAAGTGAGGTTGTGGGTGACTTCTATACTTGTTTACACTTTGGAATCAGTTTATCTGTGACATCTCACTCCCTGTCATAGTCTCGTGGTGATACTGGAAATATTTGGAGGTTCACAAAAGAAGACAGATAAGCTATGATTAATTAAAAATAGGGTTTAATTAAGAATATAGAGAAGATTGAATAGGTGGCCTGATATGAAAATTTCAAGGACAGGTTTTCAGTTCCCTGAGATCCTGGATCCATTCAGATAGGATTAGCTGGGGTAGGGAAGAAGGAGGAAAGGGGAAATAACCTAACAAGGTTTGTTATGAGCTTTGATCATTTTATGGAAAATATCATGTGTTTTACATTTTTTTTCATTTTACATTTCCATATCTCCCCCATGAGTTCTGCACAAGACCAATGAGATTTAAAGGTATCTCAGTGATATTTAAGGGTATGAAATTCAAAATCAGTACAAGCTAATATTTTTCTATCTTGTGCATATTTGGCTTAAGGAACTGTTGCCAGAGTTTTGCCAAAAGGAAGTTTTATGCTAAAAATATAATTGCTCTGGAACAGAAGGAGGCTGTTGGGATTAATTGCAAAATTTTTCTTACATCTTGGAGCAGGTACTACACCTTGCTTGTCAAAGTTAATCTCAGTACTGTGGTTTTTATAGTTTCTTTGATGTATCTTTATTTTGGGGATGGCCTTGGTGGTTAAGGCCATCCCCAAAATAAAGTATTTGACTGTAATGATTTTGGGTCTTACTCACAGTGGTCAGGCCTTCTTAGCTCAGAAAAAGTTGTGCACAGTCATACAGTCTTGTTGGAAATCCTTTCAGGTCTGTGAGTAGTACTGGTCTCTCCTTAAATTACCAATTAAAAGTACAATTCAAAGTTAATACTAAGGAAATTGATTTATGAGTGTGAGGAGTTGAATCTACTGATGCAGACTGAGTCTAGGAGACAGGAGTTAGAACAGGTAGCTGCCACCTAGGTGCCACAGATGACCCAGAAAACAGATACTTTTCCATCATTAGCAAACTTGAATTGGTCCCCTGTGATAAAAAACAGCTTCTGCAATGGATCTTTGATGTTCTGTGTGGTTTTGAGAGAGCTTTCAAAGACAAGACCATAACCAGATTAGGAGGATCCAGCACCTCCTGGCTCCCATGGTTTATTGTGAACACACACACCTGTATGCCAAGGAGCCAGCCTTAATGAACATAAAGAGGAACAGCAGCTCCTGCTGTTTGCCTGCAGTGCAGGGAATGGGGAGTCCAGGTTTGTGGGTCTTTTCCCTGCACACAGTTGGTGCCTAGGTCACTTCAGGGTGACTTTTACAGTTTGCTCTTCTTGTAAAATAGGGTTATTTTTACTCTCTTCCTTCAACAAGCATTTTGAGATTGAATCAAATTGTGCTTTTGAAGTGATTTTTTAATATTCAAGTGAAAATTATAGCATCATTATACAGTATATATTTAAGCAAGAGATGATATATAGACATCAAGTCAAAACCAGCACTCTGCTAATATTTTTATTTTTTTCATCAGTGTTTTGAAAGTGTTTTTAAAATATTTATGGGATACAAGAAATGCCATTCTCTGGGAAAAAAAAAAAGAAGACAATGAAAAGGTAGTACAAATGGCAGAACCAAGATGACAAATGAGAAAAAATACAAGTAGTTACAAAAAAACATCATTTATAAGTTAACAGAAGACTGAATCACTATAGTGCATATAAATATGGTGCAACAATGATTTTGATGACTCTTTATCACAGCTCTGTGAAACAAAGTATGAAATAAAATACAAAAGGACATGGGACCAAAGATAAACTAGTCTACATTATGCTATTAATGAAGAATAAGGAACAGCATGGAAACTGATAAATCTTGCAGGATAGGAAAATGACAACTTTGGGCTCATCTATAATAACCTGAAGGATTTATCACTCTCTTTCTCTGCTGAAGATGTAGGCAATTTTTCTGTTGTCTGTCTGGTACCTCAAGTTATTATACAAAGAAAAGGCATCATATATGCAGCAAAAATGGAACTAAGGAGAAGAATGAAGATAAAATATCCCAGAGGCGACCCCTGTGACCATGTTAGTTCTAAGATGCCAGTACTAATATTTGGAACATTCCTTTAATCAAAGCCTGTTTGGACTTAACTAAAATAGACACGTGGATTTTTCAAACATTCATAATGGGTATGTTCCCTCAAGAAAAACTCATTCTCAAGAGAGAGTCTGGTAACACATTTTTCTGGTGAATAATGGACAGTGCATTCCTTGTTACTGTACAAGCAGTACCCATTTTCATGAGTTTTAGAAGTGATTTGGATGACATGTGGGACTAAGGCTGGATGTGCAAACACTAATCACTGTCATGGGAGCATTTCTCCAAAGTGTGTCTATTGGAGTGTCTTCTTTTAATTTCTCTTGTGATTTTTTTTTTAAATTTCTTTGTGATGATGACCTGAAGGGGATCAGTAGTTAGCTGCCATGAAGGACAAAATTTACTCAAAGTGGCAATACTCTTTTTCCTAATCTCTTCAGCCATTTCAGCTGATATGGGCTTGGCAGTTCCCCACTACCAGTCTCAGCACAGCTTTTGACTCTATCTATCCATCAGAAAAAAATATAAGACTTTTTATCTCAAATTTCTGTTTCCTCAGTTTAATCTACCACCCTTCTAATTTTTTTTTCTATCCAAGGGTTCAAAATTCTTATGGAGGCTTTTAGGCAGACATCTCCAGGTCCAGAATAAGGGATTCTTGACTGCACCTTCCAGATCACCTTCCTTAACTGTGAACTTCATGGAGGTGTGTGCCTGCCTATGGACACCGTGCTCACAGTTCCAAACATCTTCTCTCATGGATTGTTCCTTTTCACTTTGAAGTTGGTTCTGCTGTCTGTGTCAACATATGAGTGCACATACAGTGTCCACAGATGTCCAGACACAGACCAGGGGCTCAAAATTAGTCTTCAGACTCCAGTCTACACTTTCTGAGGCACATTCCCAGATAGAGTAAGAAGAGAAAACTAGAACATATAGAATGCTGTGTTACCCTGACTCCACAGTAATCTTCACACATTACTTCAAATTTGGAAGGCCTATAAAATAAAAGGGTCCTGAATCCCTGACCCAGCCATCCAGATGTTTAGCCATCATAATACTGAGCAAATGAGATGACTTGATCAGAAGATCATCAATAGTTTCTAGCACTTGGTATAAGCATCTGTTGAAACAAAACCTTTTGAACTCCTGGATGAATTGGTGTGTCTCAATCCAGGTAGGAGATCCTCATGTCCACAGCTGTATGGACTGTATGGAACTGAGACTCCCTTTACCATCTCTGAGTTGGGAAATTCCTCAGTTAGACAGGGTAAGAGAGAAGACAGGGCTAGAGAGAAGGTGAATATGGACTGGCTGCCCAGGAGGTCTGTGAAATCCCTGTTACTGGAGAAGTTAAACTATGACTGAGCAAGGCCCTGGGCAATCAGATGCAGCCATGATGCCAGCACTGCTATGAGCAGGAGGCAGGACATGAGAACCTCCTCAGGTGGCCACAGATTTTCTGTTCTTTTGAATACTGCTGAACAGCTGCTCCCACTGCTGCCTCTGAGATCAGCTGTGACCACCCTACAAATGCTGGGGCACTGCTCTGTGTCACATTAGCAGGGCCCCACCCTGTCTCCTTGCAGAGATCAGTCACTGGCCCATCCACACATTCCAAGAAGAATGAAGTTGTGCAGAAATCCAGTGCCAGAACAGAAAACAGCACTGAATCACTGTTTTTGTCTCCCACTGGAAGCAAATCTGAGCTGTTTTAATGAATTTGCTCATGATGGGAACTCAGACTGAGCTGGAATGATTTGGGGCCCAGCTAAACATCTGGTTTCAGTCCCTGTCTGCTGGGCTGCAGAGACCTAAAGACTTCCAGAGCAGGTAGAGATTAAAGGTTATTAGATGTCTCCTTTCTGGTATGCTTCCTCAGTAATCCATGCATGGATAAAGAGAGGTTTGTGGGAGTCACTACAAGAATAATTGCATTTGATAACTTTTGTCACTTAAAAAAAAGACCCCCATGCTATGTTGTGAAGATCTTCCTTTGCACAGCTTACCTACTGTGACTTGTGTTTCCACAGATGGCATAAAGGTGCTCGTATTCAATGGATCCTTCCATTCTCATCCACCCCTTCCCTTGCTCTGGGGCTCCCTTTTTTAAAACTGCTGGTAGAATCATTTCTTTTATTCTAAGATAAAATTATTTATAATCAATTAATAAGCATTGCTGAGGCTTTTGTTTGCCTGAAGCATCATTTCCTATTCAGTTTTTGCATCTGAACTATTCAGCATTGCCTTTTGGTTCTCTCTGAAAATACTCTTGAGAAGCCAGGCTTATCAGCCAAGAAGCATCCAACAGTGAAGCATGTGCATTTATAAAAAGACTATCACTTTTGTGCTAACTTTGATTGCCAGTTTCTACACTTAAAATGAAAATGAAGCTGGTGGTAAAGCCACATATCTGAATTCATTATACTGAATTATATGTATTTCCTTTCTTTCCTTCAATTCCCTCAAGTGGCATAGATTAATTTATAGAGTGTATGTGTTTTTAACATCTGCAAAATTCTCATGTGGATTGATGTACTGAGAATAAAACTTAAAGCAGCCATTTTGAGGGTAATACAAACATTATTCCTCCTATAGATTTTTGCAGACCTGTATTTTTGAATGTCATTTTGGGAAGTGGGAGTGGTGTAAGGGTAATTAAAGAAGTCACTTTACTGACACAGTAGGAGACATATAATTGCACAGGCCACAAAGCATAAGAAGTTGCATTAAATGTGAGGACTCATTTTCCAAAGAGATTTGTGGAGACACATTTTGAATCCACAAAATTTGCCCTCCACAATAAATGACTCAAAATACTTCTTCCTCTGAGCACCTGATTTACATTAGCAACTGGTTACTTAGAGGCACAAACACTGTGATTTGTGTCCAAAATGCTGGTTTTGTACACAGATTTTCCTCATTAAAATGAGAATTACTTGTTTTGAAATTTTTGTCCTGAAATGCCTATAACCAAAATCCAGTGTTTTTGAAAACAAATTTAAAACATCCCAGTCTAGTCTCTCCATCCTTCCTTTGTATCTTTAAACAAACTGGGAGCAAGGTAATAGTTTGTTCTTTTCCTTCTTTGATCACCTGTCAAAATGACAGCAACACCCACCTGTCTAATGATTTCTGGCTATCACTGACTTAACCAGAAGCAAACACCATACTCTGTAGATCACACTGTGATTTAACTTCACATTCTTCAAATTCCCCAATCTATTTTTCAGATGGTTAAAATTAGAGAGAAAAAGCTTGTTCTCCATAGAAGATATTTCTGTAGACTTCAAAGAGAAGCATTTAAAAAATTGGTAGTGAATCACAGTTCAATTCAGTCAGGAAGAGACCTCTGAAGGTCACTTTGTCCCATCTCCTCAAAGCAAGGCTGACATCAAAGTTGGGTCAGGTTGCTTGGGATACTTCCCAGTCAACTTGAAAATCTCCAAGGACATCTCCACCACCTCTCTAGACAGCCTGTTACTTTGCTTAACCACTGTTACAATGGAAAACTTTTTTTTTTTTAAATGTAATTTCTTTGCCAAAAAATGCATCTGTTGCTTCCTGTCTTTCACTGTGCACCTCTGAGGAAAGTCAGACTTCACCTTCTCTGTAAACACCCATTAGGTGGTGAAAGATGATAATTAGATCCATCCTTCTCCTGGTCTTGCCTAGACCAAACAAATGCTCATTCTCTTCTCATACACTGTGTTCTCCAGCCCCCAGACCTCTTAGTGACACTCTGCTTGACTCACTTCAGCTTACAGCTGATTCTTGCGCTAGGAAGCTCAAAACTGACACAGCTCTTCTTGCAAGCGTTGAGCAGAGGAGAGTGATCCTTCCTCTGGCACCAGAGAGGACTTCTAATGCAGCCCTGGGTGCCCCTGTCTCAAAGCATCACTGCTGGCTTAATACTCAACCTGCTGCCCCCCAAGACCAGCAGATCTTTCTCTGCAGAGCTGAAGCCTAACCTTGCATCAGCCAAAGCAGAGTGCTGCATGGGGTTATTCCATCCTAGGAGGATGGCTTTGCCTTTGGCTTTGATGAAGCTGGGCTCCCCATCACCCACTGCCTCTGTGTATTTTTAACTCTTGCCCACTTTGAGGTCATCCACAAACCTGACTGATATCTTACAATGCACTGGAAAAGATGTTGAAATGTCAGCATCTGTATCAAAGGCTTGCATGTCAGACTCCAATACAAAAAATTTGGCAAAAAATTTCTTGACTGACTTTTTCACATATCTCCCCCTCAATCTTTGTCCCTTGGAGAGAGTCTGTTGGAAAGACAAGGTAAAGTCCTGCTGTGTCACCAGTAGTGCAGCCAGGTGCTGATCCATAGGTTCCTTTCATTCCTGCCAAGTGTTTCCCTTTGACTGACATCATTGTTCCTTGCTCCTGCTCCCTTCTCTTTTCTAGAGATCTGTGGTCAAAAAGAGTGTTTCCCTTGACAGTTCTGAATCCCTTAGATCAAATAATTTTAATTTCACCGAAAAATCAGACACTCGAGCTTGTATCAGATTTTATCAATGACAGGAAAACACACATAACCTGTAATGTTTATCCCACTAACAACAGTATTTTTAGCACACAGAAGGTTTCTTAAGAGAAACCAGTCAGTGTAATATTTGCTGTGCAGCTCAATAAGTTGCAAAATGTATATTTTTTTATTAAAGCCCAGTTGTCTTTTCCTTTACTTCTGACTACTCTGTCTTTAACCCATAGTTGAATAATATCAGGAGTAACTTGAATGAGTAATTCAATAAAAGAACATTTCATTAGAACTATAAAATGAGGAAAATTTCTTTTCACAATCAGAAGTCTCGTGTGGAAAAGAAATCACTGGGTTGTTGGGTGGGCTCCTTTGTTTAAACCCAGAGAAGCCCTGATTGCTCTGCTGGGCTGAGGAGCACACCCAAGGGACCAGGGCTGCCCTAAGAGAAGAAATGGACCTTTGCTGATATGTGCATTTCTCTTTGTTGCTGTGGGATTATTTATGGATAAATTAGATCCCTCAGATATATTCTACCTGTAAATTCACAAAGTCACAAAGCAGGCATTTAGTTTTGGGTAAAACACTTTGCATATCACTAAATTTGCCAAGCGCCACAAAATTTGCCTATAGCTCTGCTCTTTCTGGAAGAATAGAGAGCAAACTCTAGCAGCAAAGTTTGCTGAGACTCATCCGGGCTGTGGAGGTTCAGGAAAGATCCTTGTCAAATGTCCCCATCCTTTCTGCAGCCCCAGAGGCAGAGGGACCTTGTGCTGTGTGTGGTGGTTGGATGTCCCAAGGTGTGACTCCTCGCCCCAGGGAGCCGAGGGCTGAGGCTGGGCTGGAGGGGTGACCCCGCTCCGAAACGCCGCCTGCTGTGCCGCCCTGCAGGAGGGTGCTCGGGGTCTCTGCCTTCCTTCCTTCCTGCTCAGGGATCTTCACAGGGGAAATTGCTTTTCCTGAAATGCAATGGACATTCTTGTGGGGAAATGTTCTATTTTCAGTCAGACTTGGTCCTTCCTTACCAGCTCATTAGAGGGACCACCAGCTACCTACACCTGTACCCAGGCAGATTAAAAGAATACGATTTTACTCTAATGTCACTTTTTCAATACTTTCTGTAGCTGTAAATGACAGTGAGACTACAGCATGTTCCTCTCAAGGGATCGGACTTAAATTACATTCATATATCATATATCTTCTCTTCAGTTTAGCTAGAGATTCAGAATATACATCAGTAATCATGTCATCTAACCAAATCAAATTATCTTCCCTTGATTTGGAGCAAGAGACAGTTTTAAATTCAGGCAAAATGAAAAACAAAGCAAAAAAATATTGGGCTTCAAATTTGGCTTTGGGTGGTTAAAATAAATTTCCTATACAATTTCAATAAATATGTAACTAAGCTTGTATACTCTGAATGAGTATGTATATGTATATGTATATGTATATGTATATGTATATGTATATGTATATGTATATGTATATGAAGATATATACATAGGAATACTCAGGAACTCAATTTATCTCATCATTCAGAATCTAGGCCCTCTTAATGATCTTTAGAGACTGTTCTCTTACAAATCTTTTTTGCTCTTTCAAAGTCATCTGGCCTTCCTTTTTTTCTGTTTTATGTCTATTTAATATACCAAAATAAAAGTATCAATATGCATTAAGTAACTTTTTGAGAGCCTTCATGCTGCCTTTAAAAGTACTCATCCTTTCCATCCGTTACTAAGTGCTTTAATCACATTTTCCCCTGTTGTGGCTATTGCAATCCTTGCCAGTGTGTTTCATGGTACATGGATATGGTTGGGCATGGGGTAATTCTGATGATGAGTTGGGATTGATATGATTACTCTTGTTACTTCTTTTACAAGTACAAGCAATGAAACAATAGAAAACTCATATGTACATCTATATCTCCTGTGTGAGGAGATATCTAGGCTGAGGTAGGTTGCTGTGGTACCATAAGGGGTCTTGCCACAAGGCAGTGAACAGGGAATAACTGGAACTCAACAGGATGAATTTTTTTGTGCAGTCATATTGCACTGCTCTGAAACCAAATATATCTCATTTAAGTCTATTTAGGGCCATTTTCATGTTGTACTGGGATGCAAGTGCCCTTGAATCATGCAAAAATTGGAGTGACAAAAGCTTAGCATTGTTGCTTTTTCTTGGCCCTCATGGAGATTCTACTTCCAAAACCCCTCTACTTAAAAGCTCTAGTAAAATTGTAAAAATAGGTATGTATGGCAATTGGATCCTGTTACAAAGGGTGGGTCCCCAGGGTTGGTCTACACCTTCAGAGAGCAGAATGAAGACAGCTCAGTAGTGCAGTCCATCACATTATCTAACCACTACCTCCTGCTTCAGCAGAAACTGCTGTAGGACAGACAGAAGAGTTCCAAACAGGCTATGCTACCTTAGGGGAAGCCAGGTGTCATTACTGAGTGCAGAAAAATAATACAGAGGACAAAGGACAAAAAAGCTGAAACACTAGTTTTTGGCACAGTGAGTGAAACCCTGGTTTCTCTGTCCTTTTCCCTTTCATGGGAGTGCCTGTCCAGCAGACCCAATAATATCCCACCTCTTCCTTTTGCTTCTTTTGCCAGGCCACTGAACTTTTCTGTACTTCCTGAAAAGTAGGAGAGGTGGTGTGTGTTGCCATCCACCACTGAACATCATCAGTGATGCTCATGTTGAGGCTGAGTTCTCTCCTCTGTGGTCTCAGCTGAAGCCTTAAACAAATGGGAAGAAAAGGGATAGCCTTTCCACCAAGGTGGTTGAGAGTCATATTTGCTGAGCACCCCTTGAGGATGACCCATTTCTACTTCCAGTGGAAGCAGAACAGGGAGGAAGGTGTGTGAGGTGTGTGACTGCTCAGTACCATTGAGGGTCAAGAGCTCCAACTTCTCTTGGGAAAAGTTCAGACAAATTCAATGATAAACCACAGGCTTCATAGAGGCTTTAGTCTTCCCAGGAATGAGGAGAAGTTGGACAAAGAATTTGAGGACCACATTTTTACCCTATTTAGTGGTTTAAATATGATGTGGTACTGTGACCTTCATGGATGTAACTCCAGGTCCTTCTAGACAGGGTCTAAACCAACAGTAAACCCATGCAGTAAAATAAATTAATTTTTGGAAAGGAAAACTATCCTGTGTGTTCCTACAGTTAAAAGGACTCCTGACATTCTGTTTTGGTTTTTCTGTCATAATAAAAGGCTTTCATTATGCCATAATAATGTGGAACAGTTTCAGTGTGAGGAATTGAGAGTTCATGTACCACAGGATGGTGCTGAACTAACCTGGACCAGTGCTCTTAGATAGCTGCACTTAAGTAGAAGCTCTTGAGCCTGTTTTATTCATAGAGTCAACTGCAATGAAGAACAGAGAGTAAAAAGCAGTGATTCATTCAAGCTAGAGCAGGGATGTACATCTTTAGTGTTTCCTCATCTACACTGCTTTATGGGCTATACATTTTCTGCCTCTCTCTTTCCACATTTGGTCTCCCACCATTTACATGCCACTGTAGGCAAGGTGCCAGATTGCCACTTAAAACATGAAAAGTCAGAAAAGGGGAAAGAGAGGGACAAATAAAAGGTAGGCCTGCAGCACTCACAGCTCTGTCTCCTTTCCTGACAAGCAGCACTTCCATTTGTGTTGGGGTGCCGGTTTTATCAAACTTCTGACTTGTATCAATTTTTAGCAGCATGGATAATTTATTGCATCTAGGATGATAGAAAACCAGCTTTATACATCATTCAGCTTGCAAAAGATGTGTAGCTTCAGTTCCTTAATGGTGTCATTTTGGCTGAATGCTATTAACAGATTACCCCTGCCTAGGGCAGTGGAGCATGTGCAGCAGAAAGATAACCTTGTGTTCGTAATTTAATATTAACTGTTTTCTCCATAGTACCTCTTTCCAGTACATTAACAACAAACCAATATGGCCTTGTCCCCTGCGGTCGTATTCTTCAGCAAAAAAATGGATTACATGATAGCAAGTTCCTGAAGATTTCCAATGAAGTATTACAAATCACTCAACGTCTGTTCTGCAGAAATAAAAAATAAACAGGCTTAGATTCAATCAAATTTAATTCCTCCAATTTAGCTTTACCGCACTTCAAAGGGTGCTCTTATTAATGTCTTGGTGAAAAAATGTAACAGTAATTTTTCCCTCTTCTTATACTGAAAGCCTCCAGTTGTGTTCAACATACAGTAAGATCAAGAAAATGTGTGGGTTTTTTTTTTTTTTTTTTTTTGTGAATACTCTGACACAGTTTGATATAAAAGTGTAAGCCATTTACAGAAAACTCTTTATGGAATTTTTATCCTATTCCATTCCCGGGAGCTAAATTTATATCCTGCATTAGCTATCATAGCACTAGAGTATTAGTCTTCTTGCAAGCAGTTCAGGGCAGTCTGAGGGCCCTATCACTCTCTACCACTCACATACACAGGCATTATGGGTTTATCTCATCTTCTGCAGCAAGTACTAGGCCCAATTCATTCCTTTAGGCTACTTTACTAATAACTTATTCCTTATCAGGGCCTCTCCACCTCAGCTTGTGATCAAAGACCCAATTAATGGAATGGAGAAAGGTGAAGCATTCAAATAATGGAGACAGCTGTTTTTCTCTGTTAGAGAAAATCCATTTGTATTGTTATCACAAGCTCCAAGTTCTGCAGCTTCTGTTTAATTCAGTCTCCCTCTATTTCTGCTGATGATAAAAAGTCACAATGAACTCAGAAGAGAATGGCAGAAATATCACTGTGTTTCAACTCAGCCTGGGTGTTATCAACTTGAAAGTGAAAATACAAGCAGATAAGGAGAGGAAATGTCCAACAAAGACCATATCAAATTTTCAAAAATTGTACTTTCATGCGGCATTCTTCAGTCACCTTTCTGAATGTTTTTGTGATCCCGATATATGCTCCCTATGTTGGCTGCTTGAATCAGAGGAGAAGAGAGCGATAACATCATGGGTCCCACCTCAATTGAAAAGTAATTAAAGGGGAAGAGAAATCATAATTGGTTGGCACGAACATTGTCAGTGACCTGCAGTTTGTTCTGAGCCTTGGTGTCCAGGAGCCCCACAGATGAGCTGGGTGTTTATATCACCATCACTGGTGAATGAGGTCAGTTTTTTATCTGATAGTAAAGGGCTGTGCTGTGGCATGCTCAGGCCTGGTGCTAAACTTTCTCCTTAGCAGTCTCCGAGGTGCAAATCTGCCCAGACTATCACAAATGAGCCTACACACTCTGTGTTTCAGCAGTTCATTTCATAGCCATGTAAAGGCCACATTACCATTGCCTTCCTCACCCCTCTGTAATCATGTTGTCACACTGTCACATTCGGGGACACATGGGCAGAACACTGTGATTATGCTTAATTGAACGACAGAAACCTTACAAGTTTAAAGTACAAAGGTGAATACCAATTATGCATCCCTAAAAATGACACTATGCAAAAGGAAGCTGGAGGATGCACCTACTCAATAGGCTCTTGCTCCATTTCACAGTAGCTGTTACTGCTTTTCTTATAGGCAAACCAAGTGTTATTTAGAGATTGCTAGGCTGTTCACATGCTGGGGGGGGATGGTCTGAAGTTTTTTTGATTACCAAAGGGAAACCTTTGGATTTGATGCATCAGAAATGAGGACTGAAAAATGCTATGTTTCAGCTCTCCTCTGAGTGTGGACAGTGAGCACAACAAGCAGCACAAAGCTGCAGTGCATGCGATGGGTTCAGGCAGGGAAGCCTTTCCCAGGCTGATGGCTCACAGGGGATCACAGAATCTGTGCTCGGCTGAATCAGGAAAAATGCATTATGCATTTGCAGGTATGATGAACATTTAAAAAAGGACTGTGTGGAAACAAAGAATGATTCATAATAAACATGGAATGGTGAATGTTTCATTCCCAGCTGTAGTCTTTGAATCCACATAGACATTAAACCTTACCATTTTAACATGGAAGTTTCACATTTGATAACCAGTAGGCCAGCTGAATAACATTATTTGTTTGTACATCAGGAGTTTCCTTATCCTCCCACCCTGTTATTAAACCCATATCCAACAAATAAAGAAAATAAAAGCTGCACTTAAAACAATGTCATGAATAAAATCTACAACCATCAAAATTTCCAGTCAGAATAGTAAAATGTATGTAAACAAATATAATTTTATGTATGCCTTTGAAATGGAAAACACAAAGAATGATGAAAACTGACATTAGGGTCTTTCATCAGGAATAAATTTGTAATTTTCCTCCATCTCTAGACCTCACTGTTATAATATACCAAAAGGGAGTGCAGCTATGAAGTCTCTTTTTTTCCCCCCCATACTTCAGCAGCCTCTGTACAATGAAACCAGTCTTGAGGAATTATTCAAGAGTCTGAGAAAAATTGTAATGAAAGTACATTTCTCATAAAGGCAAACCAAAATCACATGTATTGGGCAGCCTTAGGGTGGTCTTGTAAGATGTGAACTGACTTAAGGGTGGTCTCCCTAGATAATAAAACACTAATGACAGCCCATGGCACTGAATGGAACAATTGTAAATGAAAATTATGCAACCTGCTCCTAGGTCCCACCCCAGCTCCTGAAACTAAGCAAGCAATGAGCCTGCTAAAGGAGCAGTCTTAGCAAGAAAGGTTCCCAGCAAGGGGAAACCAAATTCCTGAAAATTTTTCCAATAGCTCACTGTACCAGATTCTGCGGGGGGTGAGAGGGATGATCTTATCCTAATCAAAGTTTAGATGAAAAGCAAGCAAACACTCCTGCACTCTCAGATATAGTACAGCACCTGTTGGCTTCTGAAAGAATTTTTCTCATGATTAGTAGAGTAGATGAGCTTCCATGGTGACATTTTATCTCTTCATTGAATATCTACAAATACTTATGTATTATGCAGTTTTTCTGGTTCAGTCAAAAGTTATACTATCTAGGTAATTTCTTTAGAGACATTTTAAGAGAGAAGAATAATTACTTTTTTTGCTAGCTAGTGAATCTTCATGTACCCATTTTTATCCTGTGAAACGTTCTGTTTTTTGTCTGCATTGCTTCAGCATATCTTGGCAGTGAACTGTGGCTCAGGCAGAGGGATGGTTTGCCCTGCTTAGGGGGAGGTCCAGCCTCCTCCTCCAGCGTTGCTCAGTCAGCCTGAGCTGAAGGATTGCTACTCTCAGATAAAACAGATAAACAAAGGTTTCTCTCTCCTCTGGAAATAGTGCAGTCAAGTTAATGGAGTTACACTAATATACAGCTAATAGCAAGAAAATACATAGGCCTGGGGTTATACACTCAGACTGGGCAACCTATCAGCCAAAGTAAAGCCTCCACGAAAGCTTCTGATGGGAATTTATTTTCCAAATGCCCGTTTGCAGTTTTATAGCAACAACTTTGGCTGGCTTCTGCACTCATTTCCATTCCTGCGGCTGCAGCAGCCTCTGTGCATTTACAGCAGGGAGCACAACGTGACCTTTGTCTTTTCAAGCATTTGGCCAAGAAGGTTGTGCAGCTGCACACGGATCCAGGTGCTGAGGCTGACAGCCAAGAGTGGCTCAGACATCAGTGGGGGTGGCAGCCTTCACACCTGCTCACCTGAGCTCTCAGGCAGAGCAAACAAATATTGCCCCACCCTGCAGCCTCCTGACACCTCTGTGCTCAGCACTCTCAAGGTATTTTTTCTTCTGGAATTGCCCTTCTCTTTTATTTAGTGTCTTACCCTCAGTGATTTCTGTGTGGAGAGTTTAAACATTAAGAGCTAGATTAGAGCATTGCTGAAGAGCATTCTCCAGTAGCTTTGATGTTATAAGCTCCTGTTGTTCTCAAATCCAACTTTAATGTACTATTAGGAGAATCCTAGTCTGTAAATTGTGAAACACAGTAGCTGCCACAATAAAATCCCAACATTTGATAAACAATGTAATTTATGATTGGCTAGCTGGTACCACTATATTTGTTCTTTTGCAAGCAGCAAATTATTCAAGTGTACAATAGTTGGATAATGCTCTGAAGTTTTGAGCCTCCTTGTAATTCAACAAATGAAATTAAATCCCAAAATCCATCTCTGAAAAAATAGCATATCCATAATATATGAACTTCCCTGTGAACTTATGAACCATGCTGAGCTTTTTCTTTGGAGTTCAAGAAGATGTAATCAAAAAGCCAAGACTGAGCACAAAGGTCTGTTATTGGAAAGTTATAGGTGTATTGAGACTTTTTAATAGTAATGTTGGGACTCCCATAAGAATTGTTGGCATGGGCCTGATAAATGAAGAATGTTCAGGGGTTTACAGCTGGATTTTTTCCTCTTTCTTTGCACTGCTGCTTACACCTAGTCCATGAGGAATAAAAGTAAGGCAGATAAGAAAATAATTATCAAGTCTTGAAATAATATTTAGTTCTGCTCTGGCTCTTCACAGACTAATTTCATACTTGAAAAATGCTAAAAGTCTTTATGGTTGGATGTACAATTGTGAAAATCCAGGTATTTGGGCATTTTTTGGCTAAGTTTAATAGTAAAATATCATCTGTTCTTTTTAACTTCACATAAAGACTCACTCCTGAAAGGCAGAAATCAGCCTGGGGGAAGCAAGTGACCTTTTAGCTCAAGTTTAAGTAGCTACAGTGCAGGGCTGGAGAGTCTCACACCCTTCTCCACTAAGGCCTTTGCCAAAGTCTCTAGAAACCCCATACTTTTTCCAATGCCACCGTCCTCCTGTAATCATAGTCTAAGAGCTGGCTTGTCCCTCAAGAACCCAGTATTATGGCTTTTCAAATCACCAGAAGCCTTAAGAGATTTTTACTTCCTGTCCGCAAATTACAGACAAATGCGGTTAAAAAGGAGCAAGACTCTGCCAGTCCAAGTTCTACTTTCATATCCTTCCTACCCCACAAGGGATTGAAAAGATGGAGCCCAAGGATGGGGATGGACTGTACCTGAGACAAGGGTTATACAGTGGGAATTCTGTAGCCTTTGTAAAATACCTGGCATGCAAAATTGATAATGTTTCAGTCTGGCGCTTAAATCCATCCCTATGCCTGTCTTCATTCATCAGCGCCTCCTCATCAAGAAGTTTTATGAAATATTCCATTTTTTCCTTCTTTGGGTAATCTTTTTGACTTGTGCTTTTAATATTTAATAATTACCCACACATGATTTAACCCTGCTACAAATGAGATTTCAAGTCAGCATCTGCTCTAACTTCATATTACTCAGAGACTTCAAGTTACTGATGACATACATATGTGACTTGTTTTGCCAAGTCTGCATACTCCAACAGCACAGCTTCAGAAGTGACTTCCACTCCCTCCCTCCTCTCTCCTTCTCACATGTGTTTGTTCACAACATATTCAGTCATTTCCCTAATCTTTTTCTTGTTCAGGCTCCAAAAATAGCTTTTATAGCTTGATAACAAATTTTATATCCAGGCCAGCAGTTTTGAGATAAATTATGCTTTTCATTTATTATTATTATTGTTGTCTTAAGACCTGAAGATAAGATGGATGTTACATTCACAAAAAATACTGGATAAAATTCTGCTCCCATTGAAATCACTGGGGTTTTTCAGCACTGACTCCAGGTAGGACAGGCTTTCCTCACCATCTTTGTCACAGGCTGGACAATATTGAGTCCTGGTTTTCTAAAACTCACTTTTTTTATTTCCTTGTTTTCTCTTAATCAAAGCAGAGTATTTAAACAATTCACCAGGGAGCTTCCAGTCACAGGGACAATGAAAGGTGAATCTATCTTATGTGGTAAGAGGAATTTCCCTGATGTTGCCCATTAACTACACACAAAGGACAAGCCTTAGGTGAATCAGCCCTTCCTGTACTTTGACCAGTGATACAGGCCATAAAATCAATGAACTGAGATAATTTGAGGAGAAAATTCTCCTTTCTCTCTTCTTCCACAGAAAGCAAAAGCAGACTTGAGACTAAAAATTGGTATTTCTCTCCAGTTTTCCAAAAATATCTCCCAAAACACAAGATGTGTCAAGTGGTTAATACCTTTTGAACTTTCCTTTGAGCTTTCCTCTGTGGTTAGGGCCCTCTGAGCCTGCAACCTAGCAGCTGACAGTGATTAAGTTTTTGTATGCACACACAGTTCAAACTGCTCTTAGAAAAGCCACATTTGGTCATTGTTTACTTAAGTTTGCAGCAACAAATACAGATGCGTGGATTTGAATGTACACCTGGCATTAATCAGCTGCTGCTATTTCACAGCTGCCTGCAAGCAAGGCAAAATGCTGCAGTGGAAACACAGTTTCAGAATAACCAGAAATCTTTAAGGGACTCACATGGAGAAGGGAGAGCCTCCCTTACAACATTGCTTCCAGCTTGTTTCAGTCTTCACATTTGGGTTTTTTTTTTCTGAGTTAAATCCCTCCTTATATGAAGAGATCTGCAGTTTTTCAGCTGAAGAGTGTGTGTATAAATGTATGTGCATATACAGGCTTCAAGAATCTGCACAGACCCTGTCTAAAACTGGAAAGGGCCCATACTTGCTATAATCAGGGGCCAAGGAGATCTGAAAAGGCAAAGAGCACTAATACTGAGGTGGTGCCCACCTTTTCTAATACATTTTGGGAGATTTCCAGTGCTGACGGTGAAATACTACCTTCATCACTCAACCCTGGACACAACAGATCAGAGGGTTAAAAAAAATGTTCTAGTTCCTGTGACAATATTAGTTGAATTAAAATTCCTTTCTTGCTGTTGTTGATGAGGAAGGACAGCTGATTCTGAGGACAGGAGGGCAGGGTTGCTGGGAGAGCCAGTGCCAGCTGCCGGCAGGGAGATGAGCAGGTGCCCTAGCAGCCCTAGCAGCCCAGGTGAGGGCGTCCATCCATCCATCCATCCATCCATCCATCCATCCATCCATCCATCCATCCATCCATCCATCCATCCATCCATCCATCCATCCATCCATCCATCCATCCATCCATCCACCCCCCATCCTGCAGCACCAAGGCAGCACCAGCACAGAGGGTTGCAGACTAAGTGGGTCACTTGTTGCAAGCACGTGCTACCTGAGCTTGCAGCATCTTCCCAGCCTGCCTGCCACTGCCAGATGGAGTTTAGGATGTTTGGCTCTCAGATGCAAGCCCCAGTGGGAACTTCCCACCTTTGCAAGGTCTTTCTCTCTCAGCCATGAAATATTCCTGCGCTGAGTTCAGCAGAAACACTCAGGCTGAGAAGGTCCTTCCTCCAGGACAGAGCCTTCTTTCTAGAAAATCATTTTCTTTGGGTATAAAGCAGCCAGTTTGTTTGGTTTTTGAGTTTTCAAAGTTGTTGCAGCAGCAGGCATGTCTGAGGGGGCAGTGCTGAAGATTTCAGGCTCATTAGGCAGCAGCAGTAGCTGATCATCAGCTGCAGAAGGTATTGGTAGCGTGTAAGGGAGGGAAAGCAGGCACCCGTCAGTGACAGCTCACTAACCAGGTCTGACATATGTATTTATCTGTTCTCTGGTTAGATGGTGAACAATGTGTGAGCTCTGACAAATTTGCAATGTTTCTGACAAATAGCTAGGAAATCAAAACTGAATTTACAAAGACAGTAAAATCAAGAAAGGCAGTTCAGTTCCTGAAGACCTTCAATCTGAGGTTGAAGAGGATAAATGCAAGTAAGCCAGTTATATATATATCAATTACTGGCCATATTTATCTCAGATAAATATTATTTATCTCAGAATACAGATAATTTACCCAGTTCTCTCCATTTAGATTATAATCTGGATAGATTATATCTTCTAGATATATAAAAATAGATGCTGCTTCTTTATCTTTCATTTTATGATCATTTTATACTTTAATTCTTTATTTTTTTGTGTGCTAGAAGAACCTGTAACTTTCAGAAAAGAGAGCACTATATAATTACTGCATAGATAATTTAACAGATGGGAAATTCCTCCATTTCTCTTTACCTCTCAGAGAGTGTCTACACTGCAAGCACCAAAATGGACTGCAACATGGGTAGATAAATACAAATTCACAGAAACATAGAATCACAGAATGGATCAGGTTGGAAAGGACCCCAGTGGGTCATCTGGTCCAACCCCTCTGCTCAGCCTCACAGGGCACAGAATTGCATGCAGACAGTTCTTGAGTATCTCCAGAGACAGAGACTACACAACCTCTCTGGGCAGCCTGCTCCTGTGCTCCATCACTTGCCCAGTAAGGAAGTTCTTCATGTTCAGGTGGAGCTTACTGTCCATCAGTGTCTCCCTTTCCTCTTGTCCTCTTGTGGGCACCACTAAGAGAGGCCTGGCTCCATCCTCTTGATGTCCTCTCTTCAAATACTGATAGACACTGATGGGATCTCCTCTCAATCATCTCTTCTCGAGGCTGAACAGGGCCAGATCCCTCAGCCTGTCCCTGTAGGAGAGATGCTCCCATCCCTTAAACATCTTTGTTACCCTCCTCTGAACCCATTCCAGGAGCTCCACCCATTTAACACAGAATACCTTGTATGTTTTTAGATTGCAGATGACTGAACAATTTCTCTGCCATTTTTCAGTTACCAACATGAAGAGAAATATTTGTGTCTGTGCACATATTTAACCTCTTTATGCTGGACTTGGAGATACTGAGCATAGACTATGAGAGAACTATTGGTATGAGGAGAGCCCAGCTCCATATGATGCTGTGGGACACTGCTTGTCTTATGACCTACATTTTGGAAAAATAAATATACAACAGATACGTGGTTATTTATCTTAACAAATACTTCTTTTCTGCAAGGTCTTTTCTGTATCAGTGGATGTGGGATTTTGCATTGCCTAAGAAAACCCCATCTTTCTATCTAAACCTAAGACATTTAAATCCTGTTAGTAACGTTTTAGATTTTTTCAATTACCCTTTTCTTGCCAAAAGACACCTCCTTCCCTGTTTCATGAAGATAGAGGCTCACAAAGAAGCTGAATTTTTGTCTGAGGGTCAGTGAAATTTGCTTTACAGCTGAGATAAGCCCTTCTCCTGCATATCTTTATAAATCATTATCTATGTTCATCCATGTGTTGAAAAGCTAGATGGGATTTAAAGCTTGTTCAACATGTTAAGGGCCAATTGCAGTTCACCAATATGAAACTCTATTAATTATTAGTATTTGTGACATTGGAATTTACAGACAAAACCAGACAAATAATTCCACAATCCTTTGCAAGCACAAAGGGAAACTCAGTATTCATCTGAGTGAATACTTATTGATCTAGGCATCACTATTTTATTCAGATGGGATATTTGTCTCAATATTCAGAAGTTTTACAATAATGGAAACAGAGTTGATAGATAAATAGATAACTTTAAGCATGAACTTAGAGTTCATTAGTTATCATAAATCACGGAACAAGTTATAGTCTCATGGGAAAAAAAATTAATCATATCTGTTAACTTCTGGATATCTGGAACACAGGTACCTCCATCTGAACTAGTCACACCAGGAGCCCTTTATAGCTAATAGAGGGAAGGCTGGCCTTTTGAATTTAGCAATTGCTCTGATTTTCTTCAGTTATTTACTAATGTGTCTTAGAAATGTATCTCTCTTTTCTGCAGGCCATAAAAGTCTAGACAATCAGCTCAAATGTTGGCATTTCCACTGCAAATGTCTCCTTTTGGCCAGAGAAGTATTGCCCTTGGAGTTTACACCAGTAGTTAGTGATCTAAAATGGTTCAGAGTGTAATGGATAAGAAAGCATCTCTCTGGTCCCTGACCATTTAGCTCTGAGTGCAGAAGCAAACTAGTAACAACAGCTTTATTGCTGTTGATGTTTTTGTAAGTCACCTTTCCTGGTACAACTGTTAACATGCACTCGGAGTACATTATACCTTTGCCATCACTTTGAACTTTTTCCTCAATGCTTGATGTTTATGCCTCATCTAAAGAATTCCAGGCTTGTAAGAGGGTCAGGCTCTCAGCTAGGGTCAGCGAATGCAGTGAGTTTTTAAATACACGGACTCTGATCAGTGTACTTAAGAGCTCCAGTACATCGCTCTGCAATCACGTATCTCAGAAATAATTTATACAATCAATTAAAGAGCATTATCAAGGGATGATTTGACAACTGTTGCCATGCCAACCAATGAAGCAGAAAGCTCCTCAGCGTTTAAAGGCTGCACCTGGTGATAGATATAGCAGATTTTGAGGACTCAGACAGAATCGCAGATGTCCAAAGGTGTGGAGGGAACATGATTTAAAGCTTGATGTTTTTCCATTTTTACTGGCGAAAGGGTGTTGATGGCATGTTGTTCACTTTCTCATTAAAATTCTGTCATTTTTCACAAAGTGTTCTGCATTCAGGGCTGAAAATTGAAGTGAGAATGCACTTTACAGACTGATAAAATATGATAGCAAAATGGATGATGTTCATTTGCAGGCTGAATTAATTAAAAAAAAAAAAAAGAGTTTGTGTCAGTGCATTTATGAAAAGCCCGTTAATCAAACACAACTTTACCAGCCTTAATGGACACATCTTAAACACTCCTGCATTAATATTTAAAATTCCAGTTAGTAAATGGCTCCTAGTGCATTGAGCTAAAAACTAATTAGAATAGGTCATTACAAGACTGAAACAGTACAAGCTAAAAGTACATCTTCCTTGGCAACAACAGGTTAGTCATTGGCTGCTCAGTCTGACTTTTGTCCTCACATCTTTACCTCTACAGTAGCTCCACCCTTAATCAGAAAATGAATACTGCAAAAGGAAAATTTCCTCATGTTCTTCCATGCCATTTACATATTCTCACAGCTGCAGGAATTATGGTTAAAACTTCTGGTCCATGTGAGTTTGGAGGCTGGAGCAGCCTCTTTTTCATACATTGTTATGGTTACATCTCAGAATAGCAGTTTTGGGTGTGCAGCGGGATACTGCAGATCAGGTTACTGAAAATTCTCTGAGACAAGGTCTTATGATGAACTTGTTGTGATCTTGAAACACTGGGGCACTTACCATGGTTGAGGTCCTTTGAAATGCAAAGTAAATAATGTGTGTGCAGAGACATCAAGGAATAGTTTCTCATGAGAATGAAAAACTTGCAAATTACCAAATTCTCATTATAATTTTTTTACATAGAAAGTCCAGAGTTATCCCTGTAAACTATTTCTGGGATGTTCCTCTTGACCCTAATCTGACGAAAACTGTTAGAGACTGTTTTTGGGTCATAAGTAAACCTATTTATTTGAATAGTTTTGCTGTATAAACTGCTAAATATTGCTTTAAAATCTTTTACACTCAACTGACTTGCTAAAAGAAATAATTTGCTCTGTAAATTATTGGTCTTTTTCTACTTTTCTCTCACTGACAAAATCCTATATTGTCTCTATTTCTCCACTCTGTAAACACATCAGTTTTGCAGAGTTAGCAACCTGCTTGCAAACCCAAACTTGTAGAAAATGAGACAAAGAACAACATTCACCTAAATATACAAATACAAACACATGTGAAAGAGAGCTCCTGGGTCCCAAGTTGTCGGCTGCTGCCACAGGTACGTGCATCACCCGCACCATTTCACACACCTGTGGCAGCCAAGCTTTCAGGCTATTTGAGAACCAAACTCCCTTTTTGACTTTAAACAACTCTTAATTTCCCATCTTAATTTATTCACAGGTCTGTTGTGAGATAGACATTTTCATGCATTTTCATGGTCCAGCTCCTGCCATCATTGAACCACACCCCTTGAATTCTTTGATTTTAAAAATTGACCATGAACACATACTGTTTGGGGAATACACCTGCTGGATATTCACTTGGAAACAACATCAGGGACCCCAACCCTTATGACACTAAAAAGTATCCCTTTCTTCTGGGTCTTGTGGTTTTGTTTGCATTTTTATTTGTTTGTTTTGATTTGTTTGGGTTTTTTGTTTCTTTTCCTTCTAACAGGTACAAGTCAGTGCCTATTTTGTGTGTAAAGTTAATGCAAGGCAATTTCACATAAAAAATAGTCTATCAAGAAGCAAACTGAGTGTTTCTTTATCTCAGAGCAGAAGAAATTGTGAGGCTGTGACTCTTATGCAAGCCTGTTTACTGACAATATCTCAGTTCTTCTAACAGCCACATGACATGAGGATTTGGGTAGGTGAGTAAGGACATTTAGGTTGATTTGAGAATGTTTTAAACTGAAGTTACCAATCTAATTCTGGTTCTGTTGTGTCTCTTTTCATGCTCTACCAGAACAAATCCTGGCATTTCAGAAACCAAAAAAAAACCCTTCTTTGTTCATGTTTTAATGCTTTTGTTGAGGTCTCAGATCCTCACCTGCCTTCAACAAGGATGGATGGCCCACAGTGCTATTAACAGATGTGGCATCTTGCTGCAGGCTGAAGATGCAAGTTCAAGAGATGCTTCAAGGTCTGGCCCAGCTGTAAGCAGGTACTCAGTAATTTGGGATGTGGATGCAGGACTAGGTATGTCCTTCCTCTCAGTGGGATTAACTCCAGCTGCTTGTTTGTCTTACTCCAGTGGGCCATGCATAAACAGAGGGGTGGAGGTATAAAGATAAATTTGAGGTGGGTTTGGCCAGGAATAATCTTACAATTCTCTCCCATCTGCAAGGTCTCAAATCTTCCCCTTAGGTTTAAGCTTAAGTCCCAGGCTTTCCTTAGAGTTAGTCTAACAACAGTGGAAACTGCAAAGAGCAAGGTTCCACATGGTCTTTGGGCAGCAGAGCCTCATTTTCCCTTTCTCTTTTTTTGGGAGGAAAAAAAACCACCCAATATCTCACCAAAAATTCAGCTGCTGTGATATCCTGTTGTATATTCATGATTTCTGACTTCATATGAGGATTTGAACCTTAAAATCAGGATCCCAGTTCCCCCAGGCCGTGCAGGTCTGCATAGGGAGGCTGGATGCCCTCCCCCAGTGCAAGTGTCAGGATCCCCCATGCCCTTTGCAGCCTGCTGAGCCCCCAGAAGTTCAGAGACAACCTCACCAGCACCAGACTGTGGCTTATCTGACTGCCTGTGGTGCACAAGAAGTAAAGCAGCTTGAGTGTTTTAGCATGAATAACTTTGCTAGAAATGATTTCCAGTCTTCAGAGTTTGGTCTCTGGAGATGTTACAGGCTCTGTATGAGCCTTTTTCTTGTGTCAGGCAGAGGAGTTGCCTCAGACACCTCCCTGGGGTGTAGTGAGTGGCCCTCTGAAGGTTGGAAGTGTATGTAGGCATCTATGCATCCACTTTTCATATACATCATCTCTTTGAATGGTGTTTGCTGGCTTTGTTTCCCAGCTTATACATCTTTTGTATATACTTTTATTTGTACTTATTTTAAATCCCGTTTCTGAACCTCAAATTAACATTCATATAAAAATTTCACAGCACTCCTGCCACAGGAGAGGGATCTGAACAGTGGGCTGCAATCTCACCTTTTGTGTTTTCCTAATCCTGAGAAAGATGGTTTATCTGCTGCATGGTGACATGGCTTGAACATCAGTTGGAAAAAATTCTTCTTCAGCACCCTATGGCTTAAAGTTTGTGTTCTCCTCTCCAAGAGACAATGTTAAGTTTGTTCTCATAGAGGCACAGGAGAAAAATTAAAATCTGCACTGTCACAAATGACTGCTCTACATTCTTGGCTGCTCTAGAAAGACAAAGGGTGGGAAAGCCAGGGCACCATGGTCTTTAAAGTATAGCCACAATGTCTCCTCTGATTTTTATGGCATGAATTTGTTGCTGAATATGAGGCATACTATAAGAACTCAGTTTTCTGCTTGTCTTTTCCTTGGTGCCTTGCTCCTGATGGCTTTGATGGGTCAAGGAAACAGCTGACAGCTCTGACCTAAAATTAGGAAACTGCCTGTATGCAGGTGCCAAGCCCTTATGGACTGAGTGTGCCTATAGGCCTGTGCTAACAGGCCAGCACAGCTTCTGGGTCCTAACTTGAAATTTTGGGCTTTCAAGTCCTTTGTTTGTCCTGCATCACCAAATTCCATCTCTACTGGCTAAACCATGAGTGCCACTTGCTGGCAGAAACAGACCTGGAGTCATCTGCAAACATTTTCATGTTGTTTGATTTCAAGAGAACTGGGCAAACTAAACAAAACATTCTTATTGCAAACCAGCACTTGAGTTTAAAAGATGCATGGACTTCCAGTTTTCTGAAGATCTTTCAGCTCATCTGTCTTGTTTTTGCACTATGGTATAGGAAATGCATTCACATGCTCACATCTCAAATCAGAGATGCTAACAGCTTACACCATTCCCAGTCTGTCACCATATCTAGGCATAAACCATCATGTTCCTCCCTCTTTTTATGAGCTGCACTCCCACAAACCAAATTTTTGTGTAGTCCTCAGTTTCAAAAGGGTAGGACTGTGTTTCCCCAGAATAATTGCTAAAGACACACAATAAACTTTGGAAAAAATAATCTAACAAACAGTGTTATCTTGAGATGTATATACAGAGTCTACTGTTATTTATATTATGTGACAAATTAAGCAAAGTAAAATAATATTGATTTACAAAACACCTTCATTTGTGCAACCTAGCACAATATGCACATCTTAAGAAAGCTCCCATCTTGTGCTGGGTTTGTATTTAAAAGCAGCATATGTGAAAGGATTCAATTAATGTTCTTATATCTCATCAGTTTCTGATAATTAATATGAGCTGTAAGAGCTTTATGGATTGCTGGTTTGATAATTCAGTAGCAGCTAAAGTAATAGAGGATATGATGGAGAGACAGCCTCATAGCTGCCTGGTGGAGTGCACTAAATGATTGAACCCGAAGAATAATAGGGATGGAAATTGCTGTGTTCATTCACGGGTAATATATGACAGGAGTAAGGCAAGCAGTAAGTTAGCAGATGACTCAGCCAAGCATCTATGACTGAACAAAGTGTGATTCTAACCTTCTGTCATTGAAAATATGTTTAATGGAAACATTATCATTCTGATATATTGCTTGCTAAGATAAGACATGTTTATAGTACAGTTGCCCTGTGATGTTACTATAGGACTCGATTTTGGCACACTTGATCTTGCTGAAATGTACTTCATCCCAAAATAAATCTACTCCTCGAGGAGCAAGAGACTATTCAGAAAGAGCAAGTGAGCCAAAAGCTGGTCCAATGTTGGCTGGAGCTAAACATCACCAGGCAAATATAAAGAATCCTATTCATTCTTAATATGCAGAGAGGAAGGTCTCTATAAACACTGAGAGCCACATGTAAGGGTCTTCTTTTGTAATAACTCTTTCAACCTATAAGTAGGAAACTGGACAACGTAATTTATTTTTTTAATTAACAAATATGAATGGCCACATGCCTCAGATGCACATCAAAGAAACAGGATGCTGAAGGGATGGATTAAAGTTAGCTGCCTTTTCCCTGTGCCTGGGAGAGCTCAGTTTGTAACATTTTTTTGATAGAAGCATTCAGGTGTTCAGCAGCAGAATAGAGCACGAAGTCTAGAGTGTTGCATTAAAGTAGAACTTGCTGAAGGTAGGGGGAGGATGATAAAAATGAAGCATGATAATCTCTAGAGCACATTATACATGTATGCTGGTCAGGGATGGCTTGCAGCAACTCTGCAGTACTGTGCAGCAGTGCCCTGCCAACAGAATTCATGCTGAAAACATATGTTCTTCTGCTCAAACCAGCTTTCACTACATCTGGAAACCAAGAGTTAGAGGGGGAGGGAAAAAATAAGGCAGCAGCATATGTAATTCTCTTTTAAGAGAAACCATTCATTTGTTCATGAAAGAAATCTTTCTGCTTTTATCACCAGCAGAAATTCTCACAAAGTTCTTGAATGGATGTTTTAAAGCTTGGTGGGAAAACAAACAAACCAAAAAAAAAAGGTAGTGTGAGGGAATGTAGGTAATGGCAGACATTTATGACTTTTTTTCCTGAAGTAAAGTCGTGTCTTGATATCAAGAGCAATCTTATTAACAAAAAGTGGAAAACTTGGCAAAAGCATTGTTTAAAATGACTGCAAGACTTACAAAACCCCCAGAATAACTCTGTTTTGCTGTCAGAAGCCTGGGAAACACAAAACAGATGTTCTGCCCAGCCTCTGTTACTCAGCCAGATCGCTCTTTGCTATGCAGGCAGCTGTACCACATGTCTTTTCTGAGAAAGAAACAGTGCTTCCCTTTGGCACTTGTGCATCTTTCTCTGACCAGGCAGACACTGTCCTCAGACGAAGAGAGCTTCTGTCATCTTTCTTGCTACCTAACTCTGCAGAATCTCCCTGAGACTGAGCTGCTCTATGCTTTGAAAAATAGAAGCATTAGGTACAAATTTTGGCAAGCCTTGGCTCCTCAGGCAATTGCTGGGGCTGCTGGAAGTCAGAAGGCACTACTCACTCTAATGGGTGGTGGCAGCAGAGCTCTCTGTTTGCACCCTGAACAATGCACACATTATTAGAGCTAATGGCAGCTACATGTACACGTAATAATATAGCCTTGAGACTGCAGCCTGGGAATTCCACAAGAGCAGATTTGGGGTTTTTTGTTCATGGGAGAAAGTATGGTGAGTAAGAGGAAATCGCTTGAGCAGAGGCTGAGCTCTCCCTGCTGGGTTGCTTAAGAAGGGAGGGGTGAGGTCAGGGACTTCTGTCTCCAAATGACATTTGGGTGAATTTTAAGACATTATGTTGAACTCTGGATCCTCCTTTTCAGAAAATCATAGAATTTTTGGGGTTGGAAGGGGCCCTTGAAGATCATCTAGTTTCACCCTCCTGCTGTGGGCAGGGACACCTTCAGCTAGATCAAGTTGCTCAGAGTCCCATCCAACCTGGCCTTGAACACCTCCAGGAATGTGGCACTCACAACTTCCCTGAGCAACCTGTTCCAGTGCCTCACCACCCTCACAGTAAAGAATCTTTTCCTAATATTGAATTTAAACCTAGTCTCTTTCAATTTGAATCCTTTCCCCCTTGTCCTGTCACTAAATGCTCTTGTAAATAGTCTCTCTTCACCTTTCCTGTAAAGTACTGGAAGGCCAAAATTGGGTCACTATGAAAGCTTTTCTATCCAGGCTGGACAACCCCAATTCTCTCAGCCTTTCCTCACAGGAGAGGTGCTCCTTCTCTCCAGACACCTTGGTGGCCTCCTCTGTACCTGCACTAACTGGTCCATGTCCTTCCTGTGCTGGCACCCCAGAGCTGATGCAGCCCTGCAGGTTGGATCTCACCAGAGCAGAGCAGAGGGGCAGAATCCCCTCCCTGGCTCTGCTGCCCACACAGCTTTGGGTGCAGCCCAGGACACAATTGCCTTTCTGGGCTGTGAGTGCCCATGGCTGGGTCATGCTGGGCTCTCACCCACCAGCACCCCCAAGTCCTTCTAGGCAGGGCTGCTCTGGATCTGTTCATCCCCAGCCTGTGCTGATACTGGATGTTGTCCCAACCCCAGAACAGCACCGTGCACTTGGTCTTGTTAAAGTGCATGAGGTGCTCGGCTGCTGCCTCACCCTGAAGGCACATGACACCCCTGCTCAATATTTCAGGATGTTCAGGCTGGGTGAGGGGGTTACAAATCTGCACAGGCAGAAATTAATGCTTCACCCAGGATTCACCACCTCCTCTCCTCAGTCCTCTACACATGGCTGGTGGTGGCTGGACTCTCCATCCCTACCTTCCACGTGAAAGCTCTTGCTTGAGCATCTTGCTCTCGGCAAGTCGCGTCTGTGAATCCCCAGTGCTCTTCAGCATCTGGGATTTAGCATCCACTCTCTCTGGGGACACTTCCTTGGAAAAACACATGGTTATTTTATGTAGGCAGATTGCTGCCTCGCATCTGGATATCCGTATCTTCCCAGCCATAAACCTTGGTCAGAGGAGGGAAGTCTCAGAATCTGACCCTAAAATCTACAAAGAACAGTCTGGTTCTCTAAAATTATCTGAATATAAATATCATTTATAAATCATTCTGAAAAGACAGGGATGGGGAAGAGAGGAGCTGTTGCTTTACATAGACTCAGCTCCTAAATTCACTAGGAGGTGGAGGGATTTAGACCTCTGGCAGTCTCTTAAAATGATTAAGAAAAAGAGGCTCACTTTGTAGTGGAAGAGGAGCCTTCTAGAGCAGATCACATTAACAAGACACCCTTACAGGGTCTTATTAGCAGAGTCATATTAAAATAGAATTGGGAGTAATGGGTACTGTGACTATATGAAAGGGAAATAATATAGCAAAAGGAAGATATTCTGTCACTCCTTGAAAGATACTTTTTGATAAGCAAGAGAAAATAGTAAAATCTTTTTATGTTTAGATCCTTGTGGAAAAATGG
This sequence comes from Serinus canaria, assembly GCF_022539315.1. Lineage (NCBI taxonomy): Eukaryota > Metazoa > Chordata > Aves > Passeriformes > Fringillidae > Serinus > Serinus canaria. The sequence continues at coordinate 127,071,100 of NC_066315.1, forward strand.
CTGGGGTGAAATCAGAGGAAAGGAAGAAGTTACATTCACATCCTAGCAGGAGTTACAACAGTACAGAAATCATAGGGTAAAATAGGGTTTCTGCACCATGGATGGAATGCAGATGGAATCACACTCCACAATGATTCCCCACACACAGTCTGCAACCAGAAGCACCTGCTAAGGGGTAGGAATGGAGGGTGGAGCCACTGGAGACTCCACAGCCAGGCTCTGCAGAAATCTTTGCAGGGAGGAGAACTCAGTGGTAGTTTGCAGCTGAGAAACTGCTTAGCACCTGTCAGCCAAGGGAGATAGGAGACAACCGTGCTGAAATCCCTCTCCTTGGATAAACTTGGTTCATTATACCCTAACTGCAATATTAACTCACATCTCCATCCCAAAGTTACCTGTGTCCAAGGTACAACCACCCCTCACTTGGCCTGTGCTCTATATTTTATTCACTATATCTTTAAGGGTGAAGCGAGAGACATCAGTCAGTAACAAAGGTATTTACACCTAAAGACACTCAAGCTCCACAGAGAGAAATAATATCAAAGACAGTAAGTCAAGAATGGGAAAAAAATTAGGGAAGACTCCATCATAACTGCTGGGAAGTCAACAGACTGAACCTTTCTTCTCCCTCATAGGGATGGATGTCTGTTGGCTAAGAACCCTGCTCTGTGTGTGCTGAATGCTTTTACTGGGCTTTGTCTGTGGATTGCTCTGAATGCATTTTTGAAGTCAGATACTGTCACCAGCAATCCTCAAACCTTAACCTGTCACAATTTTATATTAATAAACAGTGTTATTCCATAAACTGTTGGCGTGAGTCCTTCACAGATGCTGGCAGCAGGGAGCACACTCAAACAAAGTGGAAAATCCGCTGATGGGTCATAGAGTGGGAAAACCACTGAGGGGTGTCCCTTGTGCTGTTGGTGTTTTCCTGAATAAGTCAGGGGAACTGTCCTATCCAGCAGGACTGTTCAGTGAAGGGTCCCCAAAAGAGACTGCTCAGGCATGAGGGTTTCAGCTTTCCTGGGGTCCTGGCAGACAAATCAAACACTAAGGGTTGAGGAAATCTCCCCACATTAAGAGTCAAGGAAATCTCCCCTATTCATGTGAATAGAGAAGGAGGTGTTGAGAATATAAAGGTAAAATACAATTTGTATGACAGTGAACACAAAATGTCAAAATTTAAGATCTTCATAAAGAAAATTTTAAAAATGGAATGCAAGATAGTGAAGTTCAGTAACTGCAAAGGATTGGTAGGCAAAGTCTTGAGAAAGGAAAAGATGAAATGAGATGACAACTTCTTGAAGAATCAGAAGAAGAAATCAGCTATAGACAGATGTAATTTCAGCAAAATCATGAGCTCTTTACTGATCTCACTAAAGATCAGGTATAAAAAAGAAGAGTGTAAAAACAGAGGCATCAAGGACAAGAGGAAATCACTACACTTTCCTAGTAAGGAAAAGAGCAGTGGAGTGAGAAACGTAGAGATGAAGGTCATAGTGTTTAATGACTTTTTTTTCATCTATCATGCCTATAGCAGTGATCAGGTGGTTAATGTCATTAATTCCAAGGACAAAAGGAAAGAGCAAACTGGAGAGAAATTAGGTAGGCTCACCTTTACAACTGGCTGATCTTCCTTGTCTGACACAAGAATATCTCTGACTTGTCAGCAGTTATCACTGAGGCCTTGCAAGAAGCAACTGGGTTACTAAGAGTCTGGAAAACGTCAGGGGAAAGGAAAGGACAATGAAAAGACAGAGAAAGCAGAGTCAGAGCATCACAGAGATGTCAGCTTAAATGCAGTCTCTGAAAAATATTTCACAAATAAGCAGACAAACTTCTTGGGAGGAACTGAAAGGTGAAAAGGTTAATATCCAGCTTGGATCTACTGAGCAAAATCATTTGAAAGAAGGGGAGGAGCAGTGGATAGCAGCTATCTTTGCTTTAATTAGGTTTTGACAGTTTTACATCCCAAGTTTCACAAGAAAGCAGTCTAGTCTATATCTGTTTGCAAGCTGTTCTGGTACCCATACCTGCAGGGTCAGTTGGAAAAGTTTGCTCTCTAAGTGAATGGATGCCTTGGACGGGATGATGTGGGATGCTAGAGCCAGCTTTGTCCAGTGCTGTCACTCTCTGGATGACAGAAAAGGAGCCTTGCTGGATAACTCAGCAGATGATGCTGCTGGGAGTAGCTGCAAGTACATTGCAGGAGTGCTTTAAAATTCAAAGTGCCCTTGGGAAACCAGTGAAATGGCCTGGAAAACACACAAGATGAATTTCCAGGGTGAAAATGCAAGGTGCTGCACTTTGACAGGATTAATCACAAATCTGAGGTTGGTGAGAAGAAAATTAAACAAAGCTGTGTCATGAAAAAAGGCAAACATTGTGTGGGGTGTATAAAAACTAGAGCTGAAGAAAGATCCTAAGAGAAATGCTGTGTATTTTTTCCTCGGCAATGGCTGTAATTTGAGATGTATGTGGACAAATTTGAGAATGTCCAAAGAAAATCAACAAGAGGTCTGAAAAAGCATGACCTTGGAGGAAATAGTGAAGGAATTAGCTTGGTGTGGTCTCAAGAAAAACAGTGGGGGGAGGGGATGGTAACAGCTTTTTAGTACACAGAGGCTGCTGTGAGGAGGAAAGGCGTAACCTGCCCTCTGCATCTGCAGGGGATAGGTCAAGAAGCACTGGAGTTCAGCTGCTGCAAAGGAAGTGTATAAAAATTTTCTGAGGCATTAGGGAAAACTTTCTAATGGTACAATTAGGGAAGTACTAGAATAGACTGCCTGGGGAAGAAGTGGAGTCTCCAGCACTGGCCGTCTCAACAATTTAGGCAAACATCTGTCAGGAACAACACACATATAACCAAACTGGCTGGGGGCCAGGGAAGTGACTACATGACCTCCTGAAGTCCCTTCCAGACCTGTTTTTCTCTGGTTCTAATCATTCAGGAGCCTCCCTCTCTGGCAATGCTCTGTACTTTTGGAATGAACCATTTGACATGCTGCTTGATTACGACCCTAGTTTCTTTGCATTCCTCTATCCTCACACTGTGGGCTTGTGGGTAATTCCTAGCTTATCTGAAAGAGAAGTGGTGTCTCACTTCAAGTTCCTCCAGCAAATGTTAGGGATGCCTCTTCAGTCACATTGTGTATCCATGTTTTCAGGAGTTTGGGCCCTCCTCAGGACAGCCCCAGGTACTAAAACCAGGGCCATGAGAGAGGAGAGCTGGAGCCTCTGAAGGAGTAAAGAGCAGAGCTACAGCCTGGTGAGCTGCTGTGCACAACACAGGGACTGAGGCAGGCTGAGCTCTTACAGCCTTCCTCCCCCTCCCCTGATGGACAGAGATCTGTAATTTCTCACTGACAAGAGGGAATTGAAGGATCAAGACACAGACCTGACTTGTCTCCTTAGCCCACCCAGAGATGCCAGATACTCAGAAATGCCACTCAGAGCAGGCACAGGTTGCCTGGCAGTACCTGAGCACAGCCTGTGTCACTGAGACCTTCATGGCTGCATCTGCACCCTGCTTGGTTCTCTACCAAGAGAACCTGCTGAACAAAAACCAAAGTGTAAGAGTAGAGAAAGGGTGAAGAATTTTTATATCCACCCTGTGTTTTGTATCATCCCAAATCTGGTTTACCAGACTTTCCAGTATCCTCATAAGACATACCAAACAGCAACAATATTCTCAGAAGTAATAATCTTTTAAAGTGCTCAGAAAATACCTGACCTAAGAGAAAAGAGTGCTGCTAAGTGGACCATTTACTTTGATGTGATATTTTTAGCTGAGATGGAAATACTCCCTGGAGGTGGGCAGGGTCAGAAGCTGGTGTCCATCTCCACTTCTCTTCTGTGACACAGAAGAAGCAGGGCCATTCTGATCTCTTCCCCAGAAACCTCAGCCCTGAGTTTGTCTTGTGCTTCATCTTCTGTTGGCTGTAGCACAGAAACACCTGCAGACAGAGGCAGCAGAGAGGTCTTCAGTGTTCAAAGCTTGCATCTAAAGAGAGGTAGGAGTGATGTTCACAAATATATGAAGAAAGCATAACTCAGACATCTTCAGAGAGCCTCAGTGAAGCCCATAAACCCAGGGTGGCTGACAATGACCTCCCCCAAATGTTATCCAACTGATCACCTCTCTTAAGATTTTGCTTTTCCACCCTGTGTCTATCCTCCTTTCATGTCAGCTGACAGAGTTTGCCCTCATTCTGTTCTTGTGGGAGCTCCAAAATCCTTATTCTTTATTCCTTATTCATCTTACCCCTCATAGCCTCTGTTTGCAGAAAGTATTCACAGCTGCCAGATCACTAAAGGAAAAACTTGAGCTTTCTGAATATCTTAGTGGCCTCAGAACACAAAACTCCAAAATCATGTCATCTGACTCCTCAGGCAAACACTTCGGTTGAGAGAGACTGTGATAAATCACATTTAAATGCAAGAAGAAATTGCCATTCATGGCTGGCTCTGAACTGGCTTGGAGGTCAGTGGCATATGACTCCTGCTCCAGTAGAGCTTTAATTTGTTAAAGAGATGAGCAAATAAGTCAGAGCACAGTCCTGGGCAACTAGCTCTAGGTGGATCTGCTTGAGCAGGGGGGTTGGACCCAGCGAGCTCCAGATCAGCCTCAGCCATAATGTGATTCTGTGATTCTATGCCTCCTTTAATTCCCAGGCCTGCATCTCCTGGAATAGTCTGTTTCTTTCTTAACTGTTTCTTTCAAGTGCTGCTCTCCACCCCTGTGCACTAGACAGGTCAAATAACAATTGCCTTCAAACCCCAGTAAAATCTTGTGTCCTATGATAAACAGCTGAGGGAACCGAGGTTGTTTAGCCTGGACAAAAAAGGAGGCTCAGGGGAGATCCAATTGCTCTGTACAACCCGAACAGAGGTGTGGCAAGGTGGGGATCAGTCTCTTCTCCCAGATGACTGCTGATGGGACAAGAGGACATGGCTTCAACCTGCCCCAAGGGAGGTTTAGGTTGGACATCAGGAAGAATTTCTTCATGGAAAGGGCTCTTAAGCATAGGAATGAGCTGCCCAGGTAGGTGGTGGAGTCACCTCCCCTGGAGGTGCTCAAGAAACAACTGGATGTGCCACTTAGGGCTACTGTTTAGTTGACAACGTGGTGCTTGGTCAAAGGTTGGTCATTTAAAACCTAATGATTGGTACTGTGATTCTGTGAAAATTGTGCAGCCCCTATCACCAAGGTGTGCTTGGTTTGCCTCCTGAGGTTGCTACCAGCAACTGCTTAGTAAAATCTCCCAAAAAGGTGAACACTAACCCTGCCCCACACCCATGTAAGGCACACCAATTTCTCAATAAGAAAATGCATTTTAGGAAATGCAGAGCATTCAGAAGAGTAGACCTTTCAACTGCAGAGTGTTATCAGACTTGGTGACAGCAAAGCTGGTAGTCTTGCTGCCGTCCCACACATGCAGCTACGCATTACAAAGATGAGAAGCAGTCACTTGGAAAATGGTGTCTGTGCCTTACTCAAAACCTGCTGTTCTCCTGGTGGCATCGATGCTTTATTTAGGTCACTTTATAAAAAGGACAAATTAAGCCTCAGGGCAGAATTGTATCCTTTGACTCTGTAGGCAGAATCTGTTCTCATGCTGGAGTAAATGGTGATAGCTTCAGTTTGTTGAAGATAACAGAGATCTTGTTATAATACACTTGAGTTTACTCCAGTGGAAAGCAGGACTCGATCTTTTAATAGAAACAAATAATCAAAAGTCTTCATACTGTTTCCTCATGTTTCACTAGCTGAAAAAAAAATAAAACAAAACATGAGCAGGAATAATAATTTGGTTTTTCTAATTTCACTTGTGCGCCCTCAAGGATCACTACTAGGTTACATTGATTCCTCAATAAAGAAAGACTTTTATTTGCACCAAGGCCTTTTTTAGAAGGAATCTGCTGCAGAATTATGCCTAATAGCACAAATGCTTTCAGTAGCAAAAATTCCTTAGGCGAAGAATTTTGTTAGAAACTTGACCAGCCAATATATAGCTAAAGTTATGCCAAATTCTTCCTATACAATACCAGTTAATTGAAGTACACAAATACAGCCATCCCTTTTCCCCCTTATTTTGTTGTTTTGTTCATCTTTGCAGTTTAATCACAGTTCTAGTGAATTTTATGTCCTCTTTTTTCTTTGCACATTCAAATATATAGCTCTGCTAGCCAGAATAAATGATATATCACACCCCATGCAGCTGAAATACTCGTCCTGCTCCAATTATAGAAAGTCTGTGCAACTTTTTGTTCCTCAAAATACTGTCAGGAAATTTTGTAAAAAAACATCATCCACATCAGGAGGTTTTCAAACTATATATTTTGAAGGTGAATTTCTTAAAGAGCACCTGCATAAGTTTTAGGCAAATCCTAATGATGCTGTCAAGAACCACCCTACCAAACACGCCTGAAACCCTTGTGACTTGGGGGACTGTTTAGACACCTGTTTAGCAGGAGAACTTGCTGTGAGAGCAGCCCATTTCCATGGACTGACCATATCCTCCATCCCCTTGCACAGTGCCTACCTGATGCCTCTTGCCTTTCTCCTCTCACGTTATCAGGGGTACCAGCTGCCTTCTCACCTGCAAAGGTGAACAGTAGGAACAACTTCTTTTGTAGCTTAAAGATTCAAAACTGCTTAAAGCATGGCTTGTTTTGCCAGAAAGCAAGAAAGTGCCTTTTGCCTTACGTGTTGTTGTTATATCTCCAGAAAAAAAACCTTCCAGACCAGATTTTGTGTCTATTCTCCCTTTGCCCAAGAGCAGCAGGAGATTTTGGAGCTATCTGTCTTCTTCTTGGGTGGTTTTTGCACGCATGTCCTTGCATCCACAGGGCAGGAAAGATATTTCTTACAATATGTAAGTTAATGGCCCTACCTAAGATAGAGCTACAGTGAATTGTCCAGCAAACATTTGTGTAAATGTAAAGTTACTTCTGTGATTTTTTTATAGGGAATAGTAGATCACTGAACCTTAAATCTACCTGTAGGATAAAGCTGGTTTTCTTCTGAGTCTCATTTGAACAATGGCTTTAAGCTACAGGAACAGTAAGTGACTGCATCACATCTTTCCAAAACATGCGTCGTCATTTTCAGGTGACTTCAATTTCAAAAGTGCAACTGATTTATACTCTTAAAAGAGTTTAAAAATATGAATATCTAAGCCAGAAGCAAAACATTCTGAAATTTTTAATGAGGATGGACAGAAATTTGGTGTGGCCAATTGTTTTGCAGCAAGTGTTTGATATTCTAAAATATTTTTGGCTTCAGTTCAAATGAGACAAAAAACTTATGGATGACATATGAAGATGAAAGAGAAAATTAACATGGAGACGTTGGTATGTGCATACAATCATGTGTGCTTGTTTCAGTATTTGCTGCTATCCCAGTGTGAATTGAGAAGAAAGGGATAACTTATCCTTAGAGGCTTGTATAAGAGAAAGATGAAAACCCTATTGATTTTTATTGTGTATTGTGTCTGTCATTCACAAAGCCCTCCCTTTTTTAGAAGGACATTTTTAATGCTAGAGCTTCCTTTAGTGAACTCCAGTTAGATATTTCCTCTTAACCACTCCAAGTTATTTGCAGGGGGATTTTTTTCTTAATCTTGAAATGAAAGAATTCACTTGCCTTTGAGAAACATATCCTGGATTTTTCACAGTAACACCCTTTTTCTTCACTCAGTCTGGATCTGTGTCCTATGAGTGGGCTCTAGCAAGCCTGAGAGCAGATAGCTGCTTTTCTGACATGTCAGCAGCATATGTACATGTCAATCCATGTTACACAGGAAATAAGATAGCATCATCATTTTAGTGAGGAGTTCCTGTAATTTTCAGTTTCCATATTAACAGGAAAAATAAGATTCCTTGGGAAGTTTACAGCCTGAAGAGTGACAAATACTTGCAGTGCACAAAGACGTGGTTCCCAGATAGTATTTACTGCAGAGCAGCTCTCCAGCCCACATGGCTTGCATCAGGAAAAGCAGGCTGGGGGCTAGCACTTGGTACAAGGAGGGAAAAATGACTGGAAAAAAAAGGGATGAAAGCCTTCCCAAGCAGTCTGCTGAGTGAAAACCTCTGCCTTCTACTGAGGAAGAATTTCCAAGTGGATGTCATCCAAGAACGATTTGATTCCCCAGAGAGCCCTGGACCCTGGTTTCAAGGCAGGAGCAGCGTCCATGCCTGCTAACAGCCGTCCCTTCGCCTGGCCCCATCTGTGAGCTCTCTGCAGCCCCCTCCCATGCTCCTGCCACACTTGGCAGCTCCTCCTTTGCTTCAGTATGGCACAGTGGACATCAGCATCTCATCCCACCCGCTCCCAGGCTCCTCTAAAAATCTGCATGGTTTCATCTTGAGACCAGTTTGCCGTGCAGGAGCTTGTTCACTGCCTTAAGCCTCAAGAAGTTTCTTTAGCCTCAAGAAGAGATGACTGAGAGGGACCTCACCAATGTCTATCAGTCTCTGAAGGGAGGGTGTCAAGAGGATGGATCAGGCTCTTCACAGTAGTGCCAAGCAATAGAACAAGAGGCAATGGGCAGAAACTTCCTGATGCTCAGGAATTTCCACCTGAACATGAGGAAGACCTTTTCTACCAGGCAGGTGCACTGAAACAGACAAGCAAGGACCCATTCCTCTGAACACTTTTGTGCTATTCCTGTCAAAACAAAAGTCTCTTCCAAAACTAACTAGCCAGTGGCATTTTGTTTTGAATGCCTGAAGACTGGAAGCCAACAGCTACAAAGAAACCCTGTTGCCTTCCACAGCACCCATGGCCAAAATGAAGACAGGTCAGTGTAACCAGAGGTAGCCATCTGCCAACTCATCTTACCTGAGGTTGTCCAGGGTATGATGCAAGGCTGAAATATACTTTGAGGGACATATCTGGGGTTTCAGCTCATATATTGGGTTTCAGCAGCATTGGTTTAGCTATTCATAGAGAGGGGAGAGCTGCAAGGGTCTGCATTTGTGCCAAACTACACTTGATGTCTTCACATCTCTGTTTTCTGGGCAGCTCTGAGGCAGCATCTCAGCAGGACTTTGCCAGAGGTCTAACATCATAGGAAATTATGACAAGTCTAGTTCATGTACAGGAGGATTCTCCTGAAAGAGTCTGTGATTCTCTTCCTTGATGTTCCTCAGGACTCACTGGCTGCTCAGAGAATGAAGGTGAGAACTGAGTGACTGAGAGCATCCTAGATATTCTCTGTCTTATATTAAAGCACAAATGTGTTGTCATTTTATATTTATGTATTTCATAACATGAGTGCATGTGTTTCATTACAGTGCAGAGTGTAATTTAAGATATTAAGAGAAGTACACCCAGCACAAGTCACAACCCTGCAGAAGTGCCACAACAGTGTAGAACTTCATCTCCTGAGCCTGGGAGACCTGAGCAGGAGTTAGGGGACAGGTGTTCCCTCAGGAGAGAGGCACCATCACTCTCTGGACCCGCCAGGAGAAACAGTGTTGAGGCCTCCAGAGTCATGCAAGAGTCTTCACCTAGTGTCCATTTCCTGCATTTCAAAGAGTTATCTTATATTTACAAAACAACAGCTTTTCCTTTCTCTCCGTTTTTCTTCAATTCTCCTTAGCTGTGCTCTGTTTCTGGCTCATGTTTTAAATGTGCCTTGGCAGCAAGATCCTCAGCTTCTTTAATTTATTACCTCTGTTTATGGAATATGGATATTGGGCCAACTTTATTTCTTACATTAAGTGAATCAGTGCAAATGCAATCACTTTTGGATATCCACTGTATAAAATAAGCATATTTAGATGATAAAATAAGTGTTCCCATATGCATGTTGGCTGGTATTTCGTGCTGGTATAGCACTTTTATTTTTCTTATGTGGTGTCCTTTGTCTTCTTTCCTTCCCTTTTTGACTGCATTTGGTCAGTTATTCAGGAAAAAAAAATTACTTGTACCTTAAAAGAAATACTGTCTATTCAGCATATGGCATTTATAGATCTTCAGAAATTCTTTAGGGAGGCGTGCTTCAGATTAGTGGTCTCTCTCCTTCGGGGATGGTTTTAATTTGTTAGCACTTCAGATCTGTAGTCTTGAGGTAGCTCCATTTTCAGTCAATAAAATGGTTAGTGAAATGAGGGTAAAATATTATAATTGTGTCCTTCAAATCAGATTTTTATGTGGGTTTTTTTCCTCCTGGTATGTAAATCTGTCATTCGGAGAGGAATTTTTCCTGTTTTGTTTTAATCTTTGGTGCATGTGCCAAGAATGATGATTTTAAACACGAATTACCACAGTGACTCAAAGTCAAACTGCTGGTAGGCCATTAGCCTGGTTTGGGAAGGGAGCCAAAAGCAGCCTGGCTTTGGCTCCAGCATTTCCGACTGGAGCCTGAGCCCTGTTGAGGGCCCTCACCTCTGTTCACAGCACATCTCCTCCTTGGGACCCCAGGTGCAAAGAGCCAAACCCTCCCAAGGAAAGCCAGCCAGGCTGGTAAAGGCAAAGATGTACCTGGACCACAAGGGCTGATGGCTTCCTGCAAGGCAGCAGCCGTGTCAGAGACAGGCTGGCCCGTCCTTTGAGCCACCTTTGCCCACCAGTGGTGTCCAGACAAAGCCTTCAGCTGTGATGCCTTGTGAGAAGAATGAAGGGATGTACAAAAGCCACACAAACCCAGGCCAACAGCAGCCAGCTGTGACAACACCCCCATGGAAGCAGCTGAAGAAGGAGTCAGCAAAAGGTCTCTCATCTGCCATGGTTACAAACTAAAGTCTATCCAGCAGACACTTTTGAAAATGGCATGGCCTGTGTGGAGCAAATGAGAAGGGCAATGCTGGATGATGCTGACAGTTTGCTGCAGTAATCAGGGAAACAGGTGCCCCTCAGGACTTTGGGACTCATCCAGTCCATCCTAGTCCCAAGGCAAACTCCATACCTAGTCAGTCAGGCAGACTTGACCATATAACTCTCTTGTCACTGGGATTTCAAACCCTCCCAGGTAGTCCTCACTGGGACTCCAACATCCTTTCCAGGAAAAAGTTTTTCCCAGTGTGCAACTTAAAGCATTGCCACAACTTCAGCTCATTGTTTTCTTTGCCTTTGCTCGTGGACACAGAGAGCAGATTATTCTCTTTGTTCTGCAGCACTACAACCTTGTTTTCCCATTGGTTTTTCCCTGCCTCACACTGAAATATTTGGGCATTGCCAGTGGTTGCCTTCCTTACTTCCTTGCTATGGACTTGGCCTCTGTGTGAAGGGCAGCCTGCACATCAGAGAGACATCACAGAGCCTGTGGAACAAACCATGGTGCAAAGACATGGATGCCCAAGGAGGCCACGGAAAGAAAGTCCAAGAAGCTGTGGGTATGTGCAACATGCCAGAACTGTTTCTGTCATAGTCTTTGTGTCTGTGCCTGGATGGTGTGGGCCTGGGGATTTTTTGTTATACAAGTGGTGAATTAATTTCTGTCACACTTTTAGATTTTCAAATAGATATGCACTTGTTTCTCAACTGTAAAGTAGCGATGTAAATAAAACTGAGAATCATATTTTGCATCAGGAAGTAGATTCAGTGGTGAATTGCTTTGCAACTTGGCTGTTGTGACTCAGAAATGAACAAACCCTCTCAAAGTGCCCAGGCCCCCTGGGAATGGTTGGCAGAAAACCAGCCTCAGAGGACACACAGAGGAAGATGCTGGTCTCTGCTGGCACCTCCCCACAGGTAGTCAGGGATGCATCCCAAAGCTGGAGCTTGTGATTCTGTTCTGAGCCTACTGCAAGAGAATGAATTGCAAAATATCTGATGTTTCACACGAGCAAAGTCAAAAGCACCATGCTGAGTAAATCATAAACATGCTTAAAAACACAACAGTGAGCAAAAGCAAAAACACAAACTCAAACAGTTTCCTCTCTTGAAAACCTATAGCGATCATGAGCTCCTTACGAAAGTGAAGCTATGATTTTGTCTGAGAAAAAAGGCTTCTGTTTGAAATTAAAACAATTATTTAGGGGGAAAAAAGTATTATATTATTATTTAGGGAAAAAAAGCAAAACCAAATCCAAAACTGGAGAGACATGGAGCTGAATACGATTTCATAACATATAGGAAGTTTCCCCATTACACTTGACAGGAACAGAATGCGCTGGAATCAAAGGGGTATGTTAACAACTCAGCATATCTACCCCTTTGGAACTAGTATTAGTCTGTCATATCACCAAAAAATAATAAATCTTTGTAAAAAGGCAGCAGTTGCTTTCATACTCTGGCAGCAAAACCCATCTGGCACCATTAGAAAAGTAAAAAAGGCAACATATCTAAATTACATTGTTAAAACACCTACAGCCTAGCTCATTTTCATATGCTATCCATATGTAAGCCCTGAGCAATAGAGAGCCACTTAAAAACTTGTTCTCTGTGTGTGTGTGTGTGTGTGTGATGAGGCGGGGGAGAGAGGAGAGAGAGAGACAGACAAGGTGAACATGGAGACCTCTGGTTTCATTCTGATGCTTTGAAGCGGGAAATATTGCACACCCTAACTGGCACAAAAATAATTGCACTGGATAAATAAATGAATAAATATAATAGCAGGTTTTCACATATAAAAATTCCTGAAAAGTTTTTTAGCTTTATCAACCCCCTTCCACACCCACCAGAGCATATGGCCCACTGTTTGTGCAAATCAGCCGTCTTTGCTTAAAGTGGATGTTTCTATTAACACTGTGACTAATTACTGAAAACAAACATGTGTAAGTATGATCTCTGCTAACTGCCTCTGTCAACCCATCTTTTTCTTCTTGCTATTCAGTTGAAGGGATTAAGATTGCTTGCAAAAGTACAGTAGACCTCCACTTAGCCTGTTAACTGGCATGAATAAACAAAGCCCATCAACCACAACTGACGTCAGGCTTCAAGAAATGTTTTTTACATTAGTTTAAAAAAAAAAGCCCCCAAAAGAATTTAAAGCAAAAAAATTTCAGAGAACGTTTAAACACCGAATGTAAAGAGCTTGGCCATGGGACCTAAGGGGCTGCTTTGGGAGGGGTATGGAGAGCACAGCAGTGCAAACCACAGTGCAGGAACTCACGTGGGTGGCAGACGTTTTGTGCTGAGGGCAACCCGCGCTGCCTCAGAGCGCAAGGCTGGACATACGTGCACACAAAAGGAGCCTCCAGAGAAACTTCAATGTCAGCCTTTCTTGTGGTTTTCTCCCATCCAGAAATAAAACCAACAAAAACAACAACAACAGAAAGACTTAAAGCATCCATTTGGTCTTTGTAAGAAACAAAGAAGAAAAGATGCAAGCAGAGTTTTCTTCCAAGCGCTCCACAAAAGCTGCCACAACAGCATCACAGAGCGGGGGACAGGAAGCTGTATGGCCTCTTGTCTTGTTGCCTACTTGGGAGTGGAGGCGAGTGGAGAGACCCAGGCTGCTTCAGAGCACACCTTCCTTATTACAGTAGAAACACAGCGGGGAGAAACATCTTTATGGTGCAGCGTGAATGTGTGTGCTCTTCCCAGCCCCTGTGTCTGGGCTAGCTGTGGGCCTGTAGAAGCTGTTGGGCTCTGAGCAGCCTTGGCCAGTGGTAAAACCACTGAGACCAGTGGTTTTACCAGTGGCCAGGTCTCAGCACACTTTGTTCTCACACATGCTGACTGCCCCTCTGAGGAGCCAGCTTTACAGGATGGAGAGAGAGCTAGAAACCAGCCATGCTGCCTGTCTAACATGAGCTGTGGGACAGGGTCTCAGTGTATTTTACCTCAAGTTGTACATAATGTAAAAACAAATTACATGCTAGAAAATTGCACAAGTCTACATCTGCTGCTTTTTCCAAGCTCATAGTATGGTTTAGAGCCAATTCCCTGTCATTTCTCATCTCTTGCACTTTACACAGGGTGTTTCCTTTATAAAACAACTTGCCTTTGGGTTTAATGATTTCTAAGGAAACATAACTCTGTCAGTGTGCTCTGGTGCTTAATTCCTCCTTTGCTGTTAGTGTCTGCCTGGTGCAGCCCAGGGACACCAGTGTGCTCACTGAACTGTGCATGCACTTCGTGTGCTCTTGGGCTCGTGCCCATGCCTAGAAGCTGGTGTTTGATCTAGACTGAACAAGATGGTCCTAGCCTTCAAAGCCAGCATGTTTACATTCCTCTGCTCCATCTTGCCTCTTTTTTTCAAGTACCCTCAAGATAGGTGTCCTGCTCTTAGAATAAATACTTACCTTATGCACTGCCCTTTTCTCTGGTGGCCTCAACACGCTTTTGCAGAGGTGGAAGCACTGTTAACTCCTTTTTATCATGAAAAAATGGTACCACAGTGCTCAGACCTACAGGACAAAGAAAGGGCAGAAACAGCAAGGAAAAAAAACCACAGATGTCATCTCATGCAGCCCAGTGTGACCCAGCCTGGTTCAGAGCCACCTAGTGAGCCTTAGCACCTTGGCTTTCCTTCCAGCCACCCTCACCTCAGCAGCTCCTTCTCTCCCTCCCAAACCAAGCCTCCTGGTGCAGTGGGCTGGGGGAGACAGAATATAGAGACAGCAGAGCAAGGGGTGTGCAGAAATAAAGTCCTTAGCTATTCAGCCCTTAACTCTTCACTGCAGTGCTGCGTGGGTTGCAGCAACCAGAGCAGATGTGCTGATCTGGAGGTGACTGGGTCAGACAGCAAGGTCCTGTGAACCAGACCGGTGAACAGAAGACATGGGAAGGAGTGGGGGGAAACACTTCTGAGAGCAGGAAGTGAACAGGATCAGGGCTCAGCTGGCTCTGTCTTCTATCACAGGGCATTTCTTTGGCTGTAGGAGGGGAACAGCAAAATTCACTGCCACTGGTGACCCATTCAGAAATGGCCTCTCTCTGCCTCAGACAGCGGCTGCACCTCAGGGACAAGGGCTCTGGCTTGGGAAGAGCGTCTCTGGTTCTTAAGCTCAGTAGTGGTACTGACCTTGCATGCTAAGACTAAGGACTTGTAAGGGCAAACCCAGGGATTCGGGGGTTACTGCTTGTTCTTACTGCTGTGCCCAATACACATGAGGAAATTCAGCTCCAAACATGGCACATACACCACATGAATCAGCAGTCTGAGACTGGAATAATTGATGGAGAAACAAGGGAACTATGGGAAAGCAGCTGCAGCAAGGTGTACAAACTCAAACCCTGAGTTTACTGCTCAGCTCTTCAGTCAGCTTGTCAGTGTGACCTAGTCCTCCTCAGCACACCTCAGAGAGGGCAGTGGAAATAGAAACACGTTACTTCCTCTCTTGAATCGTATCAGGCTTCCTTTCCTTCTGACAGAGATTTTAAATTTGCCACCACTTCTCTGAAGATCCCAAAATATGAAGCACATCACCTTAATTTTGGCTGACATCTCACACTAAGTCAGAGAAAAGCAGATTTATCAGAGGTGACACCACTTCTTGAGTGTGCTGTTAACACAGGATCAGGTACTTACAGCCTATGGATTGGGGAGGAAATGAGTCAAAATGGTAGATAGTCTATATTTTACCTGTGCCTCAGCTTACAAAGTCAGACACTGCAGTTTAACACAGACTAAAAAACCAGTCTGAGGGCAGAACATCTCACTCTTCATAGTTAGCATTCCCCAATGCATAGTATAGGCTGACAATTATTTTCCGCTCTCTGACGCCTGTGGTTTGAATACTGACAAGTCTGTGTTCAAATTCCCTTTCCACTCGAAATGCCATTTAATGGCAGTGTAACTGGAAGGGTCAAAAATCAACTCTCACTTGGCAGTGGCCCCTTCCAGAGCCAAAGCCTCAGTTCCCTGCTGAGGCACAGGAGAGCTTCCGACTTCCAGGTGGTCATTCACAAACACTGGGCTTGCTCAAGAACAGCCTTAACAGAAACTCTAAACACCAAAATGCTTTCAAGAATACAGACTGTACTGATGATCAGAGAAATTAATCAAATTACTAGAAGCCTAGCAAGAACCTTAAAAGATGGTTTAGTTCAGTGCTGGTGTTCTGACATGAAAAAAATAAAAATACATTTCACATGTCTTCAGGATTCATTTTTTTATGCTGCTGCATGTCCCCTTTACCTTACACCAACTTGCAAAATGAACAAAAATACCCCCTCTTTGCTTAACAAGATAAGCTCCATATCAAGAGTCTTAGGTACATTTGGATATATCTATGATTCTGGTAAAAACACAAACTGAAAAAAGATAATTCTAAAAAATATTGATCCATTAGATAGCTTTGCAATGCTCACACTTTGTCTTCCACGTGGGAGGGAGGTGGGGAATGATGCTGTCAAATCCCAATTTAAATATCTT